>NW_021132805.1:0-600000 GCF_004193835.3 Ostrinia furnacalis
AGTTCGACATCGAACAGTGACGGACGCAACCACTATCTCAACTTGACGGACGCTAATTACTGTCGGGCAAATAAAATAACAGCGTGAACTGAATTATTGCCAAGGATAGCAGCAGAGCTGATGACGTCACTTGTAGATATGTAGTTGCGAGGTTGACTCTCACTGGGGACAGTTGTGAGTGTGATGAGACTCAATATTCAGTACCTCATTCTTCATTAATGTCGTAAAAAGCGACCAAGGGATGGGCTGCATCATCTTTCCGCGATTACGGAAAGTGCCCTCATCATGATTGTACATGGACTTTAAACGTTTAATACAGGCTATGTGTAAATAAGTGTGTATTGTGTCGTCCATCAGGCCATTCGATTAAATACATATTTTATGTTGCAAAGTCTCACATTACAACAATATTAATAAGATAGATGTTACAGTTTTAAGCTTGAGCTGTCATCCGTAAAGTTTCTGCTCTAGCTTGAGGCTATTGTGTCTGCGACAAATAAATATTTCATTATTACCAACCTTCTTTCATCAAAAGGGCTCAAAATTGTTTACATTTCCTCTACTTTATTAAGATGGAACCGGGAGCCACTTATTGTCATATCCAACCTTCAGTCAAGCCGGAAGGGTTGAACTTTGTTTACCCACGCCTAAGGATGCCTAATTGATTTTTCGATCGTGCCTCTGAAATCGAATTTAGAAAAACACTGCGACGGACTATCCCAACATGACAGAACGTGTTAATTGCGGCCTGGCAAACAAAATAACGTTCGGTTCGACACGTGGAGCTTTCGGTAACCGAATTAAGTATCTTACTTGGCGCGAAGGGCCCTTATTAGTGGCCATTAGTACCGTGGAACGGAAAACGGAAAGTTATTTCAAACGAACAATTTGGAATTGATTCGTCAAATAACGCTGTAATAACGTGTTCATTTATCACGGTAAAGGGAAAAGAATATAGTAGGTACAACAAATTAAACACAAAGGCGTCTTATGTAAGTTGTAATAAGTGCTAGTTTTCAGCAAAAATTTAGTCTCATGCCCTGTCCACTTTATGTACGCGTACAAACACAGATGAGCTACGCACCAGTCAATAACTTATCTGGCGATGGAGTTGTTGCCAAATAATTTGAACTTTACGTTAATGAAATAAGGTACGAAATAAGTCGACAATGTTTCGGTCTTTGCCGGTTTAAATTAAAAGGCAGCGAGTAAATTGGGGCAATATTGTTAGACATCCTAGTTGGATGATACTATTTTTGAAGAATCTGGGTTCTAATTCCAGATGCATCACAGTGTATAATAGATAACAGCACATTTAGTTAATAACTGAGGCCTCTTTTGTAGTTGTGATTGGAGAGAATTTGCAATGAAATTTATAGTATTATGTGCTGTCGTCTGTACAATAACTTTTGGTAATACCTATCTCTTTCATAAAAAATCACCGTATTTCACCTAAAAACATTTTTTGTCACTTCACCAACAATTTACTAATAGTCCAGTCAATAAAGCATTATAGATGGAAAACTGTAGAACACAATTTCTGACTTCAGGACTTTATTTAGACTAGTTAGGAGGTGAACATAGCAAAAGTCCCCGCCCTTAGCCCTTGAGCCGGCGGGGAGAGGGGGGTTTAAAGGTGCCACTTTTCGGTTTTTCGCTTAATCCTCGGAAACTATGCGTCCTAGTGACATGACTACTTTGAACCAAAAAAAGCATATTCAATTTAATGTTGATTTAGTCGATTTTCTCCTGAAAGGAACATGTAAGACAAAAATAAAATTTCCAATTTTACAGACCTTCTAGAGCAGATGCCGCAAAAACTATACAAGATATAGAAAAACTTGACGGTCTCTCCTGTAGCAAATTGAATAAGCTTTTTTTGGTTCATAGTAGTCATGTCACTAGGACGCATAGTTTCCGAGGATTAAGCGAAAAACCGAAAAGTGGTACCTTTAAACCCCCCTCTCCCCGCCGGCTCAAGGGCTAAGGGCGGGGACTTTTGCTATGTTCACCACCTAACTAGGCTAAATAAAGTCCCGAGGTCAGAAATTGTGTTCCACGGATTTCTCTCTACACCGTCGTTAAGGCATTCATTGACTGGACTATAAGCTAAAATAAGTACTAACTTTTGCAGTAATTAAGAACTCTCTATGCATCTTTTACGCTTTTAACACAAGAATCTGTAGCTGAAACCCCAACCAATTTGGGCGGTAAATTTCATAAACGTCAATTTATACGCTGCGTTTTGATTGCGCCGCAATTAGCGTTTCATTCGTCGTGTGCATAATTAATTTTTTGGTTCATTTGAGGCGGATTTTTGAACTGAGGGTGGTGGAATTCTAAGTAATTCAATCAGGTTTGGTTACATTTTATAAATAAGAAGGGGTCTTATTTGGTAATTGAAAGCTTTCTAGCTGAAACTGTCATTGAAAATATTATGTTTTAGTTTTTTCCGATGTCTTAAGTCAAGGTTGTGCCTTGTAAAAGCAGACACAATGGAATTATGGGCGAAAGTTCAATTAATACCTCATGCGATTCAATAGAATCAAAAAGGAAAACTTTATTTTAATTGCGAATACCCTCGTTAAATAACAGCTGTAAATGCTTAAACATTTCCCTATTTGAGTCCTTTCCATATCACGCATAAAACACAAACATGCTTCAAAAAGTCTTGGAAAATTTGAGATACGCGAGTGATCCAATAAGGCTTGTTCTTCCCTTCAATTTTGTACAAAAGAGAAAAAAAGCCCGATCGTCCAAACCGCGGCTTTAACGCAACATTGAGTTTCAAATCAGAACCCACTGTCCATTTGTACGTCACCAATAACGGACCCAAAATTCCGCTTGAGGCAACCCATGTTTTTTACAAAGCTCGGTCACCCTGCTCAAATGCCGTCTCTATTGTATTGTGCGTTGCATTATTCAATCCCGACACGCTAGTATATTGTGGAGGCCTCGACATAGAGTGTAATACAAAGCATTTACAAGTGATACGGGATAGTAAACGATCTGCGGTGGGGGTGAGCTGGATATTGACATAGTGTAGGGCAAAGCAGTAGTATTGATTGGCTGGTATCGAAGAAGGAAGACTAAAATTAAATTTTAAAATTCGCCTGAGAACACATTCATTGAGATGGTCTTGGTGTAAAAAATATTAATCATACGAGTATGTACTAAATTACTAATAGGTCTTTTATAAATAACCTCGTGCTACGAACGGGTTCGTCACTATAGTCCAGCGGCAAAGAGTTCAAAATAGCTACCCTCAGCAAGTTCAGAATCAGCATTCGGACATTGATACTATTGGGTTATTGTCGCCTAAATTCTAGGCAAATACCTGATGTTAAATAAATATTTTCGCTAATGTATAGCAACATTTGCCTAAATAAACTATTAGGATCTTTCTACATTCTACATTTAGATTGGATTGGATTTGATAAATAAAAAAATACTCACCGCCAAGTTGATAATGAAACCATTTGATTTTAAACTAAAATCGTTATGATAACAGCATAAAATGTAATGCTTGCAGTATAAATGGATCATCTCTAACACTGCAGTTTAACGGCAGCATAGAGTCATTACGCATAATGGCTCTACATAATATTTAACACTGTTATAACACCATCATTTTAAGCACTGTTCTATAATAGTCGGGTAATGAGAATGACTTCACTTTAATGTATAGAATGGCTGAATGTGTTCCTGCTTGGAATACAGAAACGTTCTGTTTATAGGTTTAATAATACCAGAACTGTGACAGTGAGTCTATCTAAATAACTTGTTAGATTATACTTCAGAACCTTTATTGATGAATTAGGCTTTTTAGATGGACTACGAGTGGTACTGTTGAATTGGTTGGTATGTGAATGGTCGAGTGTCCCAGTGATAACGATGTCATGAATTTGAAAAATATTTATGTGTACTAAACTGAGTACCTAGTTACCTACAAGGTGGACCGAGGACCTCATAAATAAAGGTAGCAGGTAGCAGATAGCAGGAAGCAAAGGATGTAGGCCTCTACCAATCGGTCATTACGGAAATCATTGAGGGAGGCCTATGTTCAGCAGTGGACGTCTTATGGATAAAATGATGATGAGTACTCATAAAACTAAAACTAGGTACTTATTATAATAAACCACTGCAACCGACTATAAATACTTCCAATACTAGAATAACATTCTAAAAATTGATGTCAGTTATTTATTACACCCTCAAGTTTTCACTGAAAGGATTTATAATAGCGAGAGAAAAATGGTTCCTTTCAAAGCGAGAGAATGGAGAGAATGCACCGTAGACGTAGAATGTTAAATTCATATCGACAGGGACATGGAATGAACAGGAGAATGGATTCCGTGTAAGAGCAAAGAAAACTAAATGAACTGTGGATTGCTTTTAAAGCATTTCTGTGGTTCATTTAAACTGCCAATTTTAGCAAGTTATAAAATGTTTTGATTTCATTATTTCCCCTTCTCGTTACCGCTCCGCACAGCTTTGCTCCGTCGTGCCGCGCCGCCGCTGCTGTCAAAATTTTATAGAAAAATTGTCCCCCAGACATTTCTCCGCTCGATTTTTTTTTTGTTGAAAATTAGTGGAAACCGGGTCTTAGGGATGTTGTTTGTTTTTTTTTCAACCCTTACTTAGTGATATTGTGTCTGTATAAATGCGAGTTTAACAACATACTTAAATTGATTTATTTATCAGAAATACGCGTCCATTAGATGTCCATAATCTCTAGTAAGTACGCAAAACGTTCTGTTATTCAAACTTCAAATGTTGCTTGTGTTATTACAAAAAGGTAACTAAATCCGCTGATGGCGATTCAAATGCAAATGTGACTTGGGCAAACAAAACAAACTTTATATGCTGAAACAATTGAAAACTAAAAACTCTCGTGTTTCTGTTGTTTTTTGTGAAGGCTTAGTGAGTATTTTGTTAGCGTTCATAAATACAGCGAAATTTGAATATTGTTCAGAATCAGTTTTCTAAGCTATTATAAAAGGCAAAACTATAGTTTTGTATTTTTTTCTGCCAGATCCAGTAATTAAATAAAATTTCTTGGGGGTGGCTTGTTTTTTCCTTTAAATAAAAGATATCAGGGGAATGTCAGTACAATATTTACATATTTTGTAAACAACAAAAATATGTTTTAGGGGGGTTAAGCATAAAACCTCATCATCATCATCATCATGACCAGCCCATACGAATCTGCAGATAGCCTCATGGGAAGCCCAATGTGCGTCAAAATGACGTAAAATGGCAAAAATAAGGATAAAACCCCTCCAGAATCTACCAGCGACAAGTCAGATACAGTCGTGAGACCGCCTGGGGACTTCATAAACTATACGCTTACTAACGCCCGTATTCACAAACATTACTATGAGGTCTCACAGTGCGCGTGGACGCACAGGGTGACACACGAACCAATCACAGAGCTCTATTCAACGCTGTGCGTTCGATTTACTTCTTCAATGAGGGTTTTCGCGATTCTCATTAAGCAAGCATCGTTGAATACGGGTGTAAGTCCCGTTATCCTAAACCGTATGTTGCTAAGTAAAAATAGTAGAATTGCGCACTATTTCCCCTCCTCTCCGTCACAAAACAAGTTTTATGTGGAAAACAACATATGTCCATTTTCCCGGGCAGTTTTGGGTTAAAAGATTTGTAACTTTGTTATTTGTTTTTATCTTTTGGTAACGCCTTTCTCAAACTGATAATACTTACAACGATTGTTAGTGATTTTTTTTCTGTTTAGGCTTCATGTGAATAATGAAAACGGATAGATATATACTTTTAATTCAACTCCACGCAAATAGTTGAAGAAGGTAGCTCCTTATCACTTAGAAGCGATCACTTCCAGATGTGAGAGAATGATGTGCAGATTTTTAAAAATGAGTAGGTATATTCTAGAATACTATTTGCATAGTAACGTTTTTATGTGTCATACTAATGTACTTACAACACTATTATAATGCCCGTATTCACAAACGATGTTTAGGTTGAGTTGCCCCATTTAACTTTAACTTTGACAAACGTCAAAAATCTGTCAAACCCCATGCAAAAAACGCCGATTATCGTTATAGTTACGGTCAAAGTTAGGTGGTGCACAGCGTTGAATAGAGGATGATTGGTTCGTGTGTCACCCTGTGCGTCCACGCGCACTGTGACACCTCATAGTAATGTTTGTGAATACGGGTGTATAACTAAAAAAAGAAGTAAAAAATCTGGTGCTTCACTCAACTTCTCGTACATGAAACTGTAGCCATCCTCATTCTATTAGCATCGACCTACAAAGTTACCCTTACTTGACGCAAGTTCAAAACTTTTGTCCTCATTGAACCGAAACGCCACGCCCTACCCTGACCATAGATTAAATTAATAAACTTCACTACGAGCTTTGTTGTCATTGAAATTCAACTTTACCGATCCACTAATCCCTTTAAGTTTGGTAGCTAATAAATAATGTTACATTGCTAACAAAGGTAAACTGTACAAGTTTAGTTAGCCGTCAGTGGATGGTTAAGTACGGTTCCGGCAATGAAATCTGAGTGTTGGTGTTAGGATTGCGGAGTTTATCATTGATTGCCATGAACTTGTACTAATTATGTTCGTATCTTGTAGGTATTCGTTGTTCCTGACAGAAGTAACTGAGATTATTTAATATGTTGTAGGTATTGGTTGTTCCTGACAGAAGTAACCGAGATTATTTTTAGTACCAGCCGATAATAATTAATATTATGTTGTTTTGTCCCGTAGAAGTTCCCAAAGCAAGAATGGAGGAAAATTTGAGACATCCATGATTGCCCTGAAAAGGGCTTCTAAGAATTTCAAGGTCATCTAGCCTAGACAGTAACAGTTCCGTCCCAATGGACACCTTCAGGTTTTGGTAGAGAGCTCCATTTAACCCACTACTCCTTCTAGTTTGAGGGTATGCATTTGCATGCCCTGATGAAAATAAGTAATAACCCTATTCCTTAGAGACCGACGGCTTCAAAAGCCCTCCGGAGCATGGAATCTCTCTTTTTTTTTCACATAAATTCTTATTTTATTCAACTCGTCATGAGGCCCTAAAACTCACTAGGTAAAAAACGACAATTTGTTTTATTGTGCTGATGCCTAAACGTAGCGCGCCTTTTTTTTTGGCCACGCGACACTGGCCACCAAGAAAACTGCATTCTTTTTTCGACGACCGTTAACGATGCGTTTTTGTTTTTTCTCTCGCTCGACTCTTGATTATCCTCACTTACGCATTTTCACGATTCGAATTTGTAAATTATTGTTAAATAATATGTAAATAATTATAATAATATTAACGTTTTACTCCGTGTATCGAGTAAGTATTACTTACTCATGACTACGATGTCCTCAAGCACACATAGGTACAAACACAATTTTAGGCCCTTTGAAACACTACATTGAGATTAAATTTTAATTATTATTATTTCCTTGTCAAATAGATGACAAATCCTGAAATCAGAAATTACCAGTCAGAGTTCAGAATCGGTTGAAAAAGTGCATTAACCTTTTGGAATTTCTAAACATCGTTTTAATACTTTTCTTTTGTTCCAGTGCCACCACATCAGCTGATCCTGTACGACAAGTCAGGACGAGACGTGTCTGGAGTAGTCGGCCCTTTAGAAGAGGGTAACGAGCTGGTGCTGGTTTGCGAAGTCAGAGGAGGTTAGTTGAATTATTATTAATTAGCCCTACGTTGCACCATCTTACGTTAACTGTAACAAACGTCAAAAGTCAAACTATATACAAAGACAACCGGTTATGGTTATAGTTACGGTTAAAGTAAGTTGCATCTTAGGCTAACCGTAGCTATAAAGATGGTGCAACCTAGCCTTAGCCTTAATAATTTAATTAGTTATCATGTGTAAGCTAGTGTTACTGAACTTGACAGTTTGACTTGAATTTCGTTCATCCATTTAACATGGTTATCTCAGACTCCTCACAGAGATCTCCTCACATATCTAATAGAGAAAATAAATATAAATAAATAAATAGTAATAGTTGGCCAGGTATTTTTAATTATGAAAACTTACAATGATGACATGGATTTATTTGAAACGATATTAAGTAAATGGATTTAAAATTGTAAGCTTTGCCTTAATTATTATTTGATGACCGAATATATTGGGTTATGGCAATTGAATAAAGGTATTTCAATATATTTTTGGTTATCTTGATTCTACGGCCCACCCAAGTAAAAGATGAAATAATATTCATTCAGTTTCAATTCAATAATTGACAAAAAAATGTTATTCTTTGTATGAATAAAGATCCAAATGTACCAACATGATGCCATAACATTAATTATGACTATGATTATGACATGAAAATTTTCTTGTCAAATGGAAGTTCACAAAATTAAATCTAGGATTCCATATAGTAAAATTTTATTTTTAACAAAAAACACGACCTAATTTTTTTTCCATTGAGTATTGACAAATTTTAATTAACTAGTTTCATCTTTCTTTATTGCCTGAACCAATCTTTTGGTTAGAATCATATACAGCTGCATAACCTAGGACTCTGCCAAACAGCGGGCGTAAAAGAGCGGTACAGTACTATGTGACAATCTCATTCAAATTGTCAATTTGACAGTCATAAGCGTGTGCGTGTTATCACTGGGTGCACCTTTAATTATTCTTAGATATAAGCCTCAGTCTTCTAACGAAACTACTTAATTAAAAAAAACCTTACAGCAACGCAATCTAAGAAAACGCCATCGTATTGAAACCATCATTTTTCTTCCCCATCGAATTTAATACAAAATGGCGTAGCCAAACAAACAAAACCGTTCACGACTTACCCGAAACTAACTGAGTGATCCATTTGTTAGCACAGTGTACCATGAAAATGATCCAGCGGAGTCGTTCGCGGGCGACATGGGATGACAACCCGCTAATCCCCTGGGCTATGCATAATTCCAACTCGAAACATTAAGCGCTTGAAAGGATTAAGCCCGGTTTACACAGAAGATTCCCAACTTGCTTTCATATCGGCAGAAAATATTGTTATGCGTACAACTTCGGAATTAAGGCTCCGGGGATTACGGGTATTGCGAGCTGCGGCTGGCTTAAATGACACGGAAAAATCTTGGCACACTTAAATCGGGTGATGATGGAACTTTGAAATCTTGAGACACTAAAACCCGACGCTCAAAATTATTTAAAGTATTGGTCTGTGATTAATCAAATTCCAGTATCACGCATGACTCTATCTTGAGTATTCTTGAGTCTAGATTTATTAAGCTTTGTTTCGTTTGTATCGTTTCATAAAATCGTGTCTAGTTCACGTCCATTTAGGTAAATGGGGATTATTAATCTTTTTAATTGTATTTTAATAAATTTCTAACTACTAGATTGGAAATGCGGCTTTACTAGGTTAAGCTTAAGATAATTAACTATCATTTTGTGAGTATGTGTTTGAGGATAACCATTTAGGCAGAAGGTTATTTGAGCAGTACAAGATAACGCACCACTCAACCGTGTAATCGTTTATGTAAAAGATCACCTATATCTTGCAAATCCAAAAATTTCTGCAAACATTCCTATTAAACGTATTGGGGCGTCTAATTTCTCGCTTTCCTCCAAGGCTTGAAGCGTATAACTTTACACCGTGCCGTGCCGATCCTGGAAGTGACTTATCGGCAAGTTTAACGGCAATATATCAAAGTAATCGGTTTAATTTCTCATCTCCCACTTTGGGGAGAACTTATGCTTATTTCTTGACTGATATTGTCGTGATTTGTGACGCTCCGGATGTGTACACGATGGGAAATTGTTATTTGAAATATTCTCGTCATCAAGGCAAAGTTTGGGACTAACAACGATGAGTTTGGAAGGTAATTTACATAAGATCTTTAGATCTTTTAGGACAACGCGGCAACGTTCTGTAAATAAATGGCGGAAAAAAATTCCTGCTCTTTTTGGGAAAGTAGGGAGAAGTATTTATAACGAGCAGACTGGCGAGTTTTTATTATATTAAATCAAATCAAGTCTAAAAATACTTATTAAACAATATTGTAAGAAAGACAGAAGGTTTGGTCATAATGGTACAAAATAGATATTAGCTACTAACTTACCTGTTTGCAACTTACATTTTTCAGTTAACTCAGAAAATAATAATGTTGATTATGAACTTTAAAGCTTTAAATATGTAAATCAATTGCGTTAGTTGACATTCGAAAGCTTTATGAGGGGCATAGGAATTTTCCACTCTCTTGTCTTTATGTAAATAAAACTACTAAAACTATTATCGAATCCATCTCGAAGCCTTGTTTAATAAACAATACAAGTAACCGATAAAACATTTTTTAACCAAAAGTTTATTTGTCAATAATTACTCTAAAGATACACCTAACTGAAAAGTTATATAACGTCAAGGTGTCATTTAGACCCATCGAACTCAAAATTACCACTCTACTAACACAAACTATGTACCGATTAGACAAACTTTCTGAGTGCCTTTATCTTGAAAGGTTAGAAAGTAATTAGTCAACTTTAATTATGTTTAAGAACAAAAAACTAAGTTTGAAGTTATTCCTTGTGTGCTTGATTAAACATTAGTCGAAATGACCGGGCATTTATAGAACTAGTTAGAAAGTAAGTATAGGTATTTTACTGGAAATAGTAAATCAATTGAAGAATAAAAAGCTAATAAATAGAAAACGCAGCTTTTACTATTCTTCTCTCTTAGTCTTAACTTATTAGGTGTTATAAACATTTCATTTTGTGCTTTTTATTTTATCCCCATTTTTCATGTTTTTGCTCAAAATCTGTATCATAAAATATGTGAGTTGGTTATAGAAGCAACTGCTTTAATACAATATAAAAATACCGTAAAAAAATCTACCGCATACACTATATTTAAATGCCAACAGCTCGGTGTAAAACAATAAAAACACAGCCCTCCATTTTTGTAAGTCGCCGGTTTATTACGTCAAGTGACGTGGAATGATCAATACGGCGTACAGCAGTCGGCGATAACGTAATTACGGCCTCGCCAGACGTGGCCGAGGCTAATTCCCTGAGAGCCAAAGCTCACGATGCGTTGCGGCGGCGGCGCGACGCCGGAGCGGTGTCGCTGCGTCTGCGTCGTCTTACATAGAAATATCTGTGGCGGGCACACGAGCGGTGCGTCGCCGCGTTGCGCGATACGGCGAAATCTTTGCAGTGCGGCGCCGCAACGCATCGTGTGCTTTGGCTCTGAACCGTACCGCACGCGTATATTTGACATTTTCATGAAGTTTACCTTATAAATTAAGGTGTACGTGATACGCATCTATTTTGAACAGTGTCTTAGTCAGTAAAAAGCTCTCATAACTAAAGCTTACACAAGGTCAAACTTTTGAAAATAAAGCTACTTTGGAAGGAAGAAGTAAGAAAGCAAAACTAAATTCAAATTCAAAATTTTTATCTACATTTCTATACAAATGTAAAGGCAGACTGTGCAGGACAAAAAGCATAAAACAATTACAACTGAATAAACAAGATTGCACATTGCACATAAGAGCTCTTCAACGATTCTGTTTGTTATTTTTCAAAATAGGTATGCAGAATCTGAAAACTTTCTTAAAATAATAAGTTCGAATTACAATATTATTGGTTGTAAGAACAAAAATACCTGTTTGTATTATTATTATAAAGAGCTGTGGTTTTCTGAATAAAGAAAAATAAAATAAAATAAAATATTATTCCTATCTAAGAAACACAACTTTATTTGCATTGCCTATCTATTTCAAGCAACATTCAGAAAATGATTATTTCAAATCGGAATCCAAATCCTTTAACCTATCGAATAACTTCGGAGGATTCCAGGAAAAACCTTTCAATTCAAAGTTGTTGGCCCTCGCAGGGTCGTCGGTCGTGTTTGACCTGAATATAAGTGTCAAAGTTATCAATTGCATGTCGAATCCGAGTTTCGAGTCCAAGTTAGTTTTGTTGCTTAGCAGACTAATTTATCCTAACTTGTCCGAAGGATACTTTATGGATAGAAGAACCACAGATGTCTATTTATAGATTTAACTTCTATGATCGATCATGTTCATTTAACCTCATTCTCGTCACTTAGGCCCAGTTTTTTGATTCATAGTTAAAATAACAAATTGTTAAATTTTGCTACTAATGGTTAAATATTAACAAAATGTTAACTAATAGTTACAAAATGTACTAAAAGTTGAGCTAACCATTGTTCGAAAAACATTTTTTTCTGATATTTAACCACTTGTCATTTGATATCTGTCAAATTTGACCATTGGTTATTTTAACTACGAATCAAAAAACCGGGCCTTAGTACTTGAAGTTGAAGTCTAAAATAATCAGTACAGGATCTATAGAAGGATCTGTCACTAGTGTCTCTGGAACGATTCTCATCTTATTTTCTCGCCTCGCCTTCATTTTCATCTAGACATCATCTAGAAAAAAAAGGATTTAAGTATGTTTTATCCGTTGTCTGTTGTCTAGTATCCATTGCATTACAACCTTTGCTCAGTAGTGTAAAAATGTCTAAGGATAAGGGAGAGTCCGCTAATTTGGACCAGTTTTTTTCAATCCCATTTTACACATAGTTTTCTTTTGTTTTTGCGAATGTCCATGGTATATAATAAAAGATACATTATTCAACTTACTATTTCATAAGTATTAATTAACATGATTGTTGTATATTTAGCACAAATCAACAAAATACGAGTTCAGAGCTTCGGTCCAATTTAGCCAACCGGTTCGATAATTTGTACCACAGGGTTACTAAATTGGATTTCAATAAATTTCAAGCCTTTAAAAAAACTATGGCAAAATATTGTACGATACATTCTTAACAAATTAGAAAACGAAAAGGAACAGTAGTTAATAACAAGACAATCGATATTGTTTTACACGTTATCACGATTTTGAGTACAAGTTTTGTAATTCCAATTATCGTAACGCACACTTGTACCAAATCTACTTTGCCAGTCTTTTGCTTTCATTTATTGTTAGTCAAACATAACTACCCTATTATAACTTCAAAATATGATTTACTAAAAAAAAATCAAAATCATTTTGGTAAAGTTATTAGCCAATAACTTTACCAAAATGATTTTGATTTTTTTTTGACAAGAGGAGCCCCTCTTGCCATCTATATGCAGACGATCTGCAACTTTACCGTCAATGCCACTTCAAGGACATCAACAGGGCTGTGGAGTATATTAATGCTGATCTTGATTACATTGCTGAGTGGTCTGGTCGATTTGGTGTAGCCGTCAACCCTAACAAGTGCCAAGCCATAATTATTGGAAGTCAGCGTCAAATATGTCACCTCAACGGTGTGCCACCGGTTAACTTTAATGGAGTTGACATTCCTTACTGTGCAAGCGTCAAAAACCTTGGCTTGCACTTGGACACCACGCTCAGCTGGAATGTACAGGTTGCAGAGGTCAGTCGGAAGGTTACAGCCACAATGCGCTCCCTCTGGAGGCTCAAAAACTTCCTCCCAACAAAAACGAAAATTTCCCTCATTCAAGCTCTTGTCCTCCCGATAATCGACTATGCCGACGTCTGTTACCCCGACCTGAATCAAGATCTACTTACAAAGTTGGATCGCCTTGTCAACAATGCCATTCGCTTTATTTTCTGTCTCCGTAAATATGACCATATCTCCGCTTACCGTTCCCAGCTTCAATGGTTGCCTCTCCCACTTCGACGCAAAGTCAGAATTCTCTGTACCCTTTTTTCAATTCTAAATGATCCCAACTCTCCTTCATATCTTAAGTCTCAGTTTAATCTTCTCAGCTCTACGCACTCACGTCAGCTCCGTTCCTCCAACAAATCCGTTCTTTCCACCCCTCTTCACCGAACTGGTTTTCTCTCCGACTCCTTCCGTCTCCAGGCCATAAGGCTCTGGAACTCTCTGCCTGAAGAGTAGGTAGTTGAAACAAACCACAGCTAATTTTCATAGTGGACTGTACCATACGATAAACATGTCAGTCAATTTGACAACCTTTGTCGGAAGCATTATTCAATGAAAATATTGTCCGAACCCTTAGTATTTCTCTTCGACAAATACATTAACACATCGTGAACCACTTTTCTTTCACGACTATAAAAATATTTTAGCAATTTAATTCACGAAATCAATTGCACACATTTAAAATAAAGTTTGTTTACACTTTGACAACAATAGACTGACATGCAAGGTGACATGTGAATGAAGTTTTCAGTTACTGTTGCCATTAAAAGAAATTAGTACCATTAGTTTTCCGCAACATGGCGAGGGTTTTTATGTTCCTGGTCAGGCTATACAGACATTCAATAAATACTTTACGAAATATGAGGGTGGTACAATTTACCCGGCGGTACAATATACCGAACTCTCCCCTATTTATTTCATATTTTTCGAGACCCATTGCTTCGATATGACTTATTCCAGTCAACATAACATATTCGACGTTATACGTCTATAATTCACCTCCAATATTAAATTACCAACTACTCTCGAAGGCTTAAAGGAAAATGTTTGTACTTATACGAAAATTGGCCGAAAACACTTGAAGTTCAACTCGCCCGTTGCTCATAACGGCATTATTAAGCGGCTCGAAGTTTCAAGAGCGATTTTATAATAAATTACCCGAATTAGCATTTGAAATTCATATATGCTGAGATATATGAACGCATTTGATTACTAAGCGTTCTTAAAATTTAGTACTTCAACAAAGCGTATAAGTTTTTGACGCTTATTACGCGTAATATCATTGGGCGTGTTCACGTTGATAATATTGTTGTAAAATCCCTAAGAATTCTTGCACAAAGATTGCAACTTTTTAGAATTTAAACTCGAGATATCAAACTAGTCATTGACTGGTAGGTACTCAAGTATTATTAGTTAAAATACCAAGCGGCAAATTATGAAGATGCAAATAATTCGTACTATAGCTATCTAGATTCAGAGAAATGTATTACTTGAACAATTGATTATAGCCGCAGGTGACGAACGATGGTCTTCTACGTATATCCTTTCCCGGGGCTTAAACTATCTCTATGACAAATTTCATCAAAATCGGTTCAGTGGTTAAGGCGTGAAAGCAACACAGGCAGACAGAGTTACTTTCGCAAAGTTATGTGTATTTTTATTCATAAATTATTTTTCTCCAACAGGTCGTCCAGCACCAACAGTGATGTGGCTCATAAACGGGACCCCAGCGTCCCAGTACATCGGTGAGAAGACTGACACCCACGTCGTGGTCAACCGGCTGGAGTTGCCACACGTGAAAAGAAGCCATTTAAACACTACCTTCAAGTGTAGAGCCTCAAATACTAATCTAGTCAGCCCGCAGGAGAAGACTGTTAGGCTGGAAATGAATTGTAAGTATTTTTGGTAGTCAGAATTTCATTTTAGAAGAGTAAGAGACTAACACCGAGTTGTTTATACATACCAGTTAGTGAGATGTGTAAATCTTTAATTGCCAAGTAAAGTGATATGAACAATACTGAGACAGTTCAATCTCGTGATCTCACAGTGGTTTCATCTAAGCAGAATAGAACCACTCTCACTCTTCCTGTGGATGTCATAAGAGGTGACTAAGGGACAAATGGATGGCCTCTTCTCTTCAACTCAGTCTGGCCAGTGTTCTTGGAGGCCAAATCCTCCATTTGTCATTCATTCCTCTGCAGTGCACACTAAATGACTTTTCAATTTTTTCATTCGATCGTTCGTTTCAGCCAATTGTCGTCCAATGCTGGACAAGGGCCTCCCCTAAGGATTTCCACAATGAACGGTCCTGCGCTGCCCGCTCCAATTTTTTATTGACCTAAAATGTTTGTTACAGTAAGACCAACCCTAGTAGAAATATTAAACAAACCAGCAACACTGTCTTCAGAGAGGTACATCAGCCTCACGTGCGTCTCCGAAGGCAGTAGACCACCAGCTCAGCTCACGTGGTACAAAGAAAACAGAAAATTTAAGAGAGGAAAGGTGAGTGGAATATTAAATCTTAATTAAAAAGCGTTATTGTAGAAAATTTACTATTTTTGGATATAACTAGAGTTGTTTTTCTTTAAGACTAAATCTGGGAAGGGAAACAAAATTATTTTCTTACTTTAAGCATTTGCGGTTTATGAAAAGTTTTTTCTCCAGAAATAGTAATAATTATGAAAATCTCATCTCATTAAAAATGTGGGTAGAGCTCTAGAGATTGGATTTGTTAAGAAATCAAGACTAAATTACAAGTGGTTTTGAACCGCAACTGGGAAGGATTCATTTCTATTACATGAAAAATATTTTGATGATTTTGTTAAACCAAGATAAGGTAAAGGGTGTTTACAAACGGATCCAATGATGAACCAAGACGGAATCAAAATCAAACATGCACACTTGATTGGCCATGACTGATATTAATATTTATATCTATCACCAATATCTCGATTAAAAAATTTGATAAACATTTTTTCCAAGAACTGTTCTGTCCACACCTAACATTGATACTTTATCATAACAAAATACTTACTTCTAGATAACCGAAAGCATGAACGAGACGTGGGTGAGCAGTAACCTCCAGTTCATGCCTCTGCCGGAGGACGACGGCGTGCAAGTCAAGTGCCAAGCCGACAACAGCGCGCTGCCCGGACAGAGCATCGAGGATGCCTTCAAGCTGGACGTTGTGTGTGAGTGACATTTATGTTATTTTGGGAACTATGGTTGGGGGGACCTTTTCTTTGGTAGATTGTGAAATTGAAAGTCTCAAAAGTACTAGTACATCAGAAATATTAAGCATGTTTATGTAGGTAAGTATACATCATTGTCATAACAGCCAACACACGTTCACAGCTGCCTCTTATTTTGATTTTCAACAAGAACCGTTTAACGATAATTTAAAGTCACGGTCACGGATACACTAGAACACAAATGAAGCAGCGTGTTGCGGAACATGTCGCTGACCAAATACGTGATGTTCCCGGGGGCAATGTTGTGGGAATACTTATAATAAATCTGTAGAGAGGTCAATTCTGTACATTAAATATATTTTCAAAATAACTATCAGGGGGTGATTAGTGATCGATACTGATGCCAAAAATGCAATCAGTAAAATTTTTGTCTGTCTGTCTGTATGTTCCTTATAGAAACAAAAACTACTCGACGGATTTTAACGAAACTTGGTACAATTATTCTTCATACTCCTGGGCAGGTTATAGGATACTTAGGAATTCCCACGGGAATGGGAATTACCGGGAAAATCGTTTTGTATGAAAAATCTGAACCGCTTAAGTTAGACGCTTGAAATTCGGCATGCAGGTACCTTAGTAAACTTAAAGCTTAGTTACAACAGGATATTGCAAAATTCCCACGGGAACGGGAGTTAGTGGGAAAAAACATTTGTATGAAAAATCTAAACCGCTTAAGTTAGACGCTTGAAATTTGGCATGCAGGTACCTTAGTAAACTTGAAGCTTAGTTACAACAGGATATTGCAAAATTCCCACGGGAACGGGAGTTAGCGGAAAAAAACATTTGTATGAAAAAATCTAAACCGCGTAAGATAGATGAAGGGGGTAAAACGGGATCCACGCGTACGAAGTCGCGGGCGGCCGCTAGTCTATAATAAGTTAATTATGATTAAGTTTTAAGTTGAATTTATGACCCAATGTACACTTGATAATGATTTTGAATTTCATATGAGCTGGGCTCATAACACTCGACGAATTAGCAAACTGAAGTGGTAATCGGCAGGACAGGTATGATGTACGCAGAACTGACGGCCGATGGGGCAGCAAGGTTCTGGAGAGGAGTTCACATATCGGAAAGCGCAGCGAAGGACGTCCACCCACAAGGTGGACCGACGACCTCATAAAGGTAGCAGGAAGGCACTGGATGCAGGGCGCTGCCAACCAGTCATTGTAGAAATCATTGGGGGAGGCCTATGTTCAGCAGTGGACGTCCCTGAGAGTTTTTTCCACGTCAGCTGAAATGATGATGATGATAAGCTCAAAAATTGCTTGCTCTATAACCACCATTCCACATTTTATCATTATTAAAAAATACAATAAGACTTACCTCCGCTGATCGGCCCGAAGAACACGGGCTTAATTAAAGCCCCAAAAACATCACTCGTCAGACATATTGTGCAATTAATACAAAAGCCATTACTGTCATCAATCCAAGACGAATTAAGAACAAAACACAAATTAATTAATTCAGAGAATTCCGATTGCCTGGTAATGAACCTGGTATTAAACGGACGTCAACTTATGTTTGATGGCAAACAAATATGAATTTATTTCAGTGAGTAGGCGCACACCGTTGATTTTTCGTCGGCCGATAGTTTAGTCGGGCAGTTGATCAATATGAGCATATGGGAGTGCGCACACTACGCCGATTCAATTTGGCCGATTCTTCATACAAATTAAAATCGGGCACAAGTATCGGCCAACTAAATATCAACGGTGTGCGCCTACTCTAAGTAACCTCGATTGACGTGGAAAATAACTAAGTATTGACGAGTTCATATTAAATTGGCGTAAAAACCTTTTCAAGTCTGACTTTCAATGGTCCAAATACAGTAAGTACAGTCAAAACTTTACATAGGTATAATTTTCAGATTTGTTTCAAAATAAAAGCCTTAAGCGTTTTAATCGGCTTAAAAAATCTACGTCTCACTTATTGAAAAAAGGTTAGTAGGTATGTCTTTGAGAAAAGGAAGGCCAATTTGAGAGAATTATCAAAAACTTTATCTGCCTTCATTATAAGGCCTTCATACTATAATAACTACATAAAGTCTGAAAACGAGTATAGAACCGTCTTTTTAAATATTCATGTCTGCTTAGCGATGCTCGTCGAGTATTTGGGACTAACTTGTTTCACCAATTTATAGAGACATTTATTATACACTTAATTATATTGATCCCTTAAGGATGAATTCAAGAGAATCCAAACAAGAGTAAAACTAAAATATTAATCTCAGAATAAATCGTCAGTTTTGACATATTATTTCCCATATTGAAACTGTCAATGTGCCAGTTATATTCTCGGATAAGTTTGGTCGAATCGGACCTTAGTCGAGTAAAGATAGAACAACCGCCAATTTATTAAATAGGAATTTCCACTTTTTGGTTTCATTAAAAATGTAAGAACTAACAGAAATCTCAAATCATTATTGGGTCAAATTGAAAATTAGACTATACCACGAAACAAAGAACCATACGCGAAATAAATTATGACACCCATATTTGGATAGCCGTAGCAATCACAAGAATACACAAAGGCGCTTTTGTGCTAGAACAATTTGTGTATGCACTTAACGAATTCCATTGTCTCTATTAAACAAACTACGTTTGTAGCAATCTGTTTCTTTGTGAAACAAGATATAGGTGATTAAGTGACGTTATTACTGTGCTAACATACGAAAGAGTGGCCTCTTTCAAGCGCCAGGCAGTGTAAATAAGCCATGCTTAGTTTTTGTAACAACACACGAAAAGTTTTTAAAAGATTTATTCTAGATATGTGTACTATGTATAAATCCATGTAAATTGATAAAAACTCCTAAAAACTCATTTATTTTTGCAAATAGGCTTTTAAAAAGCACACACGACCCAGTATTAACCCTACCACTGCTTTGGGACAATAAATGGGCCAGTGTGCTGAGAAGATGTTGCGCAAGAAAATCAGTCACTATTATCAGCAGATATTATATGTAACTAACTTCAAAAGATTCGTTCCAAAAATATGATATCGCGTAGTTTAAAAAAGGGAATAGAGTGTGATTGTAGTTTTGATACGGTAAATACCGTTTATCAAACTGGATAATAAACTTTATTCGAAAGTGAATGCAATCCTAGGTGCCTTTTATTTTCAGCGTGGAATAATCGACATTCGTAAAAAGTGCCCTGGATTTTTAGCAACATCATTAACATTAAAACAACCCTTATTGACGATTGTACAAAAGCCTATTTCCACCCTGGGAAATTTATCGAAGCAATTGCGAATTTGCGAGTTCGCAAATCTACATATTTACTTAATTTTCGTAAACGTTTCCAGTGTTGTTGTTACCCAGTATGAATTGTATTTGTCTTATAGCATTTTGTGGGAAATGCTTATGTTACAAAGTCGGTTACAAATTGGGAAAGCAAGAATTTTATCTTGTTTACATTTTCTAAATTCGCCATTGCGAATTTTAAGGTAGCGCTTAGTAAGTCTCAAAAGCTTATGAAAGGAACAGAGGTTTATTAAAATGTTTTATTTATAAAATATAATGAGGCACTAAATCTTAGGTAATAGTAATATTAATTAATAAATACGATAAAGGATAACATCTTTGAATTCCCGTCAAGGCTGCTCAGGATTTTTCAGTGTGGTGGTTTTCTTTACTTTGGGGTCAGCTGTAACAAACAAAATCATCTTCATACACTTGATCCATATGAAAAATTAATTTCTTATTTTACAAAAGTTTCAAGTCAACTTACCGCCTTCATAATCGTACGAGGTTTCAGTAATCTCTTCCAAAACAGTTCCGTTTGCGAACACCGTTCTTTTGGTGTCGTGAAGAACCTTCGGTTTGTTATGGATTTGGAAAAAGTATACTATGTCAAATCCGGGATGTTTATCAGATATTTTACGCCAAAAGTTTGGATCCGAGGTGCGGAACCAAACAACTGGGTCGTGAGGTACTTTAGCCACGATATCTGTAAAGAAAAAACAAAATTAAGTGAATTTAGAATCAACGCGATTTGCAAGCTGAATGATTAATGAACCTTTTTGAACAAATTAGTATTACTTACTTGAACCACCTAAATCAGGAACATTCTCACCGGGATTTGGTGTAACGTTGTCGCTAGCAGTATCCAGGATATATTGATCTATGCTAGGTTCTTCTACCTCTTCAGTCGGATCGTATAGAACTGGCACTACAAGTGGCGCCTGGGTACTATTATTAGAATCTTCTGGATCCACAATTTCCAAAACTTTCACTGGCGTACTTTGCTCAACATTAGGTTGTGGAGTTGAAACAATGATTGGTGCAGGAGTTGGAGTAACTTGTTCCTTATTTCCAGCAGAAGTTTGAGCAGGTGTACTTTCTGTAGTAGGTTTAGGAGTACTATCTGAAGTTTGTTTTGGAGGACTATTAGTTGGAGCCAGCGCCTTTAACATAGCAAAAGTAAAACTCATTAAATCAGGAGTTGTTGGAGTAACTTCAGTTGTTTTATTTGGTACAGTCTTTTGCGGATTGTTAGGAACCAGTTCCGTGTTATTATTTACATCTGATGGTAAGACTTCTTTTTTTATTTCTAAGTCGGATGGTTTAATATTTTTCGGAGTTGATGTTGGCACTGTTGTGCTATTTTTCGAAGGTGCAGACGTACTAGTTTGAGGTATAGAGGCAGGCAAAGTGGCTTGAGGTGAAGAGACAGGGGCAGTGGATACAACCACGCTAGCTGCTGCTTGAGGGGCAGGTACGGAAGGCGCAGGTGTGGTAGTTGTTACGTTGGAAGCAGAGACAGTAGTTGGTGCGTTTTTACCAGGGACAGTTGTTGGTGCATTTGTAGTAGGAGCAACAATAGGTACATTTGTAGTAGGAGCAGCAATTGGTGCATTTGTAGTAGGAGCAGCAATTGATGCATTTGCAGCAGGGCCAAATGTTGCAACAACTATAGCAGGGGTACTTGTAGGTGCTGATGATGCAGTAGATGATGGTAGAGGAGCTGTTGTAGTCGTAGAAACAGCCTCAGGTGCTGATGGTGGTTTGATTATTGCCTCGGCTTTTACCGTAGATGTTTTGTTAATGGGTGAGACTTCTACTGTTTTATTCGTTGGCACTGATTGTCCATTTGTAGGCTGAGTTTTTTCTTCAACAGGTTTAGAAGGTGAAGGTACAGCATTGTTTTCTACGGTTCCATTTTTGCTAGTAGTTGGTACGATGTCCCCAGCGTTGACTAAAATGTAATTTGGATGGTCCTTTGCTACAGTTTCCAATTTATCCACATGCTCTATTCTCCCATCTGGATGAATAACTAAATAACGTTTTATATGTTTAGTGTTAGACAAAACGTTTTGAATTCTGGGGTCAGAAAATACTTTTTCAGCATTTGGTTCTGAAACAAAAAAATAAATGAGTCACGTCATGGCGTAAAATGAAGCGTAAATACATATATCTTTATGTACGGTCACCATTGACAGCTGTTTTATGAAAAAAATATATGATTCTACTCACTTTTTTGTGTTTCAGGAACTGGTGTTTGCTCCACAGGGTTACCTGCCGTCGCAAATTGCCGTTCACTAGCGCTTAATGGAGTTCCATTTTCAATTTGAGAGGGTGTAGGAGGAGGGGGTATTACCGGGATTTCGTGTTCTTGGACCGGTTCTGCTCTAAGAAGATTATTATCAACTGGTTTTACGCCATCGTTATTTGAATGAACGCTATGGGCTGGAAATGAAGGCATAGGCGGTGAAAACAACTGAGCCAGTATCTCAGAAAGACCGTGAGGTTTTTGTAAATGTTCGACAGGTGACAATTGGTTGTCATGTACTTTCTTGGGTGGAATTTGTACTGGAATTTTTTCTTCGTACGGTAAGTTACCGCCACTTGGTAGATAATAAGAATGTTCCACAGGACTTGGCGGTACTCTGTCATCGTGCCTTACATTTTCTGGGTATCTGTGTTGGATAACTGGTTGCGGATAGTTATGGCCCTCAGAAACTTCTGGATACACGACATTAATGTGCTGATTTTCGTTGACTTGATGGTTTGGTCCCCTCCAATTATTGTCCTGGTAGTGTTGTTGTGGAACATTATGAGCATAGTATGGGTTTGGTAGTTTTTGTTGGTTAACGTATCTTTCATTAGTTATTTCAGGCTGGATCTGTGGAGGGGCGTTGTTCAAGTAATGTTGTTCGTTCGCAAATACATGATCCTGGTGGATTCTTGGTAGTTCTTGTTCTTGGGGTAGCTGGTAATGGTTGTTATATCCATCATAGTGGCGTTGACCTACATTTTGGTACTGCGGCTGAGGCAAGTACGATGGCCTCGATTGGTAAGGATGTGAGTATCTTTGCAAATCTGCGGCGTAAGGTAAAGAAGCTGAAAGAAAACAGCAAACGTCAAAAATCTGTCAAACTCCATATAAAAAGCACCGGTTATCGTTATAGTTACGGTTAAAGTTAGGTTGTGCATCTCAGCCTAAGTGTAATCGTACAAGTATGCGAAGAAAAAGTTATAAAATAGAAACAATACGCTAGTATAAAAGACACACTTGTGTAAAATTCTGCGTAAAAAATAACGAGGCCTCATTTTTGTTTCAAGAGACAATAAATTAAAGTAACAATCACAGCTAAATTCTACACAAACATTTTAATAAATTTTAACTAGATATTTCCTAAAAATATGGAATTAAAATGCACTAAACTCACCTGCAAGATCCAAAAAAGTCGCTATTAGAGCGCTATAAAATATCACTTGAGCCTTCATGGTGACATCTACACCGGTTTACACTATACTGTTCCCGCAAACACCTACATTATTATAAAAGCGTGTTTTAAAGTAAACAATACGAAAAAGCTGTTCATACAAACCGCTATTGTTTTCGACATTATTCACTTTGATCAACGAATATACGCAGAAAATGACGACATGAAAAATTAGGACCTATTTGTATGAGACAACGTTGCGAAATGTGCGTAGTATTAACGTACAAAGTGTGACAAAGGAATTAAATGGATGGTATTTCCACAATAAGTAAATAATTTTAAAGGAAAAGATAGAGCAGAACAGTGTTAAGTTGAAACATGCAAAGGACTAAATACTTTCTAGTAGTTGTAGGTTCTGGGTTCGAGTCCCTGAGGCAGGGATGTTATTGATATCCATAACCGTAACCGAAACTTTCGGATATCCGAAATAAAAAAATATCCGGAACCGTAACCGAAACCGGTATAATAATATTCCTATATCCGTAACCGTATCCATAACCGAAACTACATATCCATAACATCCCTACCCAGAGGTAACTACCTATCAGCTTCTTAAAAATTTTAAGATACATAATGATTTTACTTAAATTAACGTGTGGCATATTTTTTATTCTGAACAACATGAATGTCTTAGAAGCTATTCATGATCTGATAGGCATTGACAAAACAAAATTCATGCGAGCAAAAGAGTTAGGCTAAGCAAAGTACAAAACATTTGTTAGAAGAATTTTCTTCAATTTTCGCCTTGACATAAGCTTGTATGAACACAATCTGGGCCGAATTACAATGAATACGTACGTGTTCTTTATCAGTTCGAACTGACTTATTCTGAGATGAAATGTGCTCTCATGGTGTTTCTGTTTATTTACGGTTCAATAAATATAAGGTTTTTTTCGTTTTCATCATGCTAAGGCGTATTTACATACAGGGTGCAAAGTTTTTCGGAAGAACTCTGCTGGTCCACCAGCTCCACTAGACAATAGGTGACCTGACCTTCAAGGCTTTCTACATAATTTAAGCAACGGGCGCTCATTATTGAGTCATAAAAGTTTAGATAGAAGATTAGACCGTATGTCAGTTTCTTAACCATAAGTAGTTGGCTAGATGCAGACCGCTCCCAACCGGTAAATCTGGGAAACATTGGGGGAGGCCTATGTTCAGAAGTGGACGTGTTATGGCTGAAATGATCATGATGAAGTACATAGTTGGCTATGACAAAATCTGATCTTTATTTCTTTGTTCTACAATTTCTTTTCCTACGAAATTGTCATTATTCGTAATCAAGTTTTGTTTCTACGAGTAAATGATGATTTCTGCTCTGATAAATTAAGTAAAAAAACAAACTAAAATATAAGACTGGATTTTACACATTTTCCCTTTGTAACTTTGTGGCCTTTTAAACACCCTGTATACATTACGGCCTTTGAAATTCTACCTGAAAGAATAACTCACAGGTGACAGGCGTATCATAAAGCTTTGGTTTATTTCAGCTTTTTTACTTTCAGGCAATTTTGTATGTTTATACTTAGTATGGTTTGTTATGGCGAGGGGAGCATACCTACACTTTATATAAAATTAAAATTTTAGATGTAATTTTTAAATTAGTCTCATCAACCCCTCGTGGTAAGCTAAAATAAATGCTTGTGTTACGAGTGGGTTCACCACAAAGTCCAGCGGCGACAGGGAACGAACTTGCGTTCCTCGAATCTGACCCGACACCGATATCATCCGGCTTTTGTCGCTGTTTCTTATTGATTAATAGTGATAATTTGTATCGAAAACTTTGTTTTCTCTTAGAAAATAGTTGCATTTGGAGATAGAATCAAAACTTTTATTATCCATACTTACAACTGATACTCTGTATAATTGTCACTGACTCAATACAAACAAAATGCAATTAAATGGATTTCAATTCACTTTTCAGTACAAGGATACACAAATATTAATTTAACCCACTTGTAGAAAGTTTTGTTGACTCCATTTGTTATGCCTGTTTCGATAGAAGGCTGAACTCATAGTCAAATAACTTTATTTTTTATGAAAAAAAATCATAGATAGCTTAGTTCATAAAACTTATAGCCGTTGGAGCAGAAAGTTCTCGAGTGGCAGAAGAAGAGCGCGCGTGGAAATGCTTGGGGGAGGCATTTGTCCAGCAGTGGGCGTCTAAAATCTTCAACTTTGTAACTATCTAAAAAAATCATAAATGAACCTGAACAGTCCAACTTCGTCCTCGACCTCAAACTCCTCAAACCTCAAAGTCGAAAAACATGAACAGTTGTTTTTAACGACATCTATGTGATACGTGATAAACTGCGTACGAAGTGCGAACTCGTAGAACCTTGCGTTATTGTCCTTGGTTTAATTATTTTTTCATGAAAAACTACAAGCATTAAGATCCTCTGTCACCCGCTAGATGGCGTTAAATAGGGAAAATCTATTAGTACAGAAAAAACCTTCAAATTATTTTTGTAAATAAATCGAGTAACTTGTAACACTGTTTTCATTTTTGTTCTTGAACTGTAGAATTTCTTTTTATAAGGCTAGTAGTTTCTAAGACTGTAAACAGCCTGCACGAAGATGACGCATCTAAACATTGTTTTTGAGACTGGAATATTACTCATCTTGTGTGCAACTTGTTATTGTGAGTATTTACTTTTATTTAAAACATATGTTAGAAAATACAAAATCAAGGATTGCTTGCTAGCATAATATTTATTTCGTTACGTTGCTTAAAGTATTAGTAATTATTTGGATGGGCAGAGGCGGCGTAAGGCGTAGGCGACGTGGGCCACCGCCTACGGCCTCGCGGTATAAGGGGCCTCGCGCATCAAAAATTTTAAAAAAATGTATACAAGGTGGAGATGACAATATCACAATACGAACATTGACTATTAAATATAAATTCTTGATAGCTAAACAATGTAGTTAAAAATAAAAATATATTTTTTTCCAAACAAATTCAGCCATAATCAGACACAAAATTAAGCAACAACACGGTTTTAAGTGACGAACATTATTCTTTGGCGCAATATTCCTTTAAAAATAATCACTGAATCAAGAAATCAGAAACTGTCATTGTAGGTATAGACCTTTGACCCTTTTTTTTATTATTTCATAAAATCCGTCTTCAGGTCGCCACAGACCAAGGCCTCGCGAAATCTGTCTTGCCCACATCAAATTTAGATCTTGCCCCGCCTCTGTGGATGGGCCTACGAAAGTAAATAAATGTAATGCTTCGTGTAAGTTAATGTAGGTAGGTAAAGGCATTACAATTTATAAATTGACATTTATTTGTACTTGTTGCATCCGACATGCATTTTAAATTAGCATTAAATGCAAGTAGGTTTATTACCATGATGGCCCAGTTTTATGTTGATAGGTGTATAGTCACCACCTCAGTCTGATTTGAACCTCCTTCCTCTGATTTGAACCTCCTCCTGAAATTATAAATTCATTTTATTTTGCAAATAGGTAATAGGCCTTTAGGACGCTTTTTTACACGTCTCAGTATTACTATAACCCTACCACTGCTTCGGGACAATAAATGGGCCAGTGCTAAGAAGAAGCAGTGCAAGAAACTCAGTCACTATTGTCAGCCTCTTTTCTTAATCTTACAGCTCAGCAGGCGTGTGGCCCAAATGAAATTACGGTTGACTGTGCTGTCGTTTGCGAAGCGGACTTTTGCCCCAAGAGTGCGAAGCCCCAGACTTGCCCCCAGACTGTTACCTGTCCTCCAGCTGGATGCAAGTGCCAATTCAACTACCGTCGAGCTGACAACGGTACTTGCATACCAACAGAACAATGCCGTAAGTTTGATCTTTTAAGGTTGACAGCTATCATGGAATCGAATATCATGCAGTCAAAATCAACACCCGCATATTATACGCAACGCGATAACCCAGTGCCGGATTAAGCCAGCGCGGGGCCTGTAGCAAATTTCTATCAAGGGGCCCTTGGTTTGCTTTAGGTTCTCAAGTTTAGGGTATTAAATGAAACAAAACTGTTACAAATGAACTTTTCTTGATTTAATGTGGGCAAATTTAGAGATAACACTTTCAATATCAACTTCTTTAAGCAAATCATGCTCTACGAATATATTCAACAAAGTAAGATAACAGGGCCGCGCCAACCGCCGGCAGCGCCTGTGTGCGGAACCTATGAAGCGCCTCTTTTCTAATGAATCGTCATAAAAAAACGAATTTAAATTTTTAAAGAATATTTTACTTGTTAATTTTGATTAAAATAGATGTTCTCCAGTTTTAAGTATTAAGTAATTGACTATGAAATTTTTGCATGTCTTGTAGACGAAACATGTTGAACCTGATTGTTTTTATCTGACATCTGTATTGTACCATGTTCCTGTGCAAATAAATGAATTTGAATTTGAATTTACAGTACTTAGATAATATTATCATAAGTGTATTAAAACTGGAAACCACTTAGGAATTAGCAGGGCCGGATCGTGAATTTGTGGGGCCCTGGGCTGAAACTTCTTATGACGTTGTCACGTAAAAATATCGTCCGTAAACCAACTTTACAGAATTTTTTTTTTTCAAATTATGGCCTACTTTTTAGCGGAATCTGAGGGCCCCTTGTAACCCCGGGGCCCTGGGCTGCAGCCCAATCAGCCCATAGGTAGATCCGGCCCTGGGAATTAGGTTACTAAATAGGTAAATCCCATTCGTTCTGCTTGCCAATTACCTGCTACGAAAAAGTAAACTCAATTATAATAATTCAATGCGCACCTTACACTCCCTTTCTATCAAATGATACAGGGTGTTTGGCGGAAGGTTAGACAAACTTCGTGGGTGTATAGGTAAGGTCATTTTAAGAATACAAGTTCGCCCATTTGACCCTTTTGTAATAATTATAATTTTTGTATTATTATTCCATTTTCTTCCCTAAACTTTGAATTTTTGACGAATTTCAATATCTAATTAAAAAAAAGAAGAGAAGCTAGAGATGTTTTTAAGATCATTGGCAATCCATTATCACCATTAAAATTTTTTTTAAATCGAATTCTATGTTGAATTTTTTATCGTGGTTTGTACTTTTGTTAAACTTTGGTGGTTCGTAATTACCTATTCAATCATTAGTTACCTATTCAAGCTTAAGTCTTTGTTATTGAAGAAATGTTATTATTGTATTGAGGATTATTTAAATGATAAAAAGTAAAGATCTCATTTTGTTAAATGCTTCCTTAAAGTTTTATGCTGTGTTGTATAATTTGTGATTTTATATCGGTTGATGTTTTTTAATTTTTCATGTTTTTTGTAATATTTCCAATACGATAATGTTATTGTTTATGGAATAAATGACTATGACTATGACTATTATCTGGATCTGAAATTTATTTTATTTGACTAAAGACATATTCGATATTAATATCAAATAAAAAAGCGGTTGAAAACATGCGAGAAAAAGAATTGAAACAGGTTTTAGGTCATATTTTGAAAAAAATAAATAAAAACAAAAACATCAATTTAAAAAAAGTAGCTCACTTAGGGTAAAATGCAAACCTTTGCCAACCAATAACACTGTGTAGTACCTGGGCTTGCACCTTGATAGAAGGCTAATCTGGGTAAATCATGTTAAAGCCAAGAGAACTGAAGCAAATATGCAACTCAGGAACCTGTCATGGCTGATAAGACGACAATCCCGACTCTCTATTAACAACAAACTGCTCGTCCACAAGTCTATTATCAAACCAATCTGGACCTACGGAATAGAACTCTGGGGATCTGCTAGCAACTCCAACCTGGAAATATTACAGAGATTCCAAAACATTGCATTGAGAACAGTCTCCAGCGCCCACTGGTTTGTGAGAAACGCAGTAATACATGAATACCTTAAGATGCCGACTGTTAAGGAGGAAGAGCAACTACAGCAAAAAGTACAGGCAGAAATTCGACAGACATAGCAACGCGCTGGCCAAGAACCTGCTAATGGACGAAGATACAAAGCGCCTCAAGAGATGGCACATCCTCGAGCTCAGCGAGAGAAAGTAGAGCTTTTACCAGTGATGGACTTTGCTATTCAATGGAATACCAGTCAAATAATCCGCTCCCAGAACACATCTAATTATGGCTATGGAAGGCCGATCGTAGATAATAAGAGAAAGAAAAAAAACTTAGGGTAAAATGGGCGAACTTGTAAATTCTTAAAAATTGACCTTACCTATAGGTACACCCACGAAGTTTGTCTAACCTTTCACCAAACACCCTGTATACTGTGATTTTGGCTTTGCTATCTCGTTCGTTAAAATCCCCGTGGCGGGGAATCCCCGTGACCCCATCTCGCTTGTGTCGCACGCATCGCATCGGGTTGCGTTCATAAACTCACTCAGTCATAAAAAAACATTATGACAAACTCGGCGCCTCTACGGTTCAAAATAACTAGTACTTTATCTGAGGTTCAAAAGAACTGAAGCCGTTTTAACGTTTAGTAATGTAAACTAAAACCCTAAGCGTAAAATGAAACCATAAACGTGAATCATAATAAACATATAAATATTGAGAGACTTGTTTAATAAGCGTAATATTTGTTTTGTTTTGTACAAGGCCTATGTTGCGCATACTGTACCTACTTACTCGATACTCCATTTAAAAAAAAAATAGGTGGCAGTAGCGGCGCGGCGCCCCTATTGTCTTGGCGCCTGTGTGCGCCGCACACATCGCACACAGGGGCGGCGCGGCCCTGTAAGATAATTAAGACGTTCTTGTCCCATCGTGTTCCTTAATTAATTTTTAATACGTTTTAATGTTGAAAAAGAACGATTGCCACTNTGCGCTGCCCGGGCAGAGCATCGAGGATGCCTTCAAGTTGGACGTTGTGTGTGAGTGACATTTCTATGCTATTTTGAGAACTACGGTTGGGGACCTTTTCTTTTGTAGATTGTGAAATTGAAAGTCTCAAAAGTACTAGTACATCAGAAATATTAAGCATGTTTATGTAGGTAAGTATACATCATTGTCATAACAGCCAACACACGTTCACAGCTGCCTCTTATTTTGATTTTCAACAAGAACCGTTTAACGGTAATTTAAAGTCACGGTCACGGATACACTAGAACACAAATGAAACAGCGTGTTGCGGAACATGTCGCTGACCAAATACGTGATGTTCCCGGGGGCAATGTTGTGGAACTTTGCAAGCGTCCACACTAGTCACACTAGTCAGTAGTTGTAGGTGTGTTGCACGAAGAAGTTATCTTGATTAGTGCTGCCGTCGTGTTTTGAAAAAGTTGCGCACACGTCTACATTAGGGAACAAACTTGAACAAATATACATGAACGAGACGTGGGTGAGCAGTAACCTCCAGTTCATGCCTCTGCCGGAGGACGACGGCGTGCAAGTCAAGTGCCAGGCCGACAACAGCGCGCTGCCCGTTCAGAGCATTGAGGATGCCTTCAAGCTGGACGTTGTGTGTGAGTGACATTTCTATGCTATTTTGAGAACTACGGTTGGGGACCTTTTCTTTTGTAATTGTGAAATTGAGTCTCAAAAGTAAGTTGGTAGTAGATAAGAAATATTAAGCTTGTTTTTAGGTATACATCATTGTCATAAAATCCTACACATGTTCACAGCTGCCTGTCATCTTGATTTTCAACAAGAACTTCGTCTAAAGCTTTTTAACTAACTAGTGTATTACTGTTATTTTCTTCAGATATTGCAAATTCATTACAGTTTTATCAACCTAATCTGTTATACGCCGCTCAGTTGCCATTTACAACTATTTAAAAGTACCTAGGCCATGAAAATGGCAAAAACTTGTTAGAAAGTTTGTAAGAAAATCTAACAATACTTTTCACAATATTAAATTAGGTGGCGCCTCGTACGCGTACGCACGTGCTGAGCGACTGCTCAAGTGGCAATGATAATTAAGCTTAACCCTCCGTGTACGAGGTGACCAAAAGTTACGTCCCGTACCAGGTGGGGTATGACACACCCCAATATACAAAGTGATTAAATTTTCATTCAACATTTTTTTAGGTGGAATTTAATATTTAATATTGATTATTTACGTATGCTAATTAGGTTTAAGAAATGCTCTGTGCTGAAAATATGTATTATAACATTTTTATCATAAAAAAACAAAAAGACACAATTTCCGTTGTTCTTGTAATTTAGGAATCAGTTTCCTATGTATAATTTTTAATTAGTGCCTTTAATTATGCCAACCGTTTTTATTTAACAAAGTACAAGTATTTACTTATAATTTAAAAGTAAATTAAAAACTGGAAGGGTATAAATTTGTTTTGATCATCGGTTTTCAATTTACCACAATTCTGATGAAAGAAAATGAGTATGCTCAATGCATAAAATGGGAGCGTAACAATTTTATTTATTTATAAAATAAGTTATTCCATTTCAGTAGCCCATAAATTGTATCACCAAGTATAAATTGTAGCCCATAAGTGTATGTTCACATACATCTTCGGATCTCAGTACTAAACTTCCAAATTCGCACTAAAAGTCATCTCATTTGACTAAAAGTGCTTGAAAATTTCAGATACCTTAAAAATCACGAAAAATAATATTTGTATGGAATTTTATTCAATTGACAAAGCTAAAAATATATAAATTACACCAAAATTGTTAGATTTTTTTTTAAACTTTTTAACAACGTCCCGTACCAGGTGGGGTGTGTGACACCCACACGCACTTTAAAGGCATGTAACTCAGTTGGTAGTCACCGCTGGACTGATATTGCAACGCTGATCGAAGCAGCAGTGTCATAATTCCAGCTACTGAGAATTTCAAATTCAGCACTTGCAAATTTTTAAAATTGTGGCTATTTTTAATGGACTGGGGTGTGTCACACCCCACCTCGTACAGCGAGGGTTAACGGCGTTACAGATGTGCCAACTGGTTGAACCGCGCTCCTTTATTGCCTATTCCGTCGCAATATTCGTTTGGAGAATGGTCCTGCGAATTAAGAAGTAAGGCTAATTGTAACGCCGCGGGCGCTCGCGAGACGGAACTCGGGATTTGTTTAAGTTCCGTGAATGAGGTTAAATAAGCGTATATTTGAGACGGTTGTGTTTAGGCACAAAACGGTTCAGAAATGTTCAAGACGGATGGCATATTTAATTATTAATGTTTGCGCACCCAACGGTGGTTAACGCATTGTTAAAATTAAATATTTAATCAGATGAACTGGAAAAACTGTCAATGACACTAACATAACACAACTTCACCAAAGCGCAGTTATTTTAAAAGTAACAAAAGTAGTTTAAAATAACAAAAATAGCTTTCTGAAGAAGTAAATGAACATTCCACCAAAAAAGTATTCCTGAAGAAGCTCGACGTTCTTGGTTTTCATAAGAAAATTAAATGTCAGTAAAACAATTTAGACGGCAATTTTAACTCTAGTAATACCAAAATATGCGCAACGAAATTCGTTACACAAGCAAAATGTGTTTAGGAAAGCAATATGGCGTTGGTTTTCAAAGAGCAAACAAAAAGTGGGAATCTGCAGAATCTGAGTCGGCTGAAATGTCAGTGCTTTGCTGGAAGTGTTTACGGCAAGTAAAGCCGGAGTTACACTTAAAAGAAATCAACTGTTTTTCTCTTAACTTTCGGGAAAATTTTAACAAGGAAAATCGAATCTCTACAATATTTTCTGCTTTTGTAATCATAAAAAATGGATTCATGAAAATTATTTTTACATTCGTTTCTTTTCCATTTGGTTTTTCTTGTTAAAACTTTATGTAATTCATTTTTTTCGCAAATCCTTTTGTGTGAGTAAACTTTAGTTTTATTTTTCCTCATTCTACTGATTTTATTATAATATTGATATTAATTTAATTAGGACTTTATTACCTGAGTGTAGGAGCTAGTATTAGAGTTTACGACTCATCTCATTATGGATGAAGCTCTAATTTAATTTTAATGATAAGATTCCGGAGCACTTAGTTATTAGGAGGACAGACTGACAATTAGTGAATTTTCTTTTATATTATTCTGGTAATATGATTTTATGCAACGTATTACAATACGCGATACCTACATCGCGTAGTGTAGGTTTCTCAATATAATATTTTTGTATGAGTGTTCTGCTTAACCCTAGTTTATTATGCTCTTATTCTGTTTATAAACGATCTCGTTTTGTGTATGTGTAGGCTTATTTATTTCCCAGACAAGTTACAGGTGAATCAGCTCAAGGTGACTGCTCTGATATACACACAATGTTATAAACGCCCAAAGATACGAAACTTTCGACGATAGGCGATGTATTAATGTCATACCTACCTGCAGACTAATAAATATATTGATAAAATATTTTTTCTCTGCAAAAATTGCAGAAGCTCTGTAATGTTGCAGGCTCGTTGCACTCTGAAAATTATTTTATAAAAATATCTACTGTCACCAATGTAATCGCTTCATGTGCAATAGTTTGTGCAAGACATGACAAATATATATTTCTTAAACATTTATTATATTTCAGAAACAATAATAACTATTATTAATTTGTATAAATAAAATAAATATTATTTATTCAAATTAATAACAGTTATTAATTTAATGTTTCTGCTCATCTTGTGGAGACCGGCTCTAAGATCAGCGCTCTTTGTTACGCCGCACCACTAACGTCTCGCGGAATGGCGCGCGAAAGCAAAACATAAACCCGCTCTGTATGCTTAATTAAAATGCGTGCTGTTAAATTGAATTTACGTCCTAATTGAAATTGTTATGTTTATTTAAAACTGTTTGCCACTCAAAAACAGTCAGTTGAGCGAATACCCGCGAGATAATATAATTTGAATAAAATAACTCCAATAGAAATTTGAAGCATTTGGAGCTGGAATCGTTTTGTTTGAAATATTGGGAATTGCTGTTACATTTTCAAATCGCTGATGCCCGACAAATATACCGTGTATTTGAAAATGAATTTAAATAATTAATTCTCAGTAAAACTAAATAAAAGTTACAACTTTTTTTTTGTGTTGAATATTCTTTCATAGTAGGTAGGTATTATAACGATAAAAGCTTAAATAAAAAGAAAAAATCCCTATTTGAAAAAAGGACTTTTCTGTGCTCCATTAAACTATTCTTTGGCTATTTGTAACATACCAGAATGTACGGTCCACCCGGTAAATACAAGCATTGGTGATTCAACTATATTTTCACTTCTACCCGCGTCACCCCGCTTCTAAGCACCACGTACCACGTGATACTGCGGAGTACCTACGTGTGGTCCTCACACGTACACCATAAAGAACCGACTAAGTGCAAGCCGGATTCACGCAATGTGGGTTCCGTACGGTTTGGTAAATTAAAAGAAAACTATCGTTTTATAGTAGTGTTCTGAATAGTTAACATCAGTATGGCAAAAACGTATGATGTAATTAAAATTATTATTTTTTTGTAGATTTTATATTAATAGTTCTGATTGATTTAGCAAGTCAAACTATTTTATAAATAATTTGAAAATATCGAACTGCCTAAGGCGGGAATCGAACTCACGACCTGCCTTTTGAGTTTGAGATGCAACAATTTTAAAAACTATGTATTTGCAAGGTTTTACTTTCTATTATTAGCAAAATTTCGTGTTTGAGAACATAAAACGGCCTCGTATCAGGTAGGTAGTACTTCAAAAAGTTACCTTTCTCTAGATCTTAAGCCCTAAGCCCTTACGGGCTGTATAGAAAACTTATTATAAGTTAGGTTTCTTAAAATAAAAAGATTTCTTAAGTTATGGAACCCTAAAAACGGACTCGTGCCCAAGTTCGCCTGAAACTTGCCAGTGACAGTTTGTCCACGACCGAATTCCAAACTAATTCCGTATAATTTGGCCGCCGCGCTGGTCGCACACCTCTACCTGTAGTTTGCTTTTACTTGAGGGAAACGATTGTTTGAAGTCTTGGAATTCGGTACAAAAATAATACTTGCTGTGTATACTAAGGATTGAATAAAAATAGATGTTTAAGGGCAAACATAAATTCTACTAGACATTGCGTTTATTAGAAAAAAGAAATAAAACATAAGAAAAAGGAAAATAAATAAAAAAAACGCCTTGACGCTAACTTTCAGCATGAGGTCCTTGGGTCCCTTGATTGTGTAAGTGAAAAAAGAAGTAATAATAATTTACTCATCGGACTTATTTCAAGCTTTCTTAATTTGGGACTAAAGAGAGGCGCCACTAGTGTAAAATGTCCAAGGATAAAAAAAATCAGGCTAGTCAATCATTGACAAAATACGGGCAAATATTAATATGTAGTGAAAATTGTATAAGCGTTGTTTATTATTTAACCAATTAATGAAAATTGCTTGCATATAAAAAGTGTGAGTTATGGCATACTACCTCGCGTTACTAGATTAAAAATATGCAAATTTATTAATTGTGAGCTGGTGTAATAAAAATGGTTTGTTTGTTAACGTTTAGTTATAAAATATTATATTTCACACCGGTAAAATAATTGTACGAGTATACGATTTTTATTCAATTACGTTAGAGAAAAAAACTCCGACGGCAAAAAATTCAACTATCGCCTTAAATAATAATTTAGTAAAGGCAATTTACTTTACTACTTTAGTCTAACTTTAGAACATGCCTGAAGCTGAGCTAAACAAGATGAGCTGAGCTCAAATAATCCGTGGAACGTAAACTGTCAGAATCTGGGAGTTCTGGTTGCTACAAACTTAACCGACAATGTAAGAAGGTAGAAATAGTCAACAGTATAACAGCTACCAACCGAGCAATATGAAAGTCATTGGGGAAGGCCTATGTTCAGCAGTGGACGTACTGTGGCTGAAATGATGATGATGATAATATTTGGCAAATCATTTTTATAACAAAATAACACCTCTAAAATCTGGTATCATTCCGTTTGGCCAAATTACTTTTCGCCAAATTTCACTTCGCAAACAACTTATCGCCAAAGTTTCATTTCCCAAATGAACTTTTAGCAAATGTACTTTTCGCAACTATTTCATTTGGTCAAATTATCATTTGGTCAAATTTTACTTACCAGATCGTCGGTCCACCTAGTAGGAGGCCTGCCCACGCTACGTCTTCCAGCCCGTGGTCGCCACTCGAGAACTTTCCTGCCCCAAAGGCCATCGTCTCTACGAGCTATGTGCCCCGCCCACTGCCACTTGATTTTAGCAATTCTGCGAGCTATGTCGGTTACTTTGGTTCTCCTGCGGATCTCCTCATTTCTGATTCGATCACGCAGGGAGACTCCGAGCATAGCCCGCTCCATCGCCCTTTGGGTGACCTTGAGCCTTCTTATGAGGCCCATAGTAAGCGACCACGTCTCAGATCCGTATACCATCACTGGCAACACGCGACAGGTCGCGGGAAGAGCCTGGATGCGGGCAGCGCAGGACCGTTCATTGTGGAAAACCTTGGGGGAGGCCTTTGTCCAGCAGTGGACGTCATTTGGCTGAAACGAAGACGAAGACGAAGAAGAAATTTTACTTGGCAAATGTTTATATAGCAAATGTTTTATTTTGCCAAATATTATATCCCAAATAATTTATTTGGTCAAATTGAAACTTCACATGCTTACCCACCGTTACCCACAAATCAAAGCACAAGGCAAATGATCATGGTTTTCACAAGAATTTTATGTAAAACAAAGAGATTGCAAAAAATAGTATGGATGCGAAAGTAGGTTTTGCAGAAAATAGTAGGTTAGGTTAGGTTAGAACAGTGACCCTTAAAACGCGCGAAGGCGAGCGAAGCGTGCCGCGGCAGCGGCTGCCGAGCGCTAGAATCACCTCTATTGTTAATTAATCATTTAGTTTCGATAACAATAATGAAATATGAAAATAAATTTAGAACTAATTTTATATTAACTACCCACTAAACAAAATAATAACCACAAGCTAATTTGTATTCCATTATATGCACCAATCAAATTATTTTGTAAATAGTTTATCGTGAAATAATTTTGCCAAATGAAACATTTGGCAAAACATACTTTGCCAAACAATAATTTGCTAAACAATAATATGCCAAAAAAAACATTTGCGAATTAAAAGTTTGCAATAAGTTGTTTTGCCAAATGAGAATTTGCCAAATGAAAATTTGCGAAACGTTGTTTGCCATGTGATAATTTGGGAAACGTTTTTTGGCCAAACATTAGTAATCCCTAAAATCGGCATAATGCATTCAGTTTGTGTGCTTATCTTATTATTTAGAAAATATGGTTTACTAGCTGACTAAGTTTGTCAGTTTGTCACAGATCGTCATAAATTATAGCCTATAAGTACCTATGTTATTCTGGGTTATAAACAATGATACTGTAAAGTTTCATCAAAATCAGTTCAGTAGTTTTTGCGTGAAGGAGTGATAAATATCCAGACATCCATACAAACTTTAGCATTTATAATATTAGTAGGATGGTAATTTAACAAAGGGAAACAAAGGTTTGAATTCAATGCAAAAGACTCTATGGTTTTCTGTGTCTCCCGAGTCCCGACTGTATACCTTTTACAATTTATGAAATTTTGGTAATATCTCCTTGTATAATAAGCTCTAGATTTGAAGTTGGACCTTACATAATGACAGTAACAGAATATATCTTAGGAAATGGGTCACATATTAAAGATGGCCGCCGTACCTAATATATTGTACGTGGCACAGAGCACAAAGAGCCAAGGGTCAGGACGGAAACCTTAGACGGAATTTGGACCCTAAATCACGGACCTTGAAATGGATACTTGTCAAATAAACCTAATATATCGAGACGATTCAAAATGGAGTAGAATATGCTAATTACTTACCTAGTGTTTTGTTTAAATTCTTAATAATAATTATTTAGCAATCTAAACTCCGATCAAAAATAATTATGAATGTGACAATAGTTAATTGTTATACTTAGACCTTGAAAGTTTATATTATTAGGTACAGTCTATTGTTTCAATAATAATAAAAAACACACACGGCTACACTGTTAACTATCCATTTCCGTTTTTGCTCTCGCTCTCATCAAATGGTGATTCTTTGCGATAGAACAAGACGACATGACAGGCAATGGATAGTTAACACTGTTGCTGATGGTACTTATAACAAATTGACACGTTATTTGTACTAACAAAGTTTCATCAATCGAAACCTCTAAAAATGTAATAAACGCATTCCGTTCTTCGCAAAAATGTATCAAAAGGTAAAAAATTCATGGCACATTTTAGAATAGTCACAACATCCCGTGACGGTTTTAACAGCGGAGGATATTTGAGCCAAAAAACAAAGCTTTGTATCTGACATTCACTGAACTAGAAATACGCGAACGTACGCAGTATAAAGTTGTACTTTCTATAGGCATAGGCTACATACAGAAAGTACAACTAATACTGCGTACTAGATCTAGCCAAACAACTGACTTCAAATTAAAGTGGCTTAATTTCAATAAAAAATATTAAATAAAGACATACAATTTAATATGATATGAATAAATTAGCGAAGGCGATACTAACGATGTATTATTATATTTGCTACGTTTAACGTAAAGTTCAGGTTTAAAATTAATATGGCTTTTGTAATTTATTTTATAAATTCTATCCAGTGAATACTTAGACCCTAGAGGCATGAATAATCCTATTAGTTCTTAATTTACAAAACCGTTAATTACTAAGAACAGTGTCAGAAGCATTAACGTATCTTCAAAGAAAGTTATTAATAAGAGCGATAACCTTACAAGCTGAAAAAATTGAGGTTTTTAACTTTGTTCCAAACTTCAATTAATTTTCTACACACTGTATGACAATATACAGGGTGTTAGATATAAATGGGTATATGAGCCGACACTAGCCCATGTTAACATATGCATATAAATGGTATGGTGAAGTCAGAAAATTGATATTTTCATTTTAATTATTTTAATTTTCATACAAATCAGATTTTATAAAATTTATTTTGTATGAAAATAAAAAATTATAAAATGATGATATCAAATTTCTGACTTCACCATACCATTTATATGCCCATGTTAACATGGGCTAGTGTCGGCTCATATACCCATTTACCTAACACCCTGTAGAGGCATTCGGTATCTAATCGCGCTTAATATGTAAAAATTTTAAAGACCAGACTTTGGTAAAGAGCAAACTTGCACCAGTAGAGTCAGTGTCAGATAAGTTCGTGACACCCAAAGTGGGCAAAAATTTGACTACACAATCTTATTCCAATTGTAACAAAGTCGTGTTGCGAACTTTTTGGCTTTTTGTTGGTACTTAACTGGTGTTTTTGAACAAAGTTTGACATATTTTTGTCGTTTCATAGTTAAAGTAAGATGGTGCCCAGGCTAACTGTTCAACTTTTAATTTGCGGTTTTTCAAAACAAATCGTAATCTTTGGTACTCAACTTTGATTAATCTGTCAACGGGGTATAAAAAGTTAAATTATGAAGATTTTTCCTCAAGCGATAAGGCTTAGAAAGGAATTTAATTGACGCCTAAGATTTGAAGCATCAAAATGTTTTTTCACTTCTTTGTTAAATTTTAACTATCGGTACTCACCTGTGCTTTTAGTACCTTCCAATATTATGCCTTCTATTAATCAAAATTATTTAAAACTAAAACTTTTTCCTACGGTTTCCACCGTGAAATGTCTGAAAAATATTTAATCGCGCATTTATCCTCATTCCATAAAACTGGCAAAATACTATTTATCTTTCTCTGAGCCTCAAATTATCTCAATTCCAAAATCTCTACAGATAAACCAAGTTGACATTCGCGTTTATAGTAAAATTACTTACGTACGTACGTATATTTAAGAATCACCCACATTATTCCTGTGTGCTTACCATGAGTTTACGTTTGGTGAGCTCACTAGCGAATACGTCAAAAAATTCTATGAAGATTTTATTTCTTGAAAGTAGCCGCTAGGGGCGCTGCACAATATGTCATACATTTAAATGTCATTTTTTTACGCAGTCGCTAGCGAGCACACCTAACGTAAACTCGTGGTAAGCACACTGGACTAGAAATTCTTATTCAAATACCTACCTTACCAACGTCTAAACTAATTCAGAATCACCCAGACGCGCCTATCAGGAATCCGTCAAAAGCATAAAGGCAAAGTCAACAAAGCACCGCCGTAGATCTGAAAATCCAGATCTCCTATTGTGCCTAAAGCGGATCGTTAAAATATGCGTTCAAAATCCCGATTCTCATGGCGCTCGCTTTTTTCGCTCTCCATGGAAATTTCGCTTAAGGCTACAACGCGGCGTTCGTAATTAAAACCTTGTTAGTGTTGGTTAGTCCACACAACATGGACAGTTAACATCCGTGGAGGACAGGCCAAAAACTAATTCTGACTAGAGTACGTTGAGGGGCTCGTATCCGTATAGGGAGAGCTTGTATGCCAAGAGTGATATCGATGTCTCTAGATTTGCTAATAAACTATTATCTTATATTTGTGTTGTAACTAAATTAAGAATGAAACATAATTGGTTACATCATTAGGTCGTTTAATCATTTTAAAGAATCCTAATTTAGGCATCGCTAACATTTATAAAAGAGAAAAGAGAGTATTATGCTTCATGAGAAAAGAAAAAATATTATATCCGATTAAGCAGAATCTAATGGAAAGCTAAATTGGAAGCTTAGCTTACCGGAAATTACAATCTACAGCTTAGATAAAAATGGTTTCTCTAACAAAATAAATTAGGTACGAGGTTTTGCATATTATTTTTTAAATAGAAAAAACTTTATTTTCAATTCAAATAAATTTTGCTCAGTTATTTCGCATCTCCAATCACGTACTGACATAATTTATTATTTTTACCTTTCTTACTCAAGTCTATTCGAGAAGTATAGATACTTTCGTTTTTATTGAAAACTAATAACATTTCCCTGCCTATCATTTACTATTATCTTCCTTTATCTGAAAGAAATTCCTATCTCACTATAACTTTATCATGTTCTATTAACGCTTTTTTTTTGTAGGATACACATTACAATGAATAGGTGGCATCTTTCTAATAAATACTTATAATTTCAACTTCAATATTGACTGTTCTAAAGACCAACATAAGTCTGCATATTATTTCCTATTTTTCAACAGCACTCATTAATTACTTCCCATCGTATTTGTCAAATTAATGTCTTGCAAAATACACAATTAACAATCCAGTTATTGGGTAAAACCAATCGGCCATAATTCATCACGGCTTACGAACGAAACAGCAGAAAAGGCACCGGCATTATACTCGCATAACTCATTCAGCTCACAAAGCGCAGGCTCTTAATAATGGATTGAATGAAAATTGTATTAGAATGTTCATTAAGTCATCAAAACTTAGCCGTTTCCACTTCCTATTACACAGTTATTATGGCAAGTTACTAGACGAAATTTCCCTTTAAGCTTTCACAGAATTGCTATATTAATCACCGTTCAGAATTGAAACGCTTAATAATTCTTTGTGTTTAACTTCAAACTGATTAATTTAAGAAAAAACATGCCATCAAAAGTTTAACGTGAACTCGATGTCGTTAAACAAGTTGAAGCAAAAAGAGAAAATATAGCCTTGATTCGAATTAGGCCGTTAAATGTTGATTTATTCGGTCCGCTTCGCTCCGTAAACATTTTTAAGTAGGCGCTTAGTGTTTTGAGTCATCGGGTGATTATTAGGATTACTTGAATTCGAGGGGTTATTCAGGTGCTCACTTATCTACGACCAGGAACGGGGGTTGAGGTTTTATTACCCATTAAAGACCTATAACGTCGCCTGCGAGACCGTCTCCGAATAAACATTTACGATTCCGCCGTTTAAAATGTTGCCAAAACGATTCGCGCCGGGAGCGTTGGAATTCCCCCAGTTCTAAATGCGTTATGGTTCGCTGAGCAGAAGTAAATAGAATTTATTTATATTTGGAAATTAATTTCCTTTCGTAATAGAGTCAGAGTTTCTTGCGCTTTCGGAAAAATGACCGGCCGTACTGCTTAGCTTTGTGCGCCTCCTCAACCGCGAACGGAGAAATTAAAATAGCAATGGACCGGTTCAGGGCGGAAATTGGACATTTATTTTGTTATACCAAGTTAATAATTGCTCCCGTTTTTTATGCAATTTAACTTGCAAATCTGTTTGGCTATCCACGAAAACGGTTTCGCAATCTGCGTGAAAATTGAAATGGAGAGGTGGTATTTCATTGAATTTAAGGCTGAGCCTAAACTAATACTGTATTACAAGCTATAATACAGTGTGTCCGGGCTTGTAGTGATCAAACTTTAAGGGCGTAATCTATGGACAATTTTATCGATGAAAATACTTCAAATTTGGGGCTTGACCCATTTCTCGCAAAATTACGAGGATTTAAGTTTTTAATTTTTAGTTTTCACCTCTTCCTTCAAAAACAAGTGAAAGCGTGGGTAGCTTAACACTAATAAGCAAAAATTTTATATCATGCTATAGCCAATAAAATTATCTATTAGCAGAAGTAGAAAACAGATACAAGTTTCATACATTTTAAGGGAGTAAGAATGGATTTAATTAGAAAAAAACATGACTTTTTTCACTTCTTTTTCAGTTATTTTCCAACACAAGAAAAACCAGGTCGTTAAGGTATGTTTTATTTGCATTGTATTATTAGTATTTGAGCTATTCTACAAAACGAATGTAAATTTATTTAGTCTACGTCTATTAGTTTCGACGTAATTGTTGAACAAAGATATCCCTTCCCAGCGGTTTCCATAGCGCACGCGACATGCGAAAATGCACTGCCTGAAAGAATCACACAACCTATTCCGATTACTATGGAAACCGCTGGGAAGGGGTATCTTTGTTCAACAATTACGTCGAAACTAATAGACGTAGACTAATAAATTTACATTCGTTTTGTAGAATAGCTCAAATACTAATAATACAATGCAAATAAAACATACCTTAACGACCTGGTTTTTCTTGTGTTGGAAAATAACTGAAAAAGAAGTGAAAAAAGTCATGTTTTTTTCTAATTAAATCCATTCTTACTCCCTTAAAATGTATGAAACTTGTATCTGTTTTCTACTTCTGCTAATAGATAATTTTATTGGCTATAGCATGATATAAAATTTTTGCTTATTAGTGTTAAGCTACCCACGCTTTCACTTGTTTTTGAAGGAAGAGGTGAAAACTAAAAATTAAAAACTTAAATCCTCGTAATTTTGCGAGAAATGGGTCAAGCCCCAAATTTGAAGTATTTTCATCGATAAAATTGTCCATAGATTACGCCCTTAAAGTTTGATCACTACAAGCCCGGACACACTGTATAAAGGTGGTGAGGTCTAGCTCTTGTATCTGTACAATACTGTGAACCTATATGACTCCAGGTATAAATAAACGCCCAGGCCCAACTAAACCTAAACCAAAGTAAGTAACATTTGTGATGTTACTTACTTAACATTTGTGCAATTGAACCAATGACACATGTCACTATGTTTAAGGGATTTATGCTGATCATCTTACGATTACTCCCAGTGAGGTTGAGAGTGAATTTTTGAAATCTAAATCACACAACCATCTCACATTGAAACATTACACGTTTAGCTAAACTTCTATTTTAAAAGAAACAACAACAGACTTCTTACCCCCTGAAAGTTTGGTCTGCTTCTAAATAACGGGGAATCAGCTCATACCAAATCAGTGTAATGTTCACATTGTCATACGTTTTTATACCGGTTAAAAGCCTGTAAAAAGTCTGTAGTCTTTGGAAAATATAAAACTAAACAACTATTAACATACCAGTATATTCCAGATCCGCCGGTGGTGTCACTGTCCCTCGGCAGCACCCTCAACCCCCACGACATCAAGGAGGGCGATGACGTGTACTTCGAGTGCTCGGTACGCGCCAACCCCAGGGAACACCGCATCTCCTGGTACCATAACGTGAGTTGCATTCCTGAATCACCAATCTAGACATAGATTAATGAGAGCCACAGTTTCTTGGGATAATAGCAACCTTAAAAGTAAACTTTGTAACTTCGAACCTGCTTGCCATGAGTTTACGTTAGGTGTGCTCGCTAGCGAGTACGTCAAAAAATCTATGAACATTTTATTTCTTGAAAGTAGCTGCTAGGGGCGCTGCACAATATGTCATACAATTAATGTAATTTTTTTACGTAGTCGCTACTGAGGACACCTAATGCAAACTCATGGTAAGCACACTGTTTCATGTTCAATGTTTACCTGAAGTAATCGGTCACCAGTTCGCCCAACATATCCTTTAAAAGTGAAGTCTCTGGAATTCATATATAAAAGAACTAGGACGTACAAACGTACTATGTATGTTCGCTGTTTGAACCGATCTTGTACCTGCAGGAAAAACTACAGTACTATGGCGAAAGTAGTGCGAGTTTTGACATAAAGTCAATTGTAATATTTTTAACGCCTATACTTCTTGGTTTAGTATTTTCAAGGACATCTCTAAGCTACCTTTTGCTGCAAAAAAAAACACTAAAAGTAAGTAGATCTTAATCTCAGATATGCTGACAACAAACATTGGACTTTACTAAGTACCATTTAAGCTCTAAAGTTGTAAAACTCCCTTCATCCAGGATTGATAGACTTAAGACATAAAAAGGACCACTGGAGCGATTTAAGCCCTTGCCCAGTGGGACAAAACTTCGTGAATCTCTCTTATCGGTGGAAATTGTCCATTCGGTCCATTCACAATACCAATACAATATTCATTTATATCAGTTAGGAATGATTTTTGCTATTGCTATGAATTTTCTTTCTCTGTAGGTTTCCTTTGTGTATTTTTGAATAGTGTTTTTTTACACTAATGCCATATTCAAGTAAAAAGTGCATGGAGGCCGGCTAACTGAGTTAGTAGGCTAAGATTACGAATCACGTTTATCTATTTTCCATAACCAAAAAACCTTTTATATCAAAGAAGCCAGCGTGATAATATAATGACAAAGTCGTATCATCTAGAAAAATATTCTGACACCTAATAATATTATGATTGTAATAGGTGCACGTGATTGTGTTGAGATGGTGATTGAAAAATAACCCGAAAATAACCTGTCAATAAAGTCTCAAATTAAATCACACGTCACCTTTTCTAGCACGATAATAATCTCCTTGTATGCTGTCAACCCTAACACCACATCTCATTGTAGCTACGTGCGTTGCATCTGCAATGGCGGCGTGTCTCACAAAATATGACAATTAATTAGTGTGAAGTGAAGGGTTAACCCAGCACTACGCTTGTGTACGTGTCCCGAATAGGTTATTTAGCAAGGTTATTACGCCAATATCACAAGAGATGGCTTATTATTCTAAATAATCTATGTTGAGTCGCTTCGAATCGCAGAATAAACAATCTAGGTCTGCAATGAGGCAACTGGCATATTCAAGTCAAGCGTTAGCCAAATCGTTTGTTAAAATGATCATATTTTATATTGTATTGTAATTTAAATCAATGTGTATATTTATAAATGTGTTCTTCCAAGTTACATATGTAGTAACAAACCCAAAACAAACTATATCACATAATAAACAGATAAACTGGGCGCTTAGTGATAACAATTTCAACAATGTTAAACCTTGTATCAATAAATAACGAAGTTCAACTCATAAATGTTTGGAGGGACGACTTCTCGGGCTACGAATTCTTGTCATAATTGAACGAATTTCTCAATCAGAAGTCGCGATTAAATTTCTTCGGGCAGAAAATGAAACTTGATTCTATTATGTTTGGAAATACCCAGACGGTATTAAAATGTCGGGTTAATTTAGAGATTAAAACCACATTTTAAGGTTTTCTGAGATATTTAGTTGACGTCGCGGTAATACCGTTAAGTAATTAGTAATTGGTAATAATTTGACAGTTGAAATGATCAATTAAAATATTAATATAGACTAAAATTTTGGATTTCATAAGCAAGTCTCTTTTCTTGTCCATGCTTAGGACTCGCAGTTTAGCATAATTTCAGTCTGATAGTTTGATATTAAAATATATAGACTAAGAGCTAGTGAACGCCAGACCTACGTTATTTTATAAAGGCTGAAAGTTTGTCAGCGCATGCTCCCAACATAGCTAAAAACCATGGCCAAACATGAAGTTTGGGTAATGGTGGCTTTGGCAGACAGACGGTACTAAAGGTGTGTAAAATACCAACTTAATTACGTCAAAGTATAAAGGCTGATTTTTTGATATTTCCTTCAAAATGTTATTAGAAATGATGTCATTCATTGACAGACACCTACCATGGTGGAATCCCTTAGCCAGACACCTTAAAGTTCATGAAAATGTAGTCCTACTTACGTCATACTATAAAAGCTGATATTTACATAAAATATTTGAACAATCATTTGATGAAGTTTCCTCATCAGCCAGACACTTCTGATGGTTCCTTCGCCTTGCCAGACAGCTTTTAGGGTGGCTGAAAGTGCGAACGCGAGGCACTATAAATATTATATATATATATATGTTTGCCATATGTTTGTCTCGAAGCGCTGGTAGGGCCCAAAAGATAAGGAGACATGTAAAGTGCCCCATAAGGGCTACCTTTTTCTTTTTTTTATTATTTTCTATTGACGTTCATAAGTGCCACTTGTGGTCTAAACTGAATAAAATATTTTTGATTTTGATTTTGATTTTATTGTTTTTTGTACTTTTTCTTAAGTTACTCAAGTATTTTGAGTCTGTAAATCATCATCTCATGTTGATGAGCTGATGATGGAAGGTAAGTACAACTAACTCCTTAAAGCTTAAGAGTTGGAGGACAATTCTTTAACCAGTATTTATAAGTATAGTTTCTAAAGTTATTTGGGTGTTTGCATCAGCTAGTCATCATCCCATGTTGATGGAAGGTACAACTCCTTAACGCTTAGAATTTGTAGGATAATTCACGTCATGCTCCCCGGCGGAACTACATTTGATTTAACTAGTGTAAGTTTCTAAAGGTCTGGTAAAGGTCGCGGGGAGAGCCTGGATGCGGGCAGCGCAGGACCGTTCATTGTGGAAAACCTTGGGGGAGGCCTTTGTCCAGCAGTGGACGTCATTTGGCTGAAAAGAAAGAAAGAAGTTTCTAAAATAAATGTATGAAATGTCTATAAAATTCTAGTCCTATTTTTAAACAAACTATGTCTCAGGCTTCGCCGTATTTTGTTATTGAAAGTGGTTGCGCTGCAGAGTATCCTTCCAGCGAAACCATCACGATATATCTATTACTATGCATAGTATAATCAAATTTATAGTATCAAATAATTATATTACAATTCTATATTAAATTAGGACCCCCAAATCCTCACTAGAATTTATATACACGGAAAATGTGGTGCCACAAATTTTCTCTTCGAAATAGTTGCTAAACGCCTAGAGTAAAGTTCTTAGCAACATCGGCATTAACATAGGTAATGCTAATGTTGCTAAGAACTTTACTCTAGGCAACTTTCAGAGGTAATCACTTTAAAATTAGGGATTGCCTACCTAAGCCTTAAGGAGTTGTACTTACCTTCTATCATCAGCTCATCAACATAATATGATGATTTACAGACTCAAATACTTGAGTAACTTAAGAAAAAGTACAAAATACAATATTTATAGTGCCTCGCGTTCGCACTTTCAGCCACCCTAAAAGCTGTCTGGCAAGGCGAAGGAACCATCAGAAGTGTCTGGCTGATGAGGAAACTTCATCAAATGATGGTTCAAATATTTTATGTAAATATCAGCTTTTATAGTATGACGTAAGTAGGACTACATTTTCATGAACTTTAAGGTGTCTGGCTAAGGGATTCCACCATGGTAGGTGTCTGTCAATGAATGACGTCATTTCTAATAACATTTTGAAGGAAATATCAAAAAATCAGCCTTTATACTTTGACGTAATTAAGTTGGTATTTTACACACCTTTAGTACCGTCTGTCTGCCAAAGCCACCATTACCCAAACTTCATGTTTGGCCATGGTTCTTAGCTATGTTGGGAGCATGCGCTGACAAACTTTCAGCCTTTATAAAATAACGTAGGTCTGGCGTTCACTAGCTCTTAGTCTAATATTTTTTATATTGTATATAAACGAGGAAGCACTTGGCCTGCATCTTACCAAATGAAAAGTGATGATCAAGCCAAAGGTGGAAGCTCGCTTCACTCGGAATCCTCAACAACAGAGGAACTGGCTATAGGTACAACAATGCTGCAATAGTGTTTTGGTCTTTACTTGTAGCTGTTTAAAAAGTAAAGCATGGATTCAGAAGTAAATTAACTCTTGAAGTTATTACTAATATTTAAGGAAATCTTAAATAATTTTGCCTTTTAACTAACAATCTCTTTCGTTAACTCATAATGGACTTATCACGAGTCACAATATTACCTCAGAGCTAACACCAAACGAATGTACGATTACATTATTAGCCAACGAAAATAACAGTTGAGTAAAGTGTTTAGTAATAATAACACGGGTTCGTGTCGACAATCTTGATCCAGGGTTGTACTCGCACGAACATACCTACCGCGATCAATAGGCTTAAACGAGAGAACTAAAATAGATAATTACATAATCAATCATGGAGTGACTTGCTTGTAAAGATAATAGGCATAAATGACTGATGAATAATTAACCCAGAAGTTTTGAAATAAAATTCATATTTCTAGGTTGTTGGAAAAGTTTATTTATTTTGTCCAAAACTTATCAGACAAGCAAATAAATGAATGCAGTCTCACAAAACCCGCTGACCCGCCGTATGGTAGAGTCGTCGGCAGTTGACATGTTGTCACCATCACAAGTCATAGAAAGTACAAAGTCTTCGAATGATTATTTTGAAATAAAGCCGCCGACACCTATCCACCGGGCTTTTAGCCCTAGGTTTTTCCGTATTTAATTAAACCTTAATTGAAAAAGCAATCAAAAGTAATGGGAAAGTTACCAGATTTTTCTTGAATAATACACCCAAATTAATACAAGTATCGACGAGTAATTACTTAATAAGCATTTAATTGTTAGTGTCTACCTATACTACGTGATACCTACCTATGTCAGTGCCGTGAGTGAGTACTAGGCGTATCACTAGGGATTGCGAGTGCGACCATATAATTGTTTGCTCTTACGATTCTCATAGCCTGAGTATTGTCGTAATGGCTTGTTGGATTCGACTACCCTGTATGATGACTTTCATACAACTAACGTTCATTTAAGTTCCAATTTCGTCATGAATTTCTCTTGTTGTTGTAGCAACAACGCAATTATCCTGGAGACCACCCATCTGAGTCAAACTTCTTATAACACTAGATTTAATTTAACGCAGTCGATGTCGATTTTATCAAATGTGTTTGACGTAAACTCACACTACGCCCCCAGATATAAGTAAGCATAGAGCATGTAATATTCATCTAGGTTTGCTCCGCTCATTTTCCCTGTCGCCTTTCAAATGCTAACGTTTCCTAACAAATTAAATAATATTTACATATTCTCGGCACTTTAATCGTTTATTTGCGATCCGAATACTTATTTCGAGAAAAGGAAATATTTACATTTCAAGCTTGTTAAATATTTATCAACTTGCCCTTTTACTACTCGTTTAGGTCGTAAAAATGTATTCCATTTGAAAACGGACCTAAAATAATATCCTTTTTAAAAATATATTGCCTTTTCAATTACAAACATCTGCAACGTTTCCCATACTTTACCGCTTTTAGTCGTTTTTATAAGTCACTAGCTTTTGTACCCGACTTCGTTCGCCTGAATTTTTATCACATTTACGGACACGTAGAAAGCTACTTGGTTGAACTAAAATAAGATTTATGTGAGCTGTAAATAAATTAGGTATCATTCCGTGTATCTTTAACATTTCTAATACCTATCCGATGAATTGGAAATAAGTATTTACTAAGTAAGCGTGTTTCCCATTAATCTTTATCGTCACTAACTTGGCATTAATAAAATTGCTTGTAAAAATCCGCCTTTGTATAAGATATAAATATCTAAATTATTTTATTTTTGTTCAGGACAAGCCAGTTCTCCACAACGTGTTGGCAGGCATCATCGTCAGTACAAAGTCCCTGGTGCTACAGAAGGTGACAAGAGACCACGGAGGAGAGTATTCCTGCAGGGCCACCAACGCCCTTGGAGAGACTGCCAGTGAAACCACGCATTTGAGCATACAATGTAAGTATTATTTTGTTAGTGACGGCCGATGGGGCAGCAAGGTTCTGGAGTGGAGACGACGTACCGGTACCCACAAGGTGGACCGGCGACCTGATAAAGGTAGCAGGAAGGCGCCGGATGCAGGCCGCTACCAACCGTGCGATGCAGAATTCATTGGGGGAGGTCTATGTTCAGCAGTGGACGTCCTGTGGCTGAAATGAAGATGATGATGAAATGTAGGGCCCGGTTTCCACCAAAGCGGAGCGGAGCAGAGAAGTGTGTTGAATAAGAGATAAAAGTCTCCGCTCCGCACAACTCCGTAACGCGCCGCGCCGCCGACGCTGTCAAATTCTATAGAAAAATTTGACGGACTTTTCCTCTGCCTTGTTGGAAACCGGGCCTAATAAGCGACAATAGCCCAACAGTTAAGGTAGACTGCCGATTCAAGAATTTTGATAGGACGTTAACTCGGCCTGCGACCACTGGACTATAACTGGTGAAACCACTCCCAAACACGCATAGATTTAGCTGGAGGTTTGCAGGAGTAATGTTCATTACAAAATAGGTCCAGATTTCATAAGCCACTGAACCAGTGTTGCTATACGGCTGTTATAATCTACTTTTAAGTTAATTACTTATAAAATTTACCACTCAAGTATCAAATAGGTGGAGCAAGAACAGGCAGAATCATTTTCCTAATTATGTCGGCTTAAAATATTCCAAATCTTCCCGTAAGACGAGATACTTTTAAAACAATTCTTAAATTAACTAACGAGTATAATGACGGTACCGAAACTTTCTGATCAGTTTTAGGGAATTCAATCACAATTGTAATTGGTATCATTACCGCATTCCTTCTGAATTCTTCCCCAATAAAAGCAACAAGATAATCTCTTAAACGAGGGAACTCAATAAAAGGCGTCCCTTCCCTCCAAGAGTTAAATAACAACGAATAAAAATAAAACACCTCAATAAGTAAATTGTACCGAAGATTACTTTTCCGATCCAAATTGGGGGGTCTTTTGTGCTCTATTATCAGAGCGCTAATAAATTTCATTTCATCTCCGCGGAGAGTCTTGGTAGGCTATTGCTTAAGTTTCATCAGACATCAAGATAAGGCATCAAATACTAGTGTCGACCTACATTAACAGTCTTCAAACGGGTCACAAGAGACACAATAGTATAGTGACAACTCAAACTTTGACCTAGCATTGTTAATGTTTATGATTACCTACCATATGATCAACCTAACAATATAATTTCTAGCTTATATACTCACGTAAACCATTCAATTTTGAATCAATACTAATCGCTTCACTTTGTCCCCAAACAATAAATGCATCTGATATTTTTATATACCTTTTATACCCACTTCTCGACAAAAGCTTCTTCCAGATATTTATCTCTAATTATTCCTATCCAAGACCAGAATCGAAATTATTCGCCTTATGCCAATATTAATAGTAAACCATATTCCTTCGTAGTGACAAGAGACTATCGTGGCGTGTTTTAACATGTATATTTCATGTAATGTCTCACGCTAATTGTAGTGAATGGAGGAATACAACAACTCCGCGACCGCTTCCGCGTCCTCCGTCTATTCAACTCAAAAGCCGTTTCGTCCTCTCTGACTGCTGTATCAATCATTCCTGAAGAGATCTTAACAAAGATTTGTTACAGTCAACGGGGTAAGGCGTGAATGTATTGAGCGAACACTTCCATTCCCTGATGAAATAAGCAATAAATCACGAAAGCTCTGGAAAAGATCTGTAGATATTACAATTTATGAGTCCCGATTTTACGATATTAGCTATAACTCTAAATTTTGTTGGAAGTACCTAGTTTGTAACGGCGGCTTTGTAGATAAATGAAATTGAGGAACATGTAGCTAAAGGTAATAGTTTGTATAATATTAATGCCTTTAGCAACTGCGTGGGAAAGTGCCCAAGAACGTAGTTTTGATTCCCCAATAAAACTTTCGACAAGTACTCCTCCGTTCCCGAAAGCGGAACGCGATCACATCAATCAAAAGCGAAACATAAACTATATTATCCAGGGGGATTAATTGAGGAACAACGTTGATCAATACATCAACACCCTTCTATTAGCGATTGAATTTGGCCAACTCTTCGGAGTCACGGGAACATAAATCATTGTGCAGACGGCTGGTTGCGGGAAGGGTGTCGGAAAAGTATCGCATCTTCTCTGGTCGCGGATTAGAAAACGAATGTCTACATAGACATACATATTATGTCACAAGATTTTGTGAATTACCCCATGCGAAATTCTTAAGTACTTTCTAGAATTTTCTATGAATAAAAGGAACTAAAGTAATAAGTAAAGCTAAAATTTCAGAAATATAATCAGTAAAGCAGCTCAATAATGCTTACCAAATCTATAAAAATGAAGAATTTTTCAGGTACAATGTCTTGTTGCATTTTCAGTAAAACAGAGCACAACTCCTATTTTTAGATGTAGAAGATCTCAACAAGCGGACTGAACTTTGCGCCGTCATCTGGTCGGATGCAACGAAAAAATCTTCGTCCAACTGCACTTCTTGAATATTTGAATGAGATACGGTCCGGCAGACTGCGATGGCCCAACCCGGATTTTTTTTGACGGCATATCTCAGCATTTGCATGCAACTGGGGTAAAACATGTAGCTTAAAAGAATAAAGCATGTTTTGGTGTAAACGACTTCTAAAATATGGAGGATTGTTTGTTATAATGTTAGGTTACTTCATAAATAAATTGTTTAACTATCAATCCTGCTTAGCAAATAAAAAAATGTATAGAATAGTCAAATTCCTTTCGAACAGTTAATTTCCCATAGAACGCAGCGTCCACCTTCGACAAATGTACTCTTTGTCGCTCCCCCATTTATTACCTCTACTCGTTTGTTTCACTTTATACCATTCGCGCCACTCTGTTCCTGCCTTATTGATCCCTCCCTCGCCAACAAATCTAAGGTAAAGAATGTTGTTGTTCGCACGCGGTACACGATCTACTCCCTGTTAGATTAATCCACATATTTTCATATTCCTGCCGCAGTAATCCTTCCAAGGAACGGGTGCTTAACGCGAGCAAATATTTGAGGGTTTAATGAAAATCTAAGGCAGCTGGAGCGCAGTTTTGTAAGTACAAACCTAAATGAATCACTGCTCCCCACTGCGCCTGTCGACACAGTTGGGCGATAAAATTCGTAATCGTCTAACTTCTGTTATGATTTAACGAACTGAATTCGGGGTCTCTTTGTGTTAATTATTGCATTCTTGCTTTGTTCAGCTCTGAGACGTGAAGAATCAACTCAGTAGATTTGTGTAAACCAGTATAAGGTTGTTTATTCTTCTTAATTACACGGTTAAAATACCTACGAGCGAAGGGGCCAGCCGTCGGCGATACTCTTTGCGCTTATTGTACAAAATGAAGGGAATCTTAGGAGCAATTTATGATGGAAATTGAAGAGAGTTATTTGTCTACTCAGAAGTCGGGGTAACTTTATTACGGCTTCTAGATAATAGGTAATATCGTTCAGTCAGAGCTTTATAAAATAAATTATCATATTTTACAATGTAATAGCGACTACTCTTCGAAGGAATTCGATTAAGGAGCTAACTTTATTTTTTACGATTCTTGTTCTATTTTGTTCTTGCTCCAGAATAAATGGGTGGCTACATTGATGCCTTCACTAAACTTGTTAAAACTTTGTTGGTTTATGTATTTAGGACTAGTTCCGAATTCTCGGTTGTGACAGTTTCAAAGTATGCTGCAGAACGCTCGAAGTTGTATATCTCCGGAGCTAAACCGTCTCCTGCTGAAAAGCTTTTGTCACTAGGAGTTAGGTTTCTTACTCGTAGCTCAGACTTTTATTGTTAAAAAGATTCTTTAAAACACATCCACACTTACTTGCACTCTGATTACACACCCACACAAAGTAATTTATTATTATTAATTTGTTTCTACCTCTGATTTTTTTTTATATGATACAGCTGACCTATTTAGTCTCCAATATAGCTTGATTAGAATGACAGCTGTCAAACGAATGTGACTAGTGCTGGGTATGTTTCGTACGGTTCACATAGATGTATCGATAAGTTTTCGAAAAAATGATATAAAAAAATGCACCCAATTTTTCTTCATATCTTTATTCATAAAAAATGACAATTATAATTTAAATTTAAAGACAGAAAAATTTAAAATTCATGTCAAGGATGTACAACCTAAGTCGTAGTCATTATCATCAGTGTTCTTCAGTGGTTTTTTCCTCTCGCTAGAGGGCGGTGGGCATCTCTTCTAGAGCAACGGTGCTATGAATACCCAAAAAATTACCGGTGATTGATTTCCGATGTTTGATTATTTAAGAATAGCTGTGCCNCTTGACTTAAATATGTTAAAAAATTTGATAGAAAAAAATTTGTTTAATATGTTAAAAAAATAGTTTTAATTTAATATGACATTTGTCGATATGTCCCATCACTAACATTTGTGTAACTCGAAATAACCTTGTAGAGACGTCGTTAATACTCTAGCTTGATTTTTATAATTTCGAATTACTACTTATTGGTGTAATTTAACGCTGCATTTACACGAAGTTAACATTTTTATTGGAAGCACTGTCGTCGAAAATATTGTTTGTAGGTGGTCAGACGTGAATTATTTCTTGTCCGCCAATATTTAGCTCTCATTGATCGCTACTACAAAGTTATGTCGTTACTTTTGATGGCAGCTGTCATTCTAATCAAGCTTTATTGGATAGACTATAGTGGCACCTGTCTCTAAAAAATACGATGCCAATACGATTGTCTATGTCATTTTATGCTCTATTGTGTATGTTAGTAAACCTCTTTTACTGTGGATAGAAATAAAAATAAATAATTTATTTTTAATTTAAGTTTAATCCTTCAAACAGATGCCCCAGTGTGCGCCCACATATCCCCTCAAGTCCTTGGCGCACAGATAGAAGAAGCGCTGCGCGTGCGCTGCTCGGTAACAGCCAACCCGCCAGATGTGACGTTTTTCTGGCAGTTCAATAATAGCGGGGAGAGCCTGGACGTCTCTCCTACGAAGTTTGGTAAGCTTTTTATACAATGTGTAAACATTATTAATGAGCAAAAATAAAATAGCTAGAAAATTGGTGTAATATTGTGCGCTTAACTAGGCTAGTGCTAAAGTTTTACGTCAGAAATAGACCCACGCCCAAAACGCCAGTTAAATCCAACTTCCCAGCCGAAATTGGACTACCAATAATAAATATATGGTAATTACCCCAAACGTTTCTGAATAATGTCTAATTTTGTACCAAAATACCAGTTTCCACGGTGCCGTTCGTGTGGCCCAAAGTATTTATTAGTAGACTAGCAAACGGCCCGTGTGGGCCAGGTAATTGAGGAAAGAAATCAACTGCTGGGCTTGGTGCCAAAAATTGGTGGTTAGATTTGCAAATCAATGGGTTAGCGAGCCATTTCAATGTATTTTGCAAGTTTTTTGGCAACGAAATAGCTGTTGTGTCGTGTGAAAAAGGGCACAGGTCAGACAATTAATGTGAAAACTTGCTTCTGAGTGACTTATATCTCAAAATGTGTATAAACTTCCAATACGTGCTATTTGCATACCTAAACGTTTGTCTGTTGAAACTACAAACTTTCTTGCAGTGAGTATCTATAAGTTTATTCATCGAATCAATATAGCCCGGTGAGCTATATGTTTCCATTAGCGAGTCAAGAGTTCTGTTGGATCAAATACGGAATCATCATGTTCATTTCATACAATCAAGTGGAGTTGAGCTTCAGTTTCAATGATATTGGTAGTAGGTACAAAGTGATTTCATACTACTTTTGTCCCGCCTGATAAACGAACTCAGTCGCGACAACCGACTCTTCAACCACGACGAGCTGTCAAAAATGTTATCTTTATCTATCTATCTATATAAATAAAAATGAATTGCTGTTCGTTAGTCTGAGTAAAACTCGAGAACGGCTGGGCCGATTGAGCTGATTTTGATTTTAAAATGTTTGTTGTAGTCCAGGGTAGGTCTAAACGGTCAAAATTTGCTTATTTACTGTCTTTAAGGCGGAACAGAGTTCGCTGGTTCAGCTGGTAATAATATTAAATAATATTAAAAAACTCATTTATTTTTGCAAATAGGCTTTTAAAAAGCGCTTTCAAACGTCCCAGTATTAACCCTACCACTGCTAGTGCTGAGAAGAAGCAGCGCAAGAAACTCAGTCACTATTGTCAGCCTCCTTTTCAAGGGTTTACAGTATTTAAAATACATAGTACGAACTAGAGTGTAGAGAGTACACATTAAACTTTCTATAGAGTGCAAACTTTGGACCGGTAGAGGACAAACTTGACCTTCATTGGTTGAGTTTTTTTATGGTGGTCAAGCTGTAGATCCTGGCTACACAGGAGTTGCAGCGGTGGGAACGAGAGATGGGAATATTTATTTAACTAGAGTGCTAATTTTGGGCAGGTACCGCAAACGGCAGCACCAGTGAGTTGAGCTACAAACCGCAGAGCGAGCGAGACTACGGCACTCTGAGCTGCCGAGGGACCAACTCGGTGGGCCGACAACTGGAGCCTTGCGTCTTCCAGATCGTTCCAGCAGGTGAGACTTTAAACTAAAAGCATCATCATCATTGTCATTTCAGCCATAAGACGTCCATTTCTGAACACAGGTCTCCCCCAATGATTTACAGATTTTAAATTCACCGACACCTTCCTGTTACTAGTGCTCATTTGTTATCAAATTATCATCTCATCTGATTAAAATATTTTTTTATGTCTCGACTTTTTGGGTAGGTTCCTTTCTCAGAACCTAAATAGTCGCTAAGACGACGAGTTGCTAAGGCGACTTACAGTTTGAAAATAACATTATCTTATCATTTTTGTGAAACATTAAAACAAACTTAGTTTTTAAAGCAATACGAGCCTATTTACTTTCTTTTTGATATTCCTTTAAGCTTAATATCTTAATTTACTGAGCCAAAGAGCTTTGACATCTAAATGGATAAAAGTTTATCTCTAGAGAGTTTGGTTTTTTCCGTGAATTTACGTTCGAGATAACCCTAAGCTTTAAAAAGTCGCAAGACCTTGGATATTACAGTTATTAATCCGCAGCACGGGTGACCCAATTAGTTCTACATTTCAACCCTTCCCTGCCTACACAAAAAAACGGATGACATCCATTATATTCTATCCATTATCGAGATGCGAAATTCCGCGATTCCATTCCGCATTCAATACAACAATGGCCTAGAAATTCTAAGTTCGAATAGCTTTTCAACTCGCGAACGAGCCAATAGAAGCACTCATACACACATGCATCTTAGGGTGCGTCTACATTCGTAGGCAGTGTCCCAAAATGCACATTGCACACACCTTATTCAATTTACCGCTCAAGCAAATCAAAAATGTACTCTGAGAATTATTGATAAACAGTGTGCCCAAAGATAAGAGACAATTTCGTAACGAATAATAAGTCCCTTACATAGGCACTAAAATCAGGCTAGTGCTTATTTGGGCCAGAATATGTAGGTAAGTTAGTAAGTGACAATAAATGATTGTCACTTACTAACAGATGATTTCGTGGAATTACGATTATGATTATGGCACATCTAAGTTAGAGCGTTAGTGAGAAATCTGATAATAATGTCACAATATTCGGTACGAAATAGGGCAGTAACTCCACTTCCAAGACAATCAAGTATTCGCGGTCGACAGTGTGAACAGAGCTTCATTCGGACGTGAATCATATACTAAAGTTGGTACATTTGAATCAACAACGGAGCAGAATTGCGCACGTTTTATAATTTCAGTATGCGGCTTCTGTCGCACAAGCCAAATCTCATAACTTTGCCGCCTGGATGTATATTGTCTAGATGAGCAAATAATGTTCAATACTGTATTACTGTAAAACCTGTTGATAAAGTACAATTAATGTAACGTCTGTCGTAAGGTTTTCATTTTAAATTGGTCTGTAAATGTTAATAAAATAATCACTAAGCAATTGAAAAGCTGTCGCGGCGTTGAGCGAGTGAGTGAACTTTAGGAAATAATTATTATTTTAAATCTTACATTATGGCCTATTTTTTCTGTCGTAACAACTCAGACCATGATGCCTGACATGATTCAGTCACACGCAGCACAACCCTAACAGTTACAGTTTTAGTTCAATTTCAGAGAGTTCAACTCAACACTAGATCTGGAACGTCACTTCTAAACGTTCATCTCCACTATTTCCCGAAACGGATCTTCGTTGCCGTCATTTCTGTCGCTTTATCTCCTTGACGCTGGCTGCAAGTGGAAATATGAGCTTGCTATACCGAGGTGCAACGAAATACGCCCCGACCGCCGCTTAATATCGCCGCAGTGTGTTATAACGTAGCTGGTATACTCCCCTCTAACCGGTATACCCCATGTTTCAGCTTAAATTAGGAAATTTGGTACACATAATTCTAATTCCCTCACGCACCCGGATTTACATAGATTAAATGTGCGTAACGCTCGACACATGCATAATAAGCATTTTTACCGCATTAGGGCGGTTTCGCACTACGTCCGATCCGGATCCGTCTAACTACGTCTAATCAAGAAAATTACTAAAGAAATCGGATCTAGAGCCTAAACTAGCATAGTAAACAGTTTTACAACGTCGGACCGCATTTTCACGGATTCAAATCGGACGTAGTGCGGAACCTTTCTATGTATTGTAAAAGTGACATAATGTGGAGAATTGCCTACCGATTTCAAATGAAGATCCTAGAAAATCTTTCAGGCTTCGAAAGACATTCATGAATATAATGGGACACTTCTCATCATTTTGTTACAATGTCGCACAATATTCGTCACGAATAATATGATCGTAATATTATTCATTATTATATTATATTACTAGCTGTGCCCGCGACTTCGTCCGCGTGGAATAATGACTTTGGGTAGGCACTTTTAATAATTTAGTCTAATTATTTTACAAATAGCTTTTGCCCGCGACTTCGTCCGCGGAGAAGTCGAAAACGTTCTCATACGATTTTTAAATGTTTTTAACGTTATTATCTAAATGTTTGAATACTTATAAAATATAAAAATCTTAAAGGTTAAATAAACATGAAAATATTTTTTTCTTATATTTTATGAATATGCAGCTCGGCCTTTGATCCGGTGAAAGTTACTCGGTGGTATTATCTTTTTACTACGAAATCGAAAACTACACCTACCGCAGTATTATTGGTAAACTTTTTTTTATTTTCCTACGGGTGCTAGAATCACCAAGCTTCTAGCATGCCACTGGCCGTGGGAGAAGGAGCTTTTCCTCAAGACTACTCCCACGACCTCAAGGGCCTCCACCAAAACTCTCGCGCGAAAATGAGTTTTTGTATAATATACAGCGCTAGCAGGTGCCCGCGGCATGACCGTCATGCATTACTATGCATTGTTAGGCGAGCGCACGCAACGGGCACCCACTCCGAGGTTAAGTGGAGGCCCCTAGAGTATGATAGTCTGTAACATGACATGATTGTAAAAAAAATGCACTAATGAGTAGGTAATTAATATCAACTTTGAAGCAAATCACCACTAAAATAACTTTCTACCCCTTTTTAACATAGTTAGTGTTTCGTATTTTAGTGAAATGCACCCCGCATTTCACTAAAATACGAAACACATCTTCCATTAATTCTGTTATAGAATGCTTATGCGAAATTTGAAGTAGATTGAACGAAGGAATCCCGTTATCCCATACAAACTTTGCCACCCCTTTTTACCTCCTTAGGGGTAGAATTTTGGAAAATCCTTTCTTATCAGATACTTACGTCTTACAAAGAACACACCGTTCAAGTTTCAGGTCTCTACGATCAGCGATTTAGGCTGTGCGTGCATTGATCCATCAGTGGCGCGCGCAGTACTTGATCATTATTTTGCTGCGATGATATTTTAAAACTGCGATATCTCCTAAGATATTTATTGAAATCGAATGGTGTAAAGGCCAAGTATGTTTAAAATTAAATACTTGTGATGAATAACTTATTTATTTGGATAAGGATTAATATCATGTTTATGAAAAAACCTCCGCAAATAATGCATTAATATAAAACAGATTTCTTTTTGCATAAAAAGGGTTACTATGAGCCAACCTTAAAAGATAGACAAATACTATCGCGGACTTTTTTTTAGAACTTTTAAAGGGGAACAATCCTGTCATACATGATTTTTGCGAAACTTTAAACGCAGCGTCAGCTCTCAAAAGGAAAAAAATCACTGATTTGAAACATTCTTCATTGGTGCTCCGCTCCTATTGGTCTTAGCGTGATGATTGTATAGCCTAAAGCCTTCAGGAACTAACGGGCTATCCAACACAAAAATAATTTTTCAAATCGGTCCAGTAGTTCCTGAGATTAGCGCGTTCAACCAAACAAACAAACAAACAAACTCTTCAGCTTTATAATATTAGTATAGATATAATAATTAATTATATTAATAAAATTATATTATTATATTATATCGTATTCAATAGGAATATGATCACGAATATTTTGATATCAGATTTATTCACGACTATAAGCCTTTTCCTAGCAGGTAGGTACTTAATGCCTTTTTAAATGCTATAAAATCACAAATTTTCTTTCTCACTTTTACTCTTACTCTGATGTCTAAGATGTTTATTTCTCAAAACGGTTTACTTTTTAATTTATATAAGTAACGATCTCTCAGTCTGGACAGGAGACTAGACGGCTTATCAAGTGAGCTCAAGCGTAAAATCAAAATAGTGGAATTCGCGTGTAAATTCAAATTAGTTCTTATTTGGTGCACCTAAGGACACTACCAAGGACAAGATGATAAATGTTTTCAGTGCAAAAGATCTTATTCATTTTGGGTATCGTAAAGTTATAGGTCAGAACATCTCTTCTCTCGATGCTCACAGATAGCTGGATAGCTGATATTAATATTTTAATTTTTCTTTGTCGCTCTTTTGGACATAAATCTTGCTTTAATTTTGCTTCAATAATTTCTGAGAATCATAATTTTAGTTCATTAACTCTTTACTGCAGCAGCACAACCTTCTCTAATTTACACTCCCTACAGGGGCCAAAAATCCGAGCTGATGTTCGCATATTTTGTCGTCTTTTACGTCGTCCAAGTGAAGAGTTGAAGTGGTCCGAAACACGGTTATACGTAGCAAAACTTAACTATCTTAATTAAACATCTAACACCTGTACATCTTTGTCATACAGCCAGGCCCACAGCTCCCCGGAACTGCTCCCTCCAAGCGGGCAACAACAGCATAGAGGGCGCTGGTTGGCTGCGCGTGCGCTGCGTGGCTGGCTACGACGGCGGTCTTCCGCAGACGTTCATACTGGAGGCACTGGACCCCATCACTGGGAAGACGCGCTTCAATGGGAGTGTCAATGATACGGGTAAGTTAGCACCAGAACGTTTTTGTTATACAGCCAGGCCAACAGCTCCCCGGAACTGCTCCCTCCAAGCGGGAAAGAACAGTATATAGGGCGCTGGCTGGCTATGATGGCGATCTTCCGCAAACGTTCATACTAGAGGCACTGGATCCCATCACTGGGAAGACGCGCTTCAATGGGAGTGTCAATGATACGGGTAAGTTAGCTCCAGAACGTCTTTGTCACACAGCCAGGCCAACAACTCCCCGGAACTGCTCTCTTCAAGCGGGAAACATCAGCATAGAGGGCTCCAGCTAGCAGCGCGTGCGCTGTGTATGACGGTGGTCTTCCGCAGCCGTTCATACTGGAGGCGCTGCGTATGACAGTGGTCTTCCGCAGACGTTCATACTGGAGGCGCTGCGTATGGCAGTGGTCTTCCGCAGACGTTCATACTGGAGGCGCTGCGTATGACGGTGGTCTTCCACAGATGTTCATACTGGAGGCGCTGGATCCCATCACTGGGAAGACGTGATTCAATGGTCAATTCAATGTCAATGACACTGTTAAGCTAAATCTGCCATTAATTCCTTCGGTAATAACATTCTCAGCCTCATTTGCACCACCTTAAATTTAACCGCAATTATTAACTATAACCGGTTTTTTTTTGTATGGGGTTTGACAGACTTTTGAAGTTTGTTAAAGATAAAGTAAGTTGGTGTAACCCAGGCTGTGTCCCCACAAAAATAAACTTGTTGCCCTATAACCGTCAATTCTTCATTCCAACTACCATACTGTCAATACTAATGTCACTTATTGAATGTTATGTCATTATTAGTGATAGTGACTAGTCCACTTTATGTTAAAAAATGTTTTTCCCAGATTTTCACTTAGCAGCTTTTAAGGATACGGCTTTTTGATGAACGGCTTTACAAGTATTATTAATAAAGTTGTCCAATAAGTTCTAGACTTCGCCATAAGTCTTGATAACGTTACTAAACGAAGTTACGAAGTTTTGAGAGCTTACAAATTTAATTTTGGTAACATGTACTACTACCAGTTATAAATTGAGCTGATTGGTGATTTCTGTTCTGTGTCAGTTAGTGAATATTGTTAAAATTGTTTTAAAGATTATTAATTGTTTGTTTTTTTATTTGTTAATTTATTTAATTATTACTTAATTACTATTTTACGTGTGATCTTTTTTCGCCTGAAACACAGGTTTTTAACCTAGTTCAGGCTACAAAAGACTATTGAAATATATGTAAACTCTAGCATAATAAGTTCTTATAATGTTCTTATTTTGATGAATAAATTACTATTATTATTATTATTATTTTTATGATCTCAGCCTTTGCAATTACAGACTGTATTTGCTAGTCAATGTACAAACACTTTCTTATTTTATTAGAATAATGCGATTTCGACATCGCTCCCTAATTTTTAAGTGACCCCTATTGTAACACATAACAGGAATTTTGTTATCACAGGGGTCACTTAAAAATTAGGGATTTATGGTGAAAACGGGCATAAGATTCACAAGACCAGTTCTTTCGACAATATTGTCTCGCTGTTATTAATTCCAATATCCCTCTCCTAGATGGCGTAGCCACCTTCAAACTGGATCTGGCTCAACTGTCATCGGTGGGAGACGGAGACAGTACCACTTTCAACCTGCTCATCTACGCCAGGAATCTTAAAGGAGAATCTGAGAAGACACTGCTCGAGAATATTGCTTTCAATGATGCTGCTAGAAGAACAGGTAAGAATAATAACAATTTGTTTTCATCGAATGTTGCATTATCAGCGAGGAAAAAAACCAGTTCCTTGTTCAAGCATTTCTTTTTCCTAAAAATTATCGTCTTTAATATTTATTAATCTATCATCACTCATTATTTACAAAAATGCTGTAAGTATGAAACCATCAATCCCTATTTTCAAACAGTAACGGTGACTCGACTCTCTTCCAGAATCATTGTACAATTCAATACAGTAAGCTCAATCCATAAAATTGAAACACCCTTTTTAAGTATTGCTATTAATCATATTATTATGATCCTTAATGCTTTTGCTTTATACTCAAAAATAAATTTATGAATAAGAATTCATCTTTTAAATTAGTTTTGTATAAGACCACCACATAGTTTCGCCAAACGAAGTGCTCTTGTTTGTTTCATAAAAGGCTAAACTGACTAGACTCATTTGAAGCTTTACATTTTCAGCATCATATTATCAATGCAATAATTTAAAAACAATAAAACCTACCGCATCCACTTCCATTGTAAATAAGCTGAGCAATATAAATGATTAATAAATAACGTTGAAACATCTTTCAAACTGTTATACCGATTCCCATAATGAAAGAAGCGTTCGGATCTTCTCTAATTGAAGTCAAATTAGTGACTTAGCAAAATACCTTACGTAATTTATGAAATATTCTGTTTCTTTAATCTCATACTCACAAATTCTTTGTAGGTCTTTTCATCTCAAAATCGATCGTATTATAAAAACAATTTTATTGGAATTCGTAATTGAAATACTGCACAGCCAGATCTAGGCAGCTTTTGGTACTAAAAGCATACATTAAAAAGTTAGTGGCCAGCTGCTATAATATTATAAAAATGTTATCTCTCGCAAATTGATTGAAATTCTCTTTTACGTATTTCGACGTAAATTGTCTAAATAGCGATCTTAATTAATAATATTGGACAAAATTTTGATCAAAGGACATTTTCTGGTAAAATAACGCTCAAGCCTCCCCAAGAACACACAACATGGGAAGGATTGACATGGACTAAGAGTCCTTCTCATGATGACATTTTCTAATTTCTAATTTCAAACCTCAAAATGATGAAGAAAAGACCATGACATTACATTTACTCCATGATTTTTTGTCCCAACAGACGGCAAAGGTGCCATTGGTGGCATCACCCTGGGTGTGGTCGTAGCAGCGATTCTTGGGGCAGTTCTTGCAGCAGGGGGCATTGCCTTAGCAGCACTTTGTGCAAGAAGACGACGCTCCCAGCCGCCACATAAGCACCCCCCAGGGGATATGCTGGAGCTGAGCGATGGGGGGAGAAGATACGTAGTGGCCTACACCATCAAACCCTCGCCCGATTTGAAAACGCCGGATCCTCAGCCTGATATACTGAATGCACCAGGTAAGTTCTTGAAACCATAGGACATGTTTTATTATTTGCCATTTTATTTGTGTTCATCAATAAATTTTTCTTTATTTGTCTAGATGCTGACAATCAAACGGTACAGCCATTGTCGGTGGAAGCTGAAGAGTGGCCTAGTATAAAAGAAGTAAGAGGTGAGTGATCCTACCATCTCTTTTACGGTAGCCCATGAATCTCATCGGTTCACTCATCGATATTTTACTATTTTTATATTTTCTATGTAAGTCGTTTATAGAGGTTCTTGTAGCTGCCAGAAAAATATCCGTTCATTATTTTCGGAGCTTTCTCTCTAAGGATCTACAACGACTTTAAAGTAGCATCTTCTTTCCAGGAGACTGGACTAAAACTGGAGCAGTATTTTCAGCAGAAGATTTAGCTCTACTTGACTCTACTGGACGGCCTCAACAGGTGTGTATTACAACTTATAACTGGTTCTTAGATTCACCGATAGTTTTCAGTAAAATATTTTTACAAATGAACTCCTTTTTTCCATCAACAGCTCACACCAGGCAGTGACATAGAGCCAAGCAGTAGGCAAGAAGACGTTCTAAATCAGAATATGAACACCCTAGGAAATAATTTTAGGCCTAACTACGCTATGAGCAACAGCCCCACATTAGGGAGTCCCAATTTTGTCTGTCCCAATGGAAATGTAGGGACTTTTGGAAGTCAGAACCTAACTCTAAGTGGACCCACGTTAAGTTCTGGGAGTATTGCAACTTCTACGCTACACAGAACTAAGGGTAAAGGTAATGCTAGAAGAAGAGAGCATGTTCTTGCAGAAAATTTACCAGGACCTGAAAGTTGTGTGTGAAAATTACACTCACCCAATTCCTTTGCAACAGGATAACTAAAAAGATGTTCCGATGTACATTTTTGTATGCGCCTAGCGAATTTTTTAAACAATTTTACAAAAAAGAGGTCCACAGTTATAGGAGTATGGACTTAAGAACAATTACTGCTTAATAATGATTAATGAGATAAATTCTTTATAAAATACAACATAATATTAATGTTGTGTATCTTGGATTGTATTTCCCGCCTTTGTGTATGACATTAGTAACCGTGATAGAATAATTTTAGTAATTATTATTATTCAATCTACGAATCTTGATTTGTCGGTCTAATCTTTGCTCAAAAGACTGTAAATATTTTATAGGGAATCGTATTTTTTCAAAGAGTGTCCAGTCTCATAAATAAATTATTATTTCAGCTAACCAAAACTGCTAGAGTGACCCTCTTGTCTCAATAGTAAATTGTAAATGTACTTTGTAAATTGTATGCGAAGCTTTGTAGAAATTCCTATTTGTTTTTAAAAAAAATCGGTTGTGTAACTGTACATATAAATAGATCTATAACCAAAGATGTATAGTTGGTCGTAAGATGGTAGTGTAAGGCTTTTGTTGTCTTTGTTTATGTGGAAGAATGTATAGGTCATGTAAATACTCATTACTATAAATGTATAGGAGACAATTTTAGAAACACACATTGATATATTATGGCGTCGGCTTAAACGTTTACTCGTGAACTTTTATGACTGGTGATGTAAAAATAAAATATTGTTTCTAAAATTGTGTGTCTATAGGTAGTGCCATTTTATATTTAAAACTGTAAATGTTTCCATTTTGTGTTAATTCTATATTATAGAGTTTAATGAAAGTATGGGTTAGTATGGAAACATTCGACCGAACTGTTGTAGATGTCAATAATTCTCCGTTGTCCTAACGATCTGATACGGTAATTTTATATTAATAAAATAAAAAATAATGATTTTTAACACGTGATCGTTTCATTTTCATTTCTTAACTTAGTAGAGATTGTAAAAGACAAAAACCAACCGAATTGAGAACCTCCGTCTTTTGTTGACGTCGGTTAAAAATACGAGAAGATACAAGGAAATAAGTTAAAACAAAATAACAAGTGAATTAAAGGAACAAACAAATCTTCAACATTCAGTACAAAGGCCAGTCTAGACAATCAGAAAATATTTTCACGCTGCCCAAAACTTGTTTTACACGATCCCAAATATAGGCCAAAGTTATCCAACCTAAGACATAAAACCTTTATGCTGATAAAGATTGCCTGAAGCTAAAGGAATATTTTATCAGAGACTGGGTTTTGCGGGGTGAATTGATGGACAAACCTCATTTACCAGTACGCTTCAAATGACCACCCATAGGCCGTAAAATTGGCACCGAATAGCTGTTACCTTCTCCCGGGGCGCACCTGGGCTTTATAGGTCACGAACGAATCTTTGGAAGCTGGGTTTTGGTACAACCCACAAAGCAAACAACCGTGGTTGTTTACTTCCCACTGAAGGGTTTATTTTAGTAATTTCGAAGATACCTACCTACATACAATTTTTGTTTCTTTTTCCACTTTTTTTAATTCTCTTTCCTTTTGAGGCACGAAACCTTACAAATTCAGTGCTATCGTCTAGTATTTTATGGAAGTAATAGTAAAATCGCCGTGCATTGCACATGATCCCATCGTCTCTGCAGCGTTAATTGAATAGATACCACCACTATCATTATGACCACCCATAGGCCGTAAAATTGGCACCGAATGGCTGTTACCTTCTCTCGGGAGCGCACCTGGACTTTATAAGTCACGAACGAATCTTTGGGTGCTAGCTTTTGGTCTAGGGTGGTTTGTTTACTTGCCACTAAAGTAAGGCTTCACTTTGATAGTTTTGAAGGAATTAGGAAGTATCTGTACTTAACAATTTTATTTTTCTCTCTTTATTTTAGTAGGAATACGGGTTCTGTGCTTCCTTTCAAGGCACAAAACTCTTATAATGCAGTAATTACGTTTAAGCAATGGAAGGTTTGCTAATGTTTTCTAAATAACAAATTGAATAGAACCGAGTCCTAGTACTTGCAGGTAAGTCATAAGGCGGCTCAGTCTTTTTTCTTTTCGTCGGCTTTCATACATCGCGAGGATCCTACTTAAAATATCAGTCAGTAAGCCCATTGTGTAGGAAAATGCATGACTTCTAAGTATGTTTGCATTCTGATGTATTTTCTACATCACAATGTAGAAAATTGCATCACCATGGCATACACAACAGAGTACTATTGTATCATCTTTTTAATGACTACAATTTTATAGAAAAGCCTTTACATTAAAATAATCTGCATTAAACTACTAAGTCCATTGTTGTTACTTCAGTGTTAAAACCCGCACGGTAAAAGAAAAGTAATAATTATGCCTATGACATGTATGACGAATTACCTACCTAAATACTTTGTAGAGTACCTAACGGATCATGAAAATATTTTATTGTTACTAGTTCTACTGTTCATCCTTTTTTCATTGTGACAAGAAGGTGAGTGTTGTATACAGGATTACGTATAAAGGCGCCGCATGGGGCATACAGGGTGTTCCGTCTACACATTCAGTACGAAAACTATTAAACATTTTGTATCGTTTCTGGGAAATAAAGTTACCCACATGGAATTAGGGAAAAAGATCTATTAAAGTATTCCCAATCCAACGTATTTTTGGCCCTGCTTAAGTAGGATATCCTTAGATTATACTACTTATTACTCACTATACGGTAAGTACTTGTTTAATAATTATTTTTAAATAAACAAAAGACTATTTATTTCTCCCATCCTATCCTTTACGGAAACCTAAATATTAAAGAGAACGAATAAGAACTTTACAAAATCTGCCATTCCTTTCACCCTGTATAAGGGCACCTGTCTAGGTATGGCTTAAAATAACACTAGCTCGTAATACTCTTTGCAGAATTTATTTATGAAATGCAACGTTACTTATAAATAACGGCCATTTTTGAAATAGGCATAGAATTTAAGCTGAGCGCAAACGTAATGTGATTTTCCCTGGAAACGTAAAATAAGTATCCAGTTAGAATTGCAAATGAATTCATTCCATGCATTGTTATTTTATTTTGTGTAACGAGACGTTATTGATGGCCTTAGAGGTTTTATTTTAAAAAATGTTACTTGGAAATCTCAATAGGTAATATTTAATATTCAGCTACCAACCTATTTTAAAGAATAAAATTCCTTAACTCGTAAAATTACATATATTTTACATTTACTAATTTTCTTGCCTTATATTTATATTGAAACCATTTATTTAATACTGGCAACTAAAATGGTACGCTGTCACGCCACGAGAGGGCTCTGCTGGTTGCGAAACCAGTCAAACTCGCAATGGCGCGCGCGTGCGAGTGTAAAACCGCAATAACAGTGTTCGTACACACTGTGTTTAAGAAATATGCTGTGAATTGTGTGTTGTGAGTGCAGCAAGATTGTAACTATTGGATGTAAGCCCCGGCCGCGCAATCAAAACCCAGGACTGCAAGTGAGCGGCGACCGGCAGCGTTGACCAAGTAAGCCCCAAAACTTCTGACCTTTTTTTGACCTAGAAGGCCAGTCAACGTTGAAACTCCCCCAGGCTCAATCTTTCTTCTTCATGCTTCCTTTTTCATGATAGACAAAGTGATAGTTTCACTTTTCTTCCAATGCATTTAGGTTCAACTATACTGTAATTTACAGTTTTGATAGCGTCAGTCAAAATAGTGGTGAAAACGATGTATTTTAATACATCCAGCGTCACGTTTGTGAAATTTAATTAACGTCCAACCGGGCCGACTTTGAAACGTATAATCAACTTTCCATCAAACGTTTTACTCTATTTTTATTTTATATTTTAGGATATAAATTTGATAGAGTAATTTGTCCAATCTACAATGTAATTAATGGTTGTCTTCTACAGAAATTTTGAACTGGTCTCTTTGAGTATACCTACACTTTATCACCTACCATTACATTACACATTACAGTTACTTCTTTTCTCTTAAAGACATCAAACCTAAGTAATTCCCAAAAGAGTACCAAAGCTAACTCACTAAGTTAATTCTACCTCGTAAATCCAGCAAAAAATGACAACTTAAATCCCTAGAATCCAGTCTTAAACCTGCAAAATAAATATTTACACAAGAGACTTAATAAGTCTGATGCATTGTGACTCGACGCGACATCACTCGTAATGCAATTACTGTGGATCCACTCCGGTATTCCACTTCCAAATATTCTACTCTATCTGTTCCTCTCACCCATAAAATCAGATAGGTATGTACGAAAGAGACAGCGTAGAAAATACTAAAAATGTCTCGAAGAGTAGTCCCCCAGCTCCAAGCGAATCTACGTAAAAGCGTCTGAACAACAACTGTACTGGGAAATCTATACTTATCTACTTCTAGTGGATCTGCTGTTGATTCGTTGATTCCTTTCGATAGGTTCGCTTTGTTTGGTGAGACTTTAGGACTGATGGAATACGTGCATAGACAACTTGAAAAATAACTACATTTTTTGAAACTGAATAAAAGCCAGATACAAATATTTGTTCAAATAGTTGTACCTACTAGTTGCGTTGCGAGTTTCAAAATGGAATTAAGTAGTTTTCTATTCATGTTTGGTGTCTATTCCGTAGGCATCTATGTAAATACCTACATTCAACTACATAATTCTGTGGATATTCTCTTTCAAAGTAAGTACAGCACTAAAAAACTTAAAAACAAACTCATTAGGAGCTAAGAATACCTTTCGCAGTTCTATTGACTAATAATGTTCCACTTCTACTTGTTTGTTGAACTCAGCACGATGAAGACTTCTTGGGCTTTAATGAAAAAGGTTTAAAAGGATAATGAAAGTAAGCTCAACTTTTAATTCAAAGTAAGGTTATGGTCCACTAGAAGCAATTCAGCGTTATTACCTCGGTCGTTAGGTCTAAGACGGCTCTAGAGCGCGTTTGACTCGAACGTTTTCTTCGCTTCGTCATCGTTATGTCGCTGGACTAAGCTAATGCTAAGTGTGTGTGGGACAATTAGCTGAGAAAGTAAATTCAGCGAATTTGCAGTAAAAGATTTAAAATACTTACTGATGAAAATGTAGGTATAACATTTAAGAACAGGTCTTTGCTAGTACCATGAGCCTTTTTCATTTTGTAATACCTTTATTATGTATTTTAAATAAAAAGCTTAGAAAATATACGTTACGGAGTGACGACATCATGGGTAAGCAATGTAGCATGTTTTGTTGTTGTATTGGGCAATTACTTATTTTGCAACAAAAATGCAAGTAGGTAAACATTTATGGAGTTGATTGGTGCTAGTGGTGCTACTACAGCACGATAAGATGGCATAATTTTTCTAGTACTAAAAGGTACAATTTTACAACGAGGTACCTAGGTACTTTTTAGTATGTACAGTCACGGAATGAAAAGGTCCGTCAGTTTTCAAATTGATTCCTTCAACGAATCACGAGCACATTATTACCTTTTGAAACTATGTTGCAGAATAATCTCGAGTTAGAGAAAATAATCTTTAACTGTTCGTCAGTAAAGTTCAAAATTATTCAGATCAAAGTTTGACGATTTTCTTGTCAAGAAGATTATTATGATTGATAAACTAAAACCTTCTTGTTGGTTCAACCTGCCATTATTATTTCTTTTAAATAAAAAAAAACTATTGTCAATTGGTCAATGTCATCATTGCATTGCACTGATGGGATAGAAAAATAAACAAGCAAAACCTTATTCGTTAGCAAACGTCATATTTATTTAAATGTTAGCAGCACTGTTTCTTGCACTGTTATGTTGGCAGGTTTGACTCTCACAGCACCTAGTGCAAGCGAAAACCGACACTAAGGTGACGAACCTTTTCATTCCTCGACTGTACTTTCACTAGATATCGTGGGCTTTAATAACCTCGAAAATTTGTCAAAGGTACATACCAATTCTTAATGAAATCGCGCGGACTATGAAAGCTAAAGTTAAAATTTCTAGCATCTAAATTAAGAATAGCATCTAAAATAGAAGTAATTCAGCAGTATAACTGCGGTCGTTAGATCTAAAGCGGCTCTAGAACGCGTTCAACTCGTACATTTCCTTCGCTTTGTCATCATTATGTCACTGGACTATGGCTAATGGCGCCACAGATGATACAATTGTATGTGGACTGGTACAGTTGGCTACAAAAAATATACACATAGAGTTTATTGGTGATGCGAATAACTAGAAGTTTTCTCTCGTTTCCACCAATATTAGACTACTCCTGCACTGGTGGTGCATGCTGGGCTAAATTCAACCAGTGAAGGCCGGTGTAGTTTACTATCTGTAGGCACTAAGAAGAAATTTAATATAATGTCGTATTGTCTACCAGTCTATATTTAAAATATGTTAATGATTCCTTTAAAAAAATACTTTCGCATCTTCGAGTGCTTGACCTTCATTTGTTGTAACATACAATCATTGGCTCGTCAAAATTCATCGGTACTATTTGACATTTTATGGTCAATCTGCAGCACTTGTTAAATTAATAAGTCCAAAAATTTTCAAGAATATCAAGCAATAATTTATTTTTGAAATCTCCAAAATTCCTACGGCTTTAATAAGATTCACAAACGGTCAAAATATGAATATTGTTGATGCTGACTGTACTTCGTGCGAGTAAGGTCAACATTATCTGGTGACATATTCCGAAGTCGGAGATAGCATTTATGTGCTATTACTGTAGGCACCGAACCGTGCATAATTTGCTTTGTCCGCGGGCTGGTTGCAGCTAACATAGCAAGGAAATAGAAATACATATTTTGAAATATGCGAAACTGTCACTTCGATAGTCATGTGTAGAGCAAGTTGATAAATAAAATAACGAGTGGACTGGATAAAATTAGAATCTATTAGATATAAATTTACAATAGCAACCGTTTAGTGCAGTCGTTGAAGAGAGAGCGTCTGCGTCGTCTTCGCTCGCGAACCGAACATGGCTCGTTCGTTCGCCGAACGCTCGCCGCCCACTCGCTGCTCCCTCCGGTCACGCCGCCCGCGGGAAATATCCGTGTGTAGACAGAAACTCATCTTTTTGATGAAATAAAGACTACTTATTTGCAGCAGCTAGGCAAAATGAAATGAAAACAATAATACATAAAAAAAAAATCTGCAGCCGTACAGAAAAATGTTCCCGAAAAAGAGAACACAAAAAGAACGAGCTTTAGTTAGACTACAAGTAAAAATTCGTTAATTTTTAATCAAGATATCATACAACCAGGGATAAAAGTTTTTTAATACGATTTCGTTCTATTGTTTGTGTCGAGGATTCTAGACATCCAGTGTCTTAAGTTAATTGAATCTACTAAGCCCACTAAGAAGTTATGGTGGGCGTTACATTATTAAACATAAATAACAATTATACTCGTAATCGGATTTCAAACTTCAACAACTAATTTTAGTTTTCGCTAGAAGGCTTTAAATAGCGCTTTTACACGTCCCAAATATAGCTTACCTACCACCACTTCGGGACAGCATTATGTGCTGTGAAGAAGTGGCGGAAGAAACTCAGTCACCTTTTATTTTACTCAACAATTTTTATAACTAAAAATTTTCTTTCTGTGATCTACATAGCGCTTCTCGTAAAGAGGCTGCAAGGCAGCGCAGGAGAGTCGTTTTGTTAAGTTAGGTCACTTCTGTCACTTGGTCTACTAATTGTCAGATTGTTATCTGCCATTATTAAAGAAGCTTTGCAAGGCAGCGCGAAGAGAGTCGTTTAGTTATGTTTGGTCACTTCTGTCACTTAGTCCACTAATTGTCAGATTGTCATCTGTCATTATTAAATAGGCCACAGCAAATGCATTTAATGCAAAGTGCACGTCTAATTACTGCTCCCTTTGCACTTTTGTGAACAATCTCTCTCGCGGACACGGGGCAATTAGTTCGCCACCTGTAGGGAAATATTGTTTGCAAAAAATTACCCAGAACAACATCAACTCCGTTTTTGCTCCTTTGTTGTTTTTTTAATTACTCGTACTTAATTGACGGGTGGATTTAAAAAAATATAGAGCTCACGCAAACGTTTCCTTTATTCGAGAATTCTTCGTTTTATTCATTTTTACTTTTTAGTTTCTTGAATTAAACAATATTCTGTTGGCAGTTCTGTATTTCTACATTATTTTGTAGAAGTGGTTTTACTTGTTAATTAACTTGCTTAATGGAAGTAATTTTGTTAGATTATTTTATTTGGCAAAAGGAAACAATTTGAGTTGTTTAGAAGCGGATAACATTATCAGACTGAAAACATCGTAAGGGAAAACAGTGTAGGAATAAATTTGCAACTTCCGAAGCCGGAATTGGACTTTTATAAAACAAGAAGTCATTTTAAAGCATCCCAAAGAAAATAATGTAACCATCACGGACCAAAGCTGAATAACAAGCCCGCATATTGCCAACTTTTTGCGCGCCAAATGAGTTTCACAACTTGGCCTTCAATTTACACTTCAATGAAGTGGGCGTAAACTTTGAATACAAATTCTACTTAAAAGTGGCCCCAATCAAAAGTTCGATGGAGATGCTATAGGGTTGTCTCACTCTAAGTGCCGATACATTCTGTTCCGCCTCAGTGGACAAGACCTACTCCTGGCCATCAGCGATGAATAACTTCAATATTAATAATTACATAATTATCGCACGATTAATCGTTTTAAAATATTTTCATCAAGAATTCGTTAATATTTTTATTGTCTGCTGAAAGTCGATTACAATCGATGATCTACTTACATTGTAACTAATAATTGTCTGTAAACGCCGATCGTTAAAAAGAATCTATTGCATGTCATTATATCTCAGTTTACTCATATTATCTTCTTCTTATATACTTACAGCATTCTTTTCCATGGTTTCATAACGCTATAAATGACAGTCACAATCACCGTTCGCCATCTTAAATATCAAGGTGCCTTTTCTTTACTGATAAATAAATTAAGCTTAGAATGACTGATATTTTGAATGTGTGACAGCCCTTCACCTGTTGATGGTTTGTTTACTGACAATATTTTTTCAATTACTTTTATCTACCTACATCTTTGCTTTGGTATTAAAATGGAAGAGCTTTGAAGATAAACGTTTCATGAACCAATATATCTTTCATCAAATCTCGAGCAACTTCTTCTAACATCGTCTGCACTCCTTTCCCCATTCAAACCATTTCAAAGGGTATATAGGAGTGTGTCTTTATTTTTTTTTCTCAGGGATAACTTACAAGGGTATCGTAACCTGTTCAATGTTCATCTAGAATGATATTTGGTAAGAAGCAAGATCTAGTGTAGGTAAAATTAAAACAAAATTATTGATTTATAGGTAATTTAATATAATAATTGAGGCGGCAATAGCCCAATGAATAGACTGTCGGACTCAGATCCGAGGAACGCTGGTTCAAATTACTGATTTTGTTTTTGGATGAAACTTTATTACTCGTAAACTTATTGATAATATGACCAAAAGACTTAGAAAGTGAATACGATGTTTTCTTGTATTGTCGAGTAAAAGTTAAGGAAAAACATGTACAGAATAGAATGAAGATACAAAACCTTCAGAACGCGAGCCCGACTCGCGCTTACCCAGTTTTTTGTTCCAATGGTCATATCAGCAATCCAGTTTCAGAAGCAATGTGAAACGTATGAAAAAGATTCGCTGCGATTGCAACAAGCTCTAGAAAAAGACAGCGGTATTGAGCTGCAAAACGAAAAGGTCGAATATTTGTTTTTGTCGGAGATATGAATATGACCCGACTGTGGATTTATTCGCTCTCATCCCGTATTATTCCTGTTCCATTTTAAAAAATATCCCGGCGCAAATGCGGTAATTGTGTGTTACGACTTCTCGAAGGTATGGTCTTGGGGTAAATCACATTAGTTCGCACCATAGGTTTGGCGCCAGTATTATTTCCCATGATCATTTTCATAACAAACTAGCTGACCCGGCGAACTTCGTACCGCCTTAGCGTAGAGATTTTCTTAATATTTTTTTCCGTAAGAACCATCCTTGGACTTCCACAAACATTTAAAAAAAAGAATTATCGAAATCGGTTCAGCCGTTCACACGTGATGCCGTGACAACGCGAAACGGGTTTCATTTTTATATATATAGATAGATGTATTTTTTTTTAATGTCCACCAGGTATTAATTAGACCGTAGCACATTCTTTATTTCGTACCAAAGACATAAATTAATATGAATTTTAACTCCCTTTTGAAAGATTATGAATTTACAATTTCGCGCATTTTTTTCTACGGCTCATTTTTGTGATTAGCTGAAACATGTAATTTTTCTCAAGAATCTGTAGTGAGAACGAGAGATTGTAACGTCCTATGTGCCTACCATGAGTTTACGTTATGTGTGCTCGCTAGCGAGTACGTCAAAAATCTCTATGAAGATTATGTTTCTTGAACAATATGTCATACAATTAATGTCATTTTTTTACGCAGTCGCTAGCGAGCACACCTAACGTGAACTCATGGTAAGCACACTGATTGTTCTCAACTTACAACCCTTTTCTAAACTAGGCATATGACATTTCAAGACAGCTATAGATGACCCACGCTGAACTGTCCCGCCAAACTCAATGACAGGGGGGCGCTACCATCGTTCAACTATATGGTTTCCAACATGGTAAAAATCGGAACTAGCGATTCGGTATTGACGGTGGCGCCCCACTGTCAATGTCATGCACAGGACAGTTCAGTATTTTGGAACTATATTACCTACTCCCAGCTTTGACAGTGACAATGGAAAAATAAAACAAGCATCAGCCGAGCGGACACTTATCTTAATATTGTGTCGTAAAAGATATCGCGATAATATGAAAAGATTTAATATTAGACGGTGAAATAACAAGGGTTGACAGGCTTTGACAAGGTTTGCAAGATGTCTGTATAGGGTGTGGATTTCAATATGTGCTTTATTAACGGACGTATAGACAATCATCGCCTAGACTTTTTTTGCCAAACGCAAATTCGATGGCTCCTACGTATAAAGGCGAAACTGCCGCTTACGCCTTTTTCCAATTATTTAAGAAATGATTTCATTTTGCTCTAATCTATAACGTCAGTAAGAAAAAAATTTTTTTTTTCCATTAGATACAAAATAAAATTTTAGGCAAATAGGCGTATGTGCAAAACTACGCCACGTACCTATAAAGCCCAATCATACGATTCGTCAATCTATACGAGTAGTTGCTTACATAAATATATATTTTTTATTAATCCAAATCTTAAATAAAGCCATGAAAATATTTAGCAAATTGTTTTATTTATAAATTATGACACATTATATAGTTATTTAATTTTTAGCGTTAAGAGTCGCATCTCAAACTAATTTGAAAATTATAAATAACTTGAAAAAATCGAACTGCCTAAGGCATCGTGGGTTCAATTCCCGCCTTAGGCAGTTCGATTTTTCAAGTTATTTATAATTTTTAAAAATATGACACATTATGTTAAAAGACCTAACTAAATCTCGAGCACAGCATATGGGCGTATTTGCGTTAAAACGTAATAACGATACATTAAACAACTTTTTCTAACTGATTTATTATTGATATAGCACATGATAACAATTAAAATAATTACATGCATAAATAAAGAGAGTAATCGCTTAAAATATTATATTTACGTTGTCATTTAAGTCTCTTTACGTTGAACAATATACATGAAATCATAGAAATGTGACGACGTAAAAGGGCAATGCGTAAAATCTCAAAATATATAATAAAAATATAAAAATTGATAACAGCAGTAGCAAAAGCATTACATGTTAAGGCTAAATGTGAAATTTCATTAAATTCGTTTTAGTAGGTCAGAAGATATGACCCAAAAATATGGTTCTGGCCACTAAAATGGCTCTCCTGTAAAATTTACTTTTTTCACTTACGCCAGTATACGTAGGAGCCATCGCTATAGGTAGGGGAGACCGAGGAGAGTTGTGACTTGTGACATTGTTGGAACTTATTAACTCCTAGCTAGCTCGTAACAGTGCGCGTTTTTTAGTTCAAGTCTCAAGCTAACAAATAGCTGTTGCGAGGTCGCTGATGTGTAATAGGTTTCCAAAAATCGACAATGTCACAACTATCCTCTGTCACAACACTCCTCGGTCCTCTATATAGTTTTCCATCGCTGTATTAAAGTTCACTTAATGGTATAAACGTGAATGGTAATAAACATGGTTGATTTGACGTTACCTGGTATAGGTATACATCGTCGTTTCAGCCAAATGACGTCCACTGCTGGACAAAGGCCTCCCAAGGATTTCAACAACAACCGGTCCTGCGCCATTCGTATCCTGGCACCATCCGCGACCTTCACGAGATCGTCTGTTCACCTACACCTTATAAATATAGGTACATACCAGTATCAAAAAGTATCAATGCTAAAAATCTCTTTTAAGAATATTATTATAAAACCTAAAAGATCCAAGGTAGCAAGCAAAGTGGAAATTCTTTGAGATCCTTTTAATATTTATTTATTAACCTTTCCCTTTTTCTTCAACCTTCGGAATGAAATAGATATTATGATCCCAAGTTAATTAGTAAGGCATCTTTTGATCGTTTTTAGGTTTGTAAACACTTTCATTAGCGTTTGATTTTGAAAATTGCTTGAAAATTAGAGTACGATTGGTAGGTAATAGAATTAAAGTTCTAGAATAAAGAATAAAAACAATAATCGTGCTACTTTTTATGACTGCATTATCAGAAACAAAAATAATAAAATCAGTGTATTACGTTGCAAAGAAACTTAAAATAGACTTCGATCTTATGACCAAAAGCAGTGTATTATTGAGAGTAATGCCATTGTTCTATTCTTATCCATTGTCGTATAATTGTCATCTTTTTATTTCAAAGAACAGACATTGGTATCAAGTCCAATATTGCAAAAATTGTGTCAGCAGTAGTCAGCGTCAAATAGTTCATGACACCCAAAGAAGAAAAAATTTCGCAACACGACTTTATTACAATTGTATTCCAATTGTAATAAAGTCGTGTTGCGAAATTTTTTTCGAAGATTGCGTTGTCAACTTTTTGGCCACTTTGGGTGTATCGAACTATGTACTTATTTGACGCTGACTGTACATAACATACTTTACAACATATTGATCTCAGATAGCTATCTGATTGCGATATCCGAAGTCCGTGTTCGAGTGCCATGGGAAATCCGCAAACTATTTGACGTAACAAGTTAAGGTAACAGGTTGTTTCGTGACAGCAAGCTTGAGTTCGAGTGGCTCGTCAAAGACAAAGGGCAGCTGAGGTCCGCTAAGCCTGATCTTCCTCTACAACTGTGCTGTAGCTAAGAGGTATGCTAGTAACGACATTTAGTAGCTAAACAACATTGTGATAAATTTCTAGACTATTTTGTAAGTGAAAAAAGTAAAACCAAATAAAAAAACAGGAAAAGAGCAAGCGAAACTGTCGAGGAAAATTGGTAAAAAGCGCTCTCATGATATCTTTATTTTCAAAGTCATATTTCTTTCGAGCAAGCAGGTTGACTTTAACATTTAGTAAAGCAATATTACAATCAAAATGAGAATAAATTAAGCATTTTGACGCTGATTGCGCGTCCGGTGTAGAAATCAAACCCCGAGACTCGAAATTCCAACACTCTTTTCATGAACTTATTGCTACTTAGTAGTAGTTAGGTACTGCATATTCTTCGTTCAACTCAGCAATAATAATAATTACATAATATATCCCTCAGACCATCAGCTTAAGACAAAAGAATCCTACATTTTCTCATCTCCGCTATTTTCTCCTACTTACCGCACAGCGATATCGAACTACTTTGGTGGATACAAAGCCTTAGAAACTAGATATCATCCATGTAAACCTAGTAGTAATTGAGAATACCGGGAAGTTTGTAGGGGGATAAATATATTCCCAAGACATAACAGCGTTTTACAAGGGGTTGTTGATGTTGACTTACGGTATGAACATTTTCACTTTAGATTAGGTACGCCGATAAATCTACGATACGATACAATGATAATCGAGTCACTGTTGTTGGGTTTTATTCTTAGTAGTCTAATTTGTTTGTGTGTATTCAAGTATTTTTTCAGGGCTGGAAGAAAAAAAGGTAAAGTTCAGAGTATAGTGAATATAAGCAGAACTGTAGCTCTAGGTATGAAAAAAAAATATTCTCAATAGATAATTTTTTTTTATAAACTTTGAGCTTAGAGTCAAAGGTGAAATATCAAATGTGAAAATTATTCACATGTGAAAAAACATTCCTAAATAATTCTATATGCATGTGAGTTATAAAGGTGTTTATCATTTGAATCGTAGCCTTATTATAACGTAGACAAATACAGTGGGGACTACAATTTAATACGTTCGTAAGTACGTTCAATTTATAAGATGATTCTTGTGTGTGTTCTCTGTTACAGAATGATATTAACACAATATTATATGCTACATAAGAGAAAAATCAAATCATCATAGCCAACCATTATCTCAGTTCAGCAGTGGACGTCCTATTGCTTAAATGATAATGATGATGATGAATGGTAGGGTAAGCTACATTGGGACGTGTACATAAAAGTGCCCTGAAAGGGGCTGATATACCAATAAAGGATTTGAATAGCAGTCTATATTCGCCCCTGTAGACATCAAGTTCCAGCCTAAATAGATAGTCTTGAATTCTCCAGAATCGCAATCTAGAGAATGACAGTTATACAACCCTAAAGATAAAAGACACACAAATTAAAATTGAGCCTTCTTCTCTAAGCCTTCTGTATCAATTCCCATTACGCCGTCATAAACGCGTGGGGGCTTTTCAGCCCTGAATATTCAAGACATATTATGTGGGTCATTTAATGCCACGTCGGCACGCTTCACGCATACGACAAGTGGACCTTTATTCGTAGCTGGAGTTTTTCATGCATAAGCAAACGCTTCAAAATTTGTCTGACAGGGGGCTGGAGTTGCTTGAAAAATAAGCGTTACGCCATTTCGAGTTTAAGGTCGCAAATGGAATATGATTAGGTTTGGAATCCAATGACGTAATTTTACTATCAAATAATTAATTCTGAGCCGCTTAAAAGCTAAAGCTACAATCTGTGTAAACCAGTTGACTTAAAACGGTTAGAATGAGATAGTATTGAGTACGCTCGTAACTTGATGGCGTGATATAAGAATCAGAATATGAAAAATAATTTATAAATCTTACTTCATAGCCTAAGTAAAAAACTTATCCACTTAAATACTCGTACTATAAATATGTAATTAACTCTATCTCTCTGTAATATTTTACACCCAAAACACTAGGAGAATTTTCATAAAAACTAAATAAAACTACTTAACATCTTTGATTTCGGGCATAAGAGTCAATGCTCAATCACATAACATAAACATTTGCCTCCACCAAGATTCGAACCCGCGATATACTTAGACGTTGTAGTCCAATACGGTAGTCACCAGGTCAGGATGTTTTTAGAACCAAAGCACACGATGCGTTGCGGCGCCGCACCTCCAAGATTTCGCCAAATTTCTTTCTCTCTTTCTTTCAAATCGTATGCCTGTCACAGATAAATTTTCTATGTTACTACGCAGCGACACCGCTCCGGTGTCGCACCGCCGCCGCAACGCGTCGTGTGCATTGGCTCTCACCTTGTCTAAGTCGACTAGTTATCGTGCGCTTGATTTATTGATCCCTAATTCCCTATGAGCCTTACTACAAAACTCGTTATACATAACATAGCTTTAATGATGGTAGGCAAATGATAAAATCAGTTAGAATGACGAATCACCGCCCATAACCTCAATACATTAACTGAAGCACCACGTATTTACCTTAAATCACCATATTGTCTGGTGTAATGTCAAAATAATGCCACTGAAGCCTGATTACCGTTCTGTTAGCCAGGGCTACCACAAAACATTCATCTCTAGGCAAGAAATCATCTTTACATAAAAAGAAAAAAAAACATTTATTGCCAGAAGATTAACTAATAAAAGAAAAAGAGACTGACCTCCACCCACACTGGACATTGCTTGTCCTGTGGAGGAAGATTTCACGATTTACAGAAAAGTAAGTTTCTATTTTTGTTTCATTTTCATGGTTTATTGATATTCAACTTTATTGATGAGATTTGGTATTGAAGATAAGTTGGACAAACAAATGTTTTGAGGGTATAAAATTGATGAGTTTCTACAACATACAGTCACCAGTAGATCTACCTAAGGTAAGACAAAATGGCGAATTCTCACAATCAATCGAGGTAATATGTCATTTTACTGTTCTAAAAGACCGATCTAATTAAACATTTAGCCTAACAATATACCTAAAACATTTTCGTAGAAAAAAAGATATATACGCAATTCCAGGGTACCCTGTGCTTATTTTCGCGCGTTTGTTGTGTTAGTTCCTCCGATATTAAACACAGAAATAGCCAAACGAAATAAACAATGTTGGAATCATTTCAAAATAGCGTGTATTTATTTTACTTTTGAATATTCAGGTGAAGCATGCTCAATGATTGGTTTTTGATTAGTGTGCGAAATAAAACAATATCTCAAATAATTATTTCAATAATCACTGATTCATAATACTTAATCCAATATTATAAAATAATGCGAAAATAACTCTGTCTGTTATGCTTTCACACCTAAACCCCTGAACAAATTTTGATGAAATTTGGTAAAGAAATAGTTTGAGTCCTAGGAAGAACATAGGATAATTTTTATCCCATCATAAAATGACATGGTTTTGGGAATGAGTGCTCAAAACTATCGATAAATTTTATCATTATCTCATACCTTATAATACCAAGATAGAACCGGCACCAAAAGATTTTTCTAAATCAAACCAGAAAACCGCAAACGCTCAAGACAATTCTCCGCGCCATTAACCCTTTCGAATCGATTTATATGCATACGTCCCACTCTCCTACGGACTAATGGGATGCTTAGCCCACGCGAATTCAGCGCAGGACTGTAATTCTGTGATTACATTGTGGTATTGAAATGGATTAGTGAGTCCGGAACCGTTCAAAGCTTAAAACAGTTCATAATTTGAATGCTGACTGTAAATATTTTAATAGTCTGTATCCATTAAGACGTTGACTGCTGAGACAAAATGTTATTTTTTTTCTTCGAAGATCACCGGTGAGACGCGTACGCCCCGCGTAACCAACGTGTTAAGTAAGGACACGGACACTAAGAGCAAACAGCATTCTAGACATTGTCTATCTATACCTTTATTGTGGTTCAGTAAGGGCTAAACGATTACTTTTATCTGTTTTATTACAATTCTATCAAGACGTAGCTAAGTGTCTTAAGACTGTAATAAAGAGCTCTCGTAGGGGATTGCCAGGCCCTTGAGCACAATCTTTGATTTTGGCACCAACCCCATAACAAACTTGTTGCGTGGCACTTAATCATAAATTCTTGGAACGGTCGACAAAATATCAGACTATTTTTATTGCAAAGTAGCGCTTATTACGACTGCGTAAGACCCCGCAGTGTTCAGCTTAACATGCTGTCTGTACTTATAGGCTGAGACAAATAAGAAGTACCCAAATGGTGTAACAATAGGGCGGTAAAACTGGCGAAAGGCCAATAGCCTTCTGAACTAATAAACAACAGCGTAAATTCACAGACAAAAAATACAAAAGAATGCCAAAAATGCTTAAAAAGTAGCGCCTGAAGCTAGATTCTTGCGCGGAAATGTCAAGGTGTTAACGATTTAAGTAGCTTATTAGAACTTCGAAAGGACCCAGGCCCTAAATGCCTTAGGACACATTCTTAAAGGGTGGAATCTCCCTAACATATAACTTCTTCTTGTCTAGTAGCCATTAGATGAGTATTCTGAGATTTATAATTTTTTTACCTATTACTTTAAGTCTTTGTGGAAATCCTTGGGGGAGGCCTTTGTCCAGCAGTGGACGTCTTTCGGCTGAAACGAACTTAAAGTCTTATTTCTGCAATAAAAAAGTAACCGCCTCAGCTATAAAAAGTTTTTTTGTCTATATCCTTCTGAGTGCAAGGTTTTTTCTATTTATTTTATTAATAACCAACCGCAACTAAATTGAACAAGATGTTCACGACGGTAATAATAATAATTTATCTCCAAATGAACCTTAATAACTAGTATATAAAAACAATAATGGAGTATTACGTACGTGCCACCCCTATGGTCAGGTGTGCGCGCGATCCGCATACTAAATACAGCGTATTATACGCCATTCAATTCTGGATTCATTAGTTCGCATTTCACTCAAACGACTTGCCTGTCCCTGCCGCCATTTTGTACGTAATGTTGCCATTTTGTGTGCAAATCTATACGCTATAAAACCGCGGGGTAATCAGTCGCCATTGGATGGGTAATTAATAAATGCTACCCAAAAACATACGTGTCGTAAATACATCTAAGAATTTAACTGAGAGTCATTTCTTCGTTCGTTCGTTTCAGCCAAATGACGTCCACTGTTGGACAAAGGCCTCCCCCAAGGTTTTCCGCAATGAATCTCCTCATTTCTGATTCGATCATTTCTTCACCATTTTTGTTTTCCGTTTTGGGAATGGGGATGGGAAACTTATGCCATATCGTCAGCTGTGAAGCTACAAGCATAAGTCTAAAATGTGCATTTTACAAGAGATTGGTCGGAAAAAAGCACGCGGTCTTTTTTCATCCAATGGCATCAAAATACTAAAGTAAACCGTCAAAAAATGACTTACGCACTGTTACAACTTCATTGACGATATACCATCTAATAGTTGTTACGATATTATATTTATGACTATGACTATTTATTTTATTTGACTGATTTGTGTATCTAACTGGGACGGGAATGATGGAATATCAATCAATACCTTTACCTTCGAATCACAAAGGTGTAAGAAATGCAATATTGAAAAAGTTAATCACCCATACCAAAATGAAACTTTCCTAAACTGATTTCAACTTTTCAGTCGTAATGAGCAATTTTCCCCTGCGTTTTAAAGTTTAAACTTGCAGTTACTAATAAGAGTCAGAGTTCTCGTTGAATCTATGCAATTGACTTTAAATATCACAATGATGTAACTAATTAAGCAAAGTTACTAACAACTCGGGTACTAAAGGTGTAAAATATCAGGTAACAGCATCGCTAACGTTACTCTAGAGATAAGAGTCATTGTGACGGGAGTATGTGTAGGGTGACCACTAATTTATTATGTGAAAAACTAACAGACGCACTTTTAAGCAGACTTAATCAAGTTTTGAAAATAAAGAGACAAATGAAGACGATTCTTCTGGGAAGTCTCGCTTCATTAAAAGTCCTTTTCTGCATTTAACTCAACTTTTAACTTTTTTGACTTGCGTGATCGCCAAAGAATCGGCGTCTCTACTGGGCCCAGCTATATTTTTCGTCTCTTTCCTTTACCTGATTCATGATGGAAGGAGTCCATGCTATCACTTATTTAGTCCATCTTTGGTTTAAGCCAGAATTAGTTAAGCCTCGCCCAACAGACTTAATTCATACAAATAATGTTTCTGAAAAAAAAATACGAACTTAAGAGTATCTTTGGTTTATACACGTTCATGTAGAATTGCATCATCGCTCAGCTCCCTTGGCAACCTCGCTTATATGTCAGGATGCACCAGACGTCTGGTTACCCTGTGTATGTGAGTTATATGCGGTAAGGGAGACAAGCGAAGCCGCGCCTTCTGCTGTTGTATAATCAACTCTGTCACGAGGACATAAGGTCGGTTTGGCAAGCTTGATCTCGTCCCATAGCATTACAAAACTTGGCGTGGAGGACAGGACAAGCAATGACCTGCAGGCTTAGTCGCTAGTTATTGAATGCGCTAAGGAGATGGGTTTTATGAACTGCAAACTGCAATCTCTACCGAAATCATGATTGTTATGTAGAGCTAGTTAATATATGAATACAAAACCACTGGAAACTGGTTAGATAAAAGTCTCTCAATGCAGAGATCCTGGGTCAATTGCCTAGCTGGAATCACTTTTGTTTCAAGTATTTTTCAACTCTTTTTGTAGAATAAGACGTTAATTAATATGATTAACCCACCCAAAGTGTAAGGCTTTAATTATGTTATTATTTTATGAGCTTCATAGGGAAATCATTTTAATTAATTAAATCGCAATTCAATATAATTGGAGGAAAGAAAACCTGTAACACGACATTACGAGAACACATTTATTATTTTATACTCAATAGGTAGCTATAATTATTGTAATATTATATTTCAACCTTCAAAAACGGCCCATAACTCTTACTTGTTAAAAAATCGTTAATTACTCTCATTTACATTATAATAATAAATATCAGCTTGCTAGTCTTAACCCCCGTTTTCACCATCAATCCCTAATTTTTAAGTGACCCATATGGTAACAAATAACAGGAATTTTGTTTACATATTCACTTAAAAATTAGCGTTTGATGGTGCATGAATTAATAAATTGGTTAACACAATACATTGAAATGTATTTACATTACATTTACATCATTGATTAACATATGGCGGCTCTGTTAGTGTAACCGTATTATTGTAATGCCAGGACAAATATTCGTACTGTTCAGTTAAACAAACCAAACAAACTATATGCTCAAAAATACCAGAATAATTTTACTGTAATGCTCTAATGAGCAGTCACTTAGGTATGGAACCAACCCATCTATGTATGTACGTACAGTCAGCGTCAAATAGTTTGTGACACACAAAATACTTAACCAAAAAGTTCGCAACAAGTCTTTGTTACAATTTGAATAAGGTAGTGCTGTCTTTTGGCCACTGGGTTACAGTACTAATTTAACGCCGACTATAATGGATCTAAACTTATTGGTTTAGTCTTTCTTAGTCCATAAGTATAGGTACGAGTAGGTACTTAATAAAACAACTGCAACGATATCGTGATTCGTGACTTGCAATAATGAAAATGAAGAAATTTTTCAGTGGCCGCGCAAAGCGCCTGTATTCAATCCATTTGCGACCAAATTGCAGTTCATTTCGTTGTAATGACTGCATAAATGTATAATAAAGTCGGGAAGAGTAGGTATACCCTAGTAATGACCAGATTGTATGAACAGACCAGCAAAAAGCAGTATTTTGCAGGTGAAATATGATGGAAAGTAGCAACCTACGATATGGTATTGATTGTTCTTTACATTTCAATGGTTGTTTGGTACCACAATAGGTAATTGCTTTATTGCAAAAATAAATCGTACAAAATCAGTATGATTTTGGTGGTTCATGTATTTTAAAACGACACTCAAGAACAAATCTGATTTAATACTTAAATAGAAAACAGAGCCTACTGCTTTCACTTACATAATAACTTTACCTAATATTTTCATGTTAATTTTGTAATATTTCCAATACTTACTTACTGTTTGCAAAAACAGGTAGGCACCTAATTTATTCATGAAAAAGACAAATTAGACAATATTGCCGTAATAATAAGCTAAATATTTATTAGACCAATTTTATTCAATTATAGCGAGGTTAGCAGGAAAAGAGACAAAATTAAACACAGACGGACTGTGCTTTCTTCATTTGCAATAAACTACTTATAGAGCGTCATGTTTATTTTTATTTTGAAGTAGACAGTATCAGTATCAGTAGTACCTACTTACTTAGTTTGCATGTTCTTACAACATGCGAACTAAGCACTGACACCATTTTTCGGCCGTTTGGTGTACTGGTTCTAAAACAGACTACTATGCCGAGAGGTCCCGGGTTCGATTCCCGGCCGGGCAGAAATAGAAATGATGAATTTTAATTTCTGTGACGGATCTGGGTGTTACTATGTATAATTATGTATGTATTTAAAAAGTATTATGTAGTATATCCGTTAATCTAGAACCCATAACACAAGCATACATACACAGCTGATCTATCATACAAATTTAATGACCTGCCTTATGTACCTGTGATTTCACAATAAACACAATTTGAATTTGAATTTGAATTTGAATATTAATTGCTTACTTTGCTTTTAACGCTCTGTGAAATTGTCCCAAGATATTTTATTTAAAGATAACATAAAAACACATTTTCCTTTTCCTAGGTAGGCTCTACTTACCTGCCTACCTATGCGCCGCACGTCCCCACTGCATCTAATTCAAACCAATCATATAATTACTACACTCAAACGTTTAATCAAGCCGCGTTAGAGCGAGTGCACTCTGGCGAAAACATGTTCCGAATTGCTGAAACGCCTGTAATTAAATAAAGAGCCTAATGGAAACGCCACTGCTCATTTCACTGAGTTTTTCACCAAAACTATTTAACAAATATAAATATTTCAATAAAAAAAAACTAAGTAGGTAGTTGGTTCTTTTTCCCACTTAGCAATTAATTTTGGGCAATAGAGAAAACAAAAGACTGACACAGAAACTACAAGTGCTAGGAGTCTCAAATTTTGAATGATCCTTTTAGAACGCTCACTAAGACGGGAACACGGGATTTTGCAAAATTAAACCCCTAAGGGGGTAAAACGGGATCCACGCGTACAAAGTTGTGGACGGCCTCACAAGGTGAACCGACGACCTCTTATTGATAGGTAAAAGGAAGGCACTGGATGCAAGCAAGCTTCTAAGCAGTCATTGTGGAAACTTGAGGGGACGGTAATAATATCATAGTATTACCATGTTGAGGGGGTATAGTGGACTAAAATAAACAAAACTGTAAGCTCAAAATAACTACAGAATAAGATGCTAGTATAAAATTGAAACGAACATAGCTGACACTTAGCTTCTAAACTAGCTAGTTTAGAACTAAACTTCACACTATTTCATAAAAACATAACTCTCCTGGCGCAGTGGGATAATAAAACACAGATCAAAAACCACCTGACTCTGTCCATAATTCTATATCATTTTCACGAGTATACGAAGAAGATATTATCATCTTTTACAACTTAGAACGATAAAAAATTTCAACTCCATCTACTGAAGCTTGTTAGGAAGACGAAAACTCCTGGAAAGCTCTTAACCAGCGTCGAAAACATAAACCAGCACACGGGCGCATTTTATGAAGTTAACGAGAACTCGATTAAGGAGAAAGTTGGTTAGGGTCCGGGCACACTGTATACTTTCAGTTGAAGCGTCTGTTAGGTTGATAAACATGATTTAGGAATTTTTTTGCCTCACAAAGCATAAAGCGATACGATATTTGATAACAAGTAGTAGAATTCAAACTGTCGGATTTTTTGCATTTTGTGTGGAGGCAAGAGTCCATTTTTTTTAATTTTATTCCGTTAAATATGCTTTGCCAACTCTGCCGTTATTGGGTTCAAAGTTTTGTCTTTCTCTTAAAAATACAGATAAAACAATTTTTATACTACCCTGTTGAAGCGCGTGGAAGCCAGGTATAACTTATTGTGCCTTAAAAAACTTAATTTCCATTATAAAAATCAATTTAAAGTAGAGATCAACGCGAGTTTAACTTTTTGTAACAAGGATTAAGATCTAACTAAACAAATGCAGTGATAATAAGACAGAGTGAACGCATAAGAAGTCGTCGTAAAAAGTATAAAGTGTGCGACGGGACTAAGAGGGAAAGTTAGTATGGATAAGTTAGGTTCGCCTGATTGAATCTTCCACTGTTTGAAAATAACTAATGCGTGCCAATACAGCCAAGTCTCCGGGTACAATATTTTGTAACCGAGTTAAAAACGTAAACGGTTCGGTAATATGTATTTTAGTGTCATCTCTACATATATTTAGCGTTATTATTATTGTAAAATTGTACAGACGACAGCACATGAGACTATACATGTTCGTTGCAAATTCGTCCCTTTTAGGACTACTTAGGAGATCTTTTTAAATTGATGTGCTGTCTTCTATATAATTTTTTTTTCAGTACCTTTTAATAGTTGTGTTTTTGTTGTGGTTAGCCAAACATGACAGTCCAAAACGTTAATCCGAGAGAAGTTATGTGTTAAGCTTAATTATTTATATTGTAGTTGAAAACATTAATGTACCGTAGTGTATAGCTGTATTTTTATTAGGGCGTCTCTAATAATTAAATAATAAACAGCAAATATTTGTCAACGACAAATGATGACAAATGCCTGCAATTTGCTCGTAGTCAAAATAATTAGCTATTTATTCCGATTGCGGGTATTACAACATCGATTCGCCAAAACCAATATCGCTAAACTGCGATTCATGTCAACAAACAGCTTCCCAAACCATTCACCAACTCTGGGGCTAATCATTAACTAAATTCCAAATGGACTCTAAATATTGTGCCAATAATATTTACTGAACCACGAGCTGTTCTTGTAATTGCATATGTTACAGTCAAAATTCATAACCAGCCAAAACCACTTTTGACTGCAAATCAGGCAAAAGTAGTTTTGAACAATGCCTGTAGTTAAAATCACTTTGGACTTATTTTTGAAAACAAAACTGCTTTTGACTGATGATTTTTTTTATGCTAGATAAGGCAGGTATTTGACCGCAATCGCACCTGGTGTTAAGTGAGATGCAGTCTAGGATGGCAGATATCTGATGATCGTTTAAAATAAAAAAATCTGATAAAAGATGATTTTGCCTGATTTAAACTTCAGCCTATCGGTAAAAATTCACCACAGTTTAGGCTGTGCAAATAAATAGCTAGTAAATATTATGTACTCCAAAACCACTTTGGACTACAAAAATCAGTCAAAGGTGGTTTCTGCTAAGGACATCGGTCAAAAAAACTTTTGCGTGATTTTTGCAGTCAAAAGTAGTTTCGGACAGTTATAAGTTTTGACTGTAACACATACAACTCAACTCCAATTAATTATTCCGGTCCAAATGTAAGCCATTCAGCGCAGATATGACCAACAATGCCATTCAATACTAAACGACCAGGCTAGGATTCAGGGCACAAAATTAGGTCTAATCACAATAAATGTAGTGAATTAATCAGAACTATCAACGACAAAATCGCTGTTGATCTAAAATTGTAACCGTCACTCAGTCAGTACGGCTAGCACGAAAACCCCCGAGTTCGAATCGTTTGTGTATTCGAATCGCCATCAAAAGATGTAGTGCGAAAACTACAACAGCACCCTTGTGAATGTGTCGTAAAGTGAACTTAGTATGAGAAACGGTTGCACGAAACTTATTTTGAGAATCAAAATTGTCACGTTATCGTTTAATTCGAAGGTTGAGTATCGAGTGATAATCATGCCTTAATCACTAGTTACAGGGGTGGGAACGAACACGAGAAGTGGGAATAGTCCCGTAGCCTTATTCGTTTATGCAGAAACAACACTCAAATAGCAATTAGATGGAAGTCAAGCTCTGATTCAAACCATTAAGTTTTGTAAATAATAAATAGAAAAACGTTTTTTAATTAATTCATCTTTTAAATTAAATTCAAATCCAGAATGACGAGTGCATAAATAAAACATTTGCTACATTGTAATTGAGTTTGTAATACTCGTATAGAATTAAAAACGATGCTTGAATACTATTTCATTCCAATAAAATTTATTTACATTCGAACAAATAGTAATCAATAGTATATCGCGGCTCTATTCCAATATGCCTTTGGATTTAATTTCAAAGTGTTCATGAAAGGCTACTTTGCATAAATGCAAAATCGTCGCTTTAGCAAAACTGAAAAACACACTGAAACGTCACGCAGACGGCTAAAGGCTTCTAATGTCACATAAGATAACATAAGACATATGGTCTTCGCATAGTTGGAAAACCGAGGTTGTTTAAATACAAAAAAGAAATAGTTTCTTGGCCTACTGTACTACTACCAGACTACAACTTTGCCTGTCCCATTCCCATTTTATTTGGTGTCGGCCCTCCGCGTCATGCGTCTCCAGGCGGCTCGGTCCTGGGTTGTCTTACTGTTAACTTGGGCTTCTTTAAGGTCGTTATTGATTACGGACATCCATGAAATTCGGGGTCTTCCTCGTCCGCGGGGCTTAGTTTGGATGTCTAGCACTTTTCTGGTCATATGGTCGGGTGGTCGCCTCATGACGTGTCCGTACCACCGCAGACGGCTCTCCTGCAATTTAGCTGGGATAGGTCTCACTTTCTAGGCCTACTGTATTCGAAAAAAAAACAAAGGAATAACGCCTTCACGACTCACCTTCCAGAAAAATAATTTTAAAAAATCATAACATGCCAATCCTTAAAAATAATTGCACGGAGTCACGTCGCACATGTCAGCGACAGGCCATGACAAAACGCATGACGCATGACGTGACGTGTTGACGTATGTCGACGCATGCAAAATTACGTTACGCTGACGTAATGCGAAGGTGGAATTTCGGGGCATGGTGGATTTATCCCTTGAAATGTATCGATCGTTTGAAAACGATTCTGCGAACGAAGCGTGTAATTTAAGACTTTTGGACCGGTAAAAATCTACAGGAAGTAGCAATGATTGCTTCGCAGAATGTGTCTAGGATATCAAATTAAAATTCTTTATCAGTGTGTAGGTAGGCCCTTTGCAGGGAAAATGTCACACGTCCCATATAGTTAGCTCTACCACCACTTCGGGGTAAAATATTGGCTGGTGCTGCGAAGAAGTAACGAAAAAACTCAGTATTAAAGATTTGATACAGAACTTTTATATGCTTTAATACTTACGTAGCTTTAAGCATTTTTTTGTTTACTTCTGGCACTTTCCAAAAACCTGTCTCATTCATCACAAAATAAGAACCTAAAAATGTTAAATATAAGAAACTTTGCTTAAAAACTCCATACCAACCGGCAATTTTATAGGCAAGCACCTAATACCAACATTGAAGCTGAAAGAAACATTTGCATTTTATGGAAGCTCACTCCCTGAAGTTTCATTCAATAAAAAGAGTCACTAAGTGATGAGAGAACATCTGGCAGATTACGGGTCAACAGACTAACTCGACTTCATAAAGTAGGATACAGTCAGCATATCAGACTATGCTTTTTGTTGCAAAATGACACTTAATTCAACTACATAGGAGGTCATAGTGTTAAGCTTTATAAGACGTTTATACATTTGAACTTGTGACAGGATAGTTGCTAAAAGTACTTACTCGTAAATGCAGTTGCTATTTGACTAAGTTGGGAATTTAAGATAAAATATGTATTAAAAATACAAAGTTTTCTAATAGACTAGTGCCCGTTACCATAGGGGTCACTTAAAAATTAGGAATTGACGGTGAAAACGGGCATTGGACTTTTTAATCAACTTCTCAAACAATTGTAAGAATCATGGTCATAATCTTTAACATTTTTTTTTGTCATTTAACGTACTACCACAGAATAATAATGTACTACCCATTTCAATTTGTAACACGTAAGCAATCAATTATCATTCCAACAAAATGATTATATTATGAACCTCGTGGGCAGTTACGCACTTCTTATCGCCTAAATTAGCTTTCCCTTTCAACTCTAATTTAAAAAAACGTCATCCGCATGACATTAATAGTTAAAAAAGCAATAAAATACTAATTTAAACTGGCCGGCGTAAGAATCTTGAGAATTCCCCGCGCCCGGGAGTTGGGACCCTCTTAATCTTTGATTGGGGGTAGAAAATGTCTTTATTAAGCTAAAGGATGAAATTGGCTCATTTCGCGGCAGAAAGTGATTGCCCTTGATAAGATAAACAAACCCTTTAGCCCTCGACGGGGCCGTACCTTCAAAATAGGAAAAAGTAAATACAATTTCCCATTTAAGGATTCGCCACACTGCATGCGTTCTGCGGACTGCGGTCAGGTCAAAGTGAACGCGGCCCGCATCATACATACATTATGGACAACATTGTCGGTCGGGGCACAGAATAATAATAAGTACTACGTAAAGAAGGTTTTCTTCGCGAAGGTATTTAAAAAAATGAATGCTCAATGTCGTTAACAATATGGTGTAATTTAACTTGTCTCAAGCAAGAGTCGTGCACCATTTTGTTGACAAACGACAGTAATTAGCCGACCGACAATGTTATTCAATTTTCATTCATGAGTCGAGCTGCGTTCACTTTGTCCTGACAGAGATTATCCAGATCGCAGATCGCATCCAGTGTGGCAAATCCTTTAAGATAAAAGAATTTGCATCAAAAGATTAAAATAGATAGAGATTTTGACAACGTTAACGCTCGCCCGTTTGTGTTTTGCCAGCGAGCTTTAATCTTAATTTGTATTCTTTTGTTGATAAAAGTATATAGGCCTTGTCGGGAGTTACTTTTCCAGTTGTTCTGTATTGACACAAAACAAAAAAGGATCAAAAATTTAAATCTTTGATATACTCCAATTAACAGATGTAGTCCGCGCGACCTGTCATTGGGCTATGGTAGCGCCGGCGATGGCGATCTGCGCGCGTTGGTGTGGTTGAAGAATTAGCATAAACCTGATAATATAAAAGTACTCGTAAGATAAAGGAGCAAATATTTATCGATAAAATCAAGTAAGATGTTGTAATTAACATTGTTTTGTCGCAAAACACTTTCTGAGGGCTTAGTGTGAGTTTATATCAAAGGTCGTCACTAGTAAGGGAGACAGCGCGTTTAAAAATCTATGAAGATTTTGGTTCTTGAAAGTATCCGCTAGGGTCGCTGTACAATCCGTCATACTTATTGTCATTCTTTTACGCAGTCACTAAGGAAGACGTTTGATGTAAACTCACACTACGCCCCCTGTATTGTAAACTCCGCTCTACATTCGGGATTCGAATCCCAACGGGGGCAAACGTCAGTCTAATGAGCACGATGCATTCATACCGTACACGTACATATTCATAGAGACATTGACATTATTAGGTATGTTAAGTCTTATGAATCTATTTGTACATATGATTGTCCGTTATTTACTGACTTAGTACAAGCTCATAAGTAAAGAAAGTACAGGTTCTGCTCACTGCTCAAGAACTAAAGTAGGATGTATTTAAGTGGTTTGATAACTAAACAATTACTTTATTTTTGGTTACATTGCTAGTCTGGTAGTGTAATCCAGTAGGTAAATTAGGTTACGTAATCTCCTACTCGTGGAACCCAAGTGGTTGCATGAGACCGCGGTAACAATGTATCTGCATTCGCTGGTACTTGAAGGGTTAAACACCAAAATTGCATTATTAGTCGTAGTTTTATGTGACATTTTGCACCAAAAAAAACTGTAATAATGTAGTTTCGCGACCGTCCATTCCCATAGGAAAATAAAAATGAACTTTTCATATTAATCATGTAAACTACGTCTTAACAAACATAACGCCTGAGAAATGCCCATATAAGTAGTTTAATATTACCGCGCAGTTTACCTCACCGTAAACATGACACAACTTGACTAACAACGTGTTAGTTGCACTCGCTGAAATAATGTCTAGTGTACGCCAGGGGGCGTTGTCGTCGCGGCTCAGGATAATATTAATAAACGGATCGCGCTTTGGTGGTTGTTTCATGGTATTAATAACAGCTATCCTATTGTCCTAATAATATTATAATTTTAATGTTTATGGGGATGTTAAAATTACTCTTTCATGTAAAATGCACGGATTTTGATGAAACTTAACAGTATTATATTTTTCACCAGCTTTTCCCGCGGTTTCACCCGCGTGAAATTTAGTTTGTCACAGATCGTCATAAATTATAGTCTATATGTTAATCTGGGTTATAAACAATAATACTGTAAAGTTTCAAGAAAATCCGTTCAGTAGTTTTTGCGTGAAAGAGTAACAAACATCCAGACATCATGACATCCAAACTTTCGCATTTACTCGTATAATATTAGTAGGAAGTAGAATAATATTAGTTGGAAGTAGGATAGTAGGATACATCTGAATAACACGTAAACTATACTTAACAATAATATTGAAGAAATTTTCCTAAAATTACAACAATAAATGTCAAGTAAGTTGGTATTCTTTGAAAAAAAAAATTTCATGAGGCGATGCCGCAAGAAAAACCTACATAAAAGTACCCACGTATTTAGAATTACGTAGTAAGTAATTAATCGAACACCAATCATTTCCTTCAAACAAAACTCTTAATAGAGCACTTAAAATCAATAGAAGTGTTCCAAATAATAATTATTCAAACCATACATCCAAGGCGTGCGAATTTCCACGAAACGGTGAACTCTCTAACGCTTGCTAAGTATATTTCTGGGAATAATAATACACGTACTACGACTTACAAACAATACGGGCTACGATTTTAGGCTTATAGACGTTTTTAGGTAGGTAATTTAGTAGCTAAACGATCACGAAAAAAATTACTTACCTTAATGAAGAATTCATTAGGAGTTAAACTGTAGATTCTATCTATACAGTCGCAGTGCAGTGATGGTAGGTATAAAAGCGGTAAGATGAGTTCCTTTAACTTACCTGACCTTACCATACCTTTGATTTGTTGTAACTGACCACTGAACTAATTTATTTAGAGTCTAGAAACTCTACAACCAAATACATGTATAAAAGTATAATAGTTCATGTAACATTACTATCTCTATATTCCGATTAACTATTTTGAACTAAATTACTATTTTTATTTCTTTCTTTCACGTCTATAACTTCATTAAAGGGTCCACCAATTCCCATCATAAGCAAAGGTTACTCTCACGAATGCGCAACTCCAGTTTATCTAATTCTGTTGACGTAGTCTATCCCGGAACAAATTGGCACACTGTCTCAACACTAGGATCACGTTATTAATACGTGCCTTAGTGCTTTTTAATGAGCTCCCTAGACGACGTCTTGGGTGGAACCCTGGAGACAAGCGCGTACCCGACATAATGTATCATGTTAGCAAGCAAGCTATTTATCCTCTTAAGCAGCACTTATGCAGTTATTTTATAGCTTGTCCTCTAATAGCATAATACACCTTACTGCAATAATATTGTACAAGTTTTCTTCTCTTCATAATATTTCATGGTAAACTCTTCGGGTCATGTTAGTTCTTGTAAACTGGATTATATTTTTTCTCAAAATAAATCATAAAATACCTAATAGTAGTTTCGTAACAAACATGACACTACATAGTAATTATCTAACAAAATAATTACAACTTAGCCTTAGCCACAATAGCCACCTATGCTCTAGTACTCACATAACGTTAAACGTACCCGTATTTTCTCTTTTCGTCTTTTCTCGTAAATTAATAAAATGAATTCCAAAATGTCTGCTGGAAATAAATATTCACCGCCAACACAGGCAGTAACTTCACACGTTAAAAAACCCCGCCTAAAGGTCTAAAAACTCATAGAGGCGTAATCAAATCTAAACATTTATGCAGCGTCGCCTCCCGCGCCATAAAAATATATTAACTGCTATAAATTTGGCATCGTCAGCGATTTATCCGCCGCTTAAGCACAATAACGGTAAACATGTGCAGTAGGCTCAGTATTTCATTATTGCACACTTTCCTCTTTCGAGGTAGACAATAGGTAGTCAAGGAAAAATGGTGACTACCGTAGTCACCATTTTTCCTAGTGCTTCCCAGCCCAATTGCTCGTGTATAGCACTAATAGAAAATTATAAGTCTTGCAATTGAAAATTACATGGCTACAGATATATTTTTAAGGAGTTGCGAGAAAAGCAGTGTCATATCGTGGACGAAACACGAAGTTAATCACGAACTTTGACGGCTGCTATGTGCACATGTTTAACTGGAGCGTGTATGAATAGGTTTTCAATAAACAACGACTTGCTTTATCGCATGGAGTCCGACCCTTCTTTTTATTCATCATCAGATCATTAGATGTCCATTGTAAGAACACGCCTCTCTCTCTAATTTACTCGAGGCCATACATGTCCTACTTAGATAAAATAATAAAGGTACCTAATATTTGGAAGCGGTTGCTTTTAAAAAAATACTTGTATCTGAACCAGTCGTACACAGCCGCCGTATCTGGTACATTCATTGCTATTGGCAGCTACTTTCTGCAGGAAACTTCAAAAAATCTTATCGTTCTATATCTTATCGTTCTTACACAGCATTTTGCTGTCGACGCATGTAACTGCAGTTGACGTCAGAAGGCGACGGATAGCTGTCGACATGCCGCCGCCGTGCTGTCGACCTAATGAGTTTCGAACAAAAAACCATAATAAAACATTAAAAAATAGAGCATGGGCGTCGGTGTGTGTAGTCTCGTTCTCTATTCAATAACATTTCTTAAACCCACAATGACCGGTTCTTTCTCTTTCGTCGACGACGACGGAGTAAATGCAACAACAGTGTTTCTTCAATGAAATCCATTTTGCAATGAAATCCATTGTCGCCGCAGCAAGCTGTCGACTCGTCGACGTCTGCCGTCGACGTGTCGACAGCTTGCTGCGGGCACGTCGACGGCTAGCTGCCGACAAGTGACGGCGACTGCGGTCGCCTTTGCTGTCGTCAATGTGCTGCTCGTGTGTAAGAGCTCTAAGAGCTCTTATGATTATAATGCCTACTGCTGCTACTTCTCTTATAACTTAAGCGATACGCCACTGATCGTAAACAGCGCTCATCAAACGGCGGATTATTGCCGACATGCGCGATATAATGCCGTTTCCAGCCAAGGAGGAATGTCGCCATGAAAAATTTAAGAAAATGAAACGAATCGGTGAAATGAGCCGTTGTAACGCATAAAAGCACGCGGAGCTGTGAATAATAAGGATCATAACGGTTCAGTGCTTTTAATATAAAGATACAGATATACAATCAGTACGTGTAGAGTGTAGATTGATATATAAAATATAATAACACACAACTGAGTGTGAGATACTTTACTTCAACTATGAGCTATGGTATTATGTAGACGTTATTTAGGATGACGTCTGTTTTTTTAGTTAGCTTAATAGTTATTAAGTCCTACTTTATTAAATCGATTATCACAGATAACATATTTATCATCATAATAATTTCAGCCACAGGACTTCCACGGCTAACTGAACATAGGACTCCCCCTATGATTTAATTATTACTAATTATACATACATATTACTAGTCTACTATTGTACATTTGTATGGCATTCCAGAGAACTAATTTTGGGAATTGGACATTCTGAACCTGAAGGCTAAATACATAAGCCGATTTTGATGATTCTATGTTGCACAGTCATTGGTCAATCGGCACAAAATTTAGATGACACGCAACAATTTAACGTCTAGGTACTATGTAACAAAACAAGGCTCATTAATTATAACAAGGCTTCAACGCGATGAGTTGTAAACAACACTAATTACAAAATTGGCGGGACAATGTTACCGGAGTGGCCACTTACAAAGTGACAGTATTCTCTGACGCTATGCCACGTTGCAACTTTTTGTATCAAACTCGCAATGTAGTCAACAGCACATACTATTTATTTATTTAATTAAACCAACTTAATACTACAGCTCATTACTCTCTCACTTTATGCTTTTAGCATTTTTTCAGACCATGAGAGAGCCAAAAGTGGTAAGGGAGGCCAAGGTGAGTTATAAAGAAGTGTTGTGACATTGTCGATTTTTTTAAACCTATAACTATCAGCGAGCTCGCATTTTGGTAGCTCGAGACTTGAACTAAATACGCCCACTGTTACGAGCTGGCTAGTAGTCAGTAGGTTCCAAAAAACAGCAATGTCACAACTCTCTTCTGATACAACTCACCTCAGTCTCGACTAGGCCTAGCACTCGGTGAACCGACTATCTGGTGAAGATCGTGGGAAGCACCTGAATGCGGGCAGTGCAGGACTGGTCTTTGTACGAGTAGAAAACTTGCAGGAATTATTTTTTCAGCAGTAGACGTCTTTTTGTCGAAACGAACAGTTTTTGGGTAAAAACAACAGACTTTCAACGTTATTTCTTGTGCTTACAGAGTAACTTGAGTAACTAATTCATGTCACATTCCAAATTATTTACAGTACCGCATAAATCATGCTAAAACGTGTGCAAACAAGCATAAATTTGCATCTGATAGATGCTTTTAAATGGGCGCGCACGAAAACATCGCGTGATGGATGAAGGCGGCGTATTGACGAAATACGATACAGGAACCGAAATGCATTAGCATGGATGCTGAATCATTCCGATGCTGGGATCGAACACAAAACGCTATAAACTGCGCTGTGTAATTTGAGGTAGCGCATTTTCTTACATAACTCTTTTCAATTCCTATCATTGGAGGTCCGAAAATATTTCTCATACAATTTGATACCATAATGATCATTCTTCATAAAAAATTTAAAACCTACATATTTAAAAACATAATCATTGATATTCATAATATCACTAATCATACACTTAGTTTTTACTAATATTTGTTTTCATATATTTTTCTATACTAATGATCGAAACTCATAATCATTCGAATAAATAACTATAATATTCATAAATGTGATGTATCCTAATATTTGTTTTCATAAATTTATTACTCATAAGTGTATTTATCCATATTATTGAAAATCATGATGTCTATATTCGTATTAAATAGTATTTTAACATTAAATTAATTTGAAATGGTCCAAAACAGGCAATATTTTGTGCCACAAAACTAACGTGACAGAAACGAATCGCTGCAAAACCGACTCCACGTAGTCTTGTCTGCCCTACCCCTAGAGTGTAATTTAAAAGCCGGAGGCGCGGAGGGAGGGCAGCCCTCGCCCGCTGTAACGAGGCTCAGGCGCCCGGGTGAGCTGGAGCGGCTGAGGCTGGTCGCCGAGGCGCCGAAGGCGCCGATGGCGATCCAAAAAGCCGAAGCTGCGGAAGCAAGCGTGGGTGCCTGAGCCTTGTTACGCAAGGGCGGAAGGGCTGCACATCCCGCAGCGCCGGAGACGAGGAGATACCAATGCATGCGGCATGCTTGCTTTCATGCTGCATGCTCTGCATGCTTATCTACTCTATTAAATTATATATGATTTTTTTAAAGATACGAGTATGTCTGTTATAAAGTAAATTATTCTGAACAACATTATGAGTTGAAGTATGTTCTGATCAATGAATGTTATGAAGAAAAAAAGATCTGAAAATAAAAATTATGTATTTTAAATGGTTCTTGGTAGTAACAGTATTGATAAAAAAATTATGATTACTAACTGTTATGAGCTCCGATGGTAGTAATAAAAATGTATGAATAAAAAAAGTATGAAAAATAAAATTATGAAGAGAGATTATTATGAACACAAATCGGTAGTTAGACAAAGAATAGGATTTAGAATTTTATGTGAGCCAATATAGAACCGTAATTTGACGATTCTTACTTTTTGGTCAGTTGGTTAACTCTCTATAGCTTTCTATTGAATTGGTATTATAAGTAGAATATGTCTTGAGAAAGACATAATAACTTAAACTCTATTGAACTTAATCGATAGCCGAACGGTGTAGGGGTCGGACTGGCCGACTCGAGATCCGAGGAACGCGGGTTCAAATCCCACACAAGCTTATTTAGCTTACCACGAGAGGCTAACGGGACTATTAGTAATTTGTGCAATACAACTTGCTAATAATCTTTTCTTTTATATAAAAAAAAGTATTCATCAACTACAGCGTTTAATTCTATTGTAGAGCCACGTAGAATCTTTTTTTTATTCACTTTAACTTCCTTTGATAATAACCTTTTACTAAAAAAACTTAAATTTTAGATGGTATTATTCAAGATTTCCTATTTCCATAATGTTTATTGATTTCTATAATATAGATACCAATAACTGCATATCACATGAAATACAATTATAAATATTGGTAAGGTAAGTAAACAAAAGTACCTTCCTAATAAAACATAATTAAACTACACTGTACATTTATTTTCTCCGATAAAATATGGACGGCTGTAGGGTTGTGTCAATACAAACATAGGGAATGGAGTAACCTGATTTTGCAAGAATTCCGTATCACAATAGGCGAGCTGATGCTAGGAATATAATACTTACTACCTATGTAATAAGAACTTGGAGTAGATAGATACACTAACCTAGGCGTAAACCGCCGACTTTTAGTTGGCCGATAATCGGACTGGAGATCAGTATGAACAATGAACATGTATGATGAATGTTCGTACATTACACCGTATTGGTATCTGCCGTTTTTTACGAGATTGTAATAATATATGGAATTCATTATTGGCTGTAAGAACAAAAATACCTGTTTGTATTATTATTATAAAGAGCTGTGGTTTTCTGAATAAAAAAAAATTCTTCATACAAATCAGTTATTGATATCGTTACAGAGTGATACAAAACAAGTTAAATCAATACAGTCTAGAAATTTCCACGTTATAAGCATGGACCTATAAAAAAAGTCGGACGGATTCTCATCAACAAAATACTGTGACATTAGGATACACCAGCTTGCCTGTACGTACAGGCCGGCACGCACACATTCACACCCTGACGCACCACTTCGAGTGCAAACTTCACACAGTTGACACATTTAGACGGCGAAAAAACAACACGAATACGACATGTCTTGTGTGATGAAATTGTGTAAAAACCGTTCTGTTCGAACAAACAAAAATTAAGGAATCGGCCATTCTCAGATGAGCTAGTTTTTGCGTGTCCGGGCTGTTAAATCGTTAAAAATGACAAATTAGAGACATGCAAGTATTTTTATATGTTACTTAACGACCCCATCCAGTTGTGCATTAAATCATAGGCCTCTATTTTAAGTATTTGTGACTTAATTAATTTCATGAACCTCTGTTCTCTAATTACCGTTACGCGTCCGCACACCGACTTAATGTTAAAACTTGGCTGTAATTTTTATGTCGTATAGATTTGGTTTACTCCATTCAACATTTTAAAGAGTACAAAAGATTGTCTTACGCATAGCAAAATATCTATTCAATAGAACCATTCTGTAAATAATTAGAATAAAAAAACTGCTTGTCCGAGCGAAAGTCCTAATTCCCGTGACGTTTTCTGTTTTTGGGCACACAAGCCTAAATAATAATATTAGATACATCATTTACGCGCGCGGCGCGAGCCCTTAGTTAGTTCTAAGACCTGTTAGCAAGTAGACGTCTATTGCGTTGGCGTACCGTCGATGAATTGCGTAAGAGTATAATTACCATATCTTTGGTTTTCAATTTTTCTATTTACCATGTCCTTATTTTTATACTCGATTTTTGAAGGTAGATCCACGTTGTTAATTTAAATGGATTCAGTACTTTAGCCTTCATACGTTGTAGTAAGACAGTATTTGCATACGCTGAAGATTTTGGAAATTTTGAAGAAAAACTATCGTTTTATAATTTCCATGTACTAATTACCGTATATTTATAATCACCGTTGTATGAAATTATTACCTACAAATTGCACTCACGATTGAATAAGTATGATGATAAAATATGAAATATATCTAGACTTTCGCATAAAAACTGTACGGACTTTTCTCCCAATCTTACAATCAAAATTTAAAAAAACTTTCGTTAGAGTAACCTCGAAATAGATTCGATTTCATGACGAATGTTCAGCTTCAGTTGCTGCATGGTTGTTGGATTTAAGAGTATATTTTAACCCCTAAGGTGACCCCACAAAAAGAAGTTACCTGGAGTGAAATCGGGGCTTTCTGATGGCCAGGAGATGTCACCCCTGCATGAAACATGTCTCGTACCAGATATTTATTTTTACTATTAGTATAATTGATATTAACATCTTAAATCATTAATGAATTCTAATATAATACCATTAACATCTATCCATAATACCTTTGCCCTAAGAAGATGAGATTTTCCAACAGTAACACTTACCTGGCGTGATCACATTAAGAACAAAAGAGAACAAATCAACAGACAATGGGACTTTTCAAGGCATTAGTGTATAGGCACTTTGTACCATCCTAAACTGCATCCTACCTGCTTTGTTATGCATAGAAAAAACTTCGTGATATGCAATGGGTACTGGACAGAAGAAGCTTGGAGAACAAACTATATACAAATGGATCCTAAAACCCATGTAGACATGGCATCGACTTAGCTTTGAAAATATAGAAATACTTTAACGTTTTCAAAATAAAGGTTTAAAAATCTTGAGCTGTGCACCTTGGTTTACAAAGTCCAGTGAAGTGATACCAAACGTCAAAGAGGGTGTGGAAAATCCTGTAAAGCTTACAACCAAAGACTAGAGTCTAGTCTAGATTGCATGAAGGTCTAGTCACTAGACCTTCATGCAATCTATTTGCTGCATCCCTTCTAAATTCTAAGAATTCTGCATTTAGGCTCAGGAGAAAGCGAATAGCATCAATCTGAAAACTTATTGTAAAAGAATCGAGGGACATGGGACATGGGACAAATCATGGGATATGCTGAGCTGGAAATGTCATTATTACAAATTCAATTTAATCTGATAATGGGTGATGGCTGATCGCAGATAGATTAAAAAGAGGAAAAATCACTTAAATCATTAATTAATTTTTCGATATCTGCATATCCGAAAAATCAAATTTGTGAGATCTCCTGATCCATTATCTGTACGTTAAATCGTTTGTACCACATTGAAATCAAATAAATGATTATTAAGATTCTGATGAAATGTGACACGTAGCCCCATCTGGCCGAAACTAAGTGTTCCTGTTATAGCCTCAATTATTGCAGTATACTGAAAATATCTGGATACAATAAAAAATAGAAATGAGTGTTTTCCTTTTTTCAAAGGGTTATTAAGTGCACCTACAGCGTTTTTTATGACGCTATATATTTATATACAAATTTATCAATGCAAGATATTGTTTTCTTGCTATTTTACATATTTTTTCTAATTACCGTTAGATTCAGTATTAGCCTTATCTAATTACCGTGACCATAAAATTTTTGGGTCTCATTTACGCGAAAACCGCTTGGAATAATTTGACGCCTTAACGATTGTTAAATTAGTACTTTTCATGTGTTTCATATTTAAATGCGTTTAAGTCAATTAAGCCAAATTTCAAAAATGATATGGTAATTAGGCTGAGAACGCCTAATCGTGAGAATGGCCGGAATCTCATTTCACAGGTAAAATAATAATCCAATCACTTATTTCCCGACATTTAAATATTGAAATTAATTGGCTCAATACTGGGACCATTGCTCTTTCTGATTTATATAAATGATCTACCTTTTTATTCAAAGGACCTTTGTGAGATAGTATTATTTGCTGATGACACTTCTTTAATTTTTAAAACTGACAGGCGTCAGGAAATATTTGACGACGTGAATAATGCTCTTTCCAAAGTATTAGACTGGTTTACAACTAATAATTTGCTATTAAACGCAAAAAAAACCAAATGTTTAAAATTCACTATGCCTAATGTCAAACAAGTTAATACTAATATTACAGTAAATAATGAACGCATTGAACTGATAAACTCTACTGTCTTTCTAGGTATTACCCTAGACTGTAAATTACAATGGGGCCCCCATATTGCTGCCTTGGCGGGAAGACTTAGTTCAGCTGCCTTTGCGGTGAGAAAGATCAGAAACTTGACTGATGTTGAAACAGCAAGGCTTGTATATTTTAGTTATTTTCACCAAAAAACTACCCCTTCCCCTGATTTTTAATAAATTTTGATCAAAAATATGAAATAAGTGACCCACAATTACCCAAAATCCACTTCAACTTTGTAAAAAAAATGCATACCAGCTCGCATTTGAATAAGGGTTAAATCACGCCTACAGGCACGCAACTCGTAATTATAGGTATCGTTTTAACAAGTGTACTTACAGATAGAATATGGAAATGTATTTTAAATACTCTTTACAAAAATAAAAACGTCTCATAAAAATCAGACGCAACACGCTTTTATCTTCCCTTCAAGATGCACTACGCTATTACTAAGTTGTAATAGGTGCTAGTCCTATTTTAAAGAAAAGTATAAGTTGTATTACATCCAAGCATTCTAAGCTACAAGCTATTCGAAAGTGCGTCTCAAAAACTTTACCCAACCACCACCGTGCCACAATGCCATTCAGCCGTCATTATCACAGTATTATTGTACAGAGACCAATGCAAACGAGTAGGAACTAATGTTACCTGCTTTAACATGCACAAAGCAGGTGCGAGGTTCATGTAACGCTTCCTACGTACGTAGATTTAGTATAGTTTAACCTTTTTTGCGCCCTGACCTCTAACCTCCCTCGTTCTTTATGTATTATGCTCTGTGGTTTATACATCGCTCGCCTTTGTTTGTAACGTTAGAACTGGTTGTTTTATAGACTTAAGTCACCTCGATACTTACATTACATCACATACTTATTTAACTCGTATACTTGTATACTTACTTAGGGGATATGATGATGATGATATACGTGTCTGTACGAGGATAATAATAAATTGTAAAACATTTTGGGAATGGTTACCCATCCCAATTCTCACACGAGTAGGTACGAGTATATCCAAATTTCTATGGAAAGGATAGCTACTAACTCAAAGTTGTACTTCTCAGAATGGATCAGCAGTGTCTAAGACAAAAGTGAGGGACAAATGCTAAAATATTAAAGGCCTGACTCATATTTGACAAGTATTTGACGGCAATCAAAACTGATGTTAAATGAGACGCAGTCTAGGATGGTACATGACTATCCTGTATGTAGTGAATAAGCACTCTATTCACTCTCAACAGGTGCGATTACGGTCAAATACCTACCTTGTATTGCATTAAAAAAAACTTATAAAGGCCTGGCTTATAGTGTTCAGTGTGCTCACCATGAGTTTACGTTAGGTGTGCTCGCTAGCGGCTGCGTAAAAAATGACATTTAAATGTATGACATATTGTGCAGCGCCCCTAGCGGCTACTTTCAAGAAATAAAATCATCATAGAGTATTTTGACGTTCTCGCTAGCGAGCACACCTAACGTAAACTCATGGTAAGCACACAGGACAGAGAGCAGCAAGCAGCAAATTGAAGTCCCTAGCTGTCTGCATTATAAAAGAGTTAGCAAAACTCTTAAAGCGAGCTGGTGAGATGTCGACATAGCGTACCATACCACAAACCATACGCTAACCTGCGTCTGATTTTCCGGTGATGAAATAATCTCACATCGGAAAGTACCTAATCTAATAAAAAGACTCGCACAATTTTGAATTTAATATCTCCAGCGTAGACGCTGTTAATTGTTTTCGTAATTACTGAACACCAAGCTCGTTTCAGTTACAAAAACATTTTATCTCCGTTCATATTAGCTGTAGTTAACTGAAATAACAGAGGCTTTTTGTGGCAACACTCAGTTCTGAGTATTATAAAATATTTTACTGACAAAGAATGATGCAGTAATTCCGCCTATGTGTACGTATCGCAGACATTTATATAAATTCTTTTGTGGATTCAAATGAAAGTTCAATTTGAATACCATTTCATCAGAGCGGGCGCTCTGAAAGATAGGTACCTACCTACAAAATATTTCGTTACTGATACCTGTATTTTAAAAATGATATTGTAATAAAATATAAATTACTATAGTCATTTATATATTTATAAGTTACCATAATCAGCGAAAATAAACTTTGGCAATTTTGCTGAAAACTAAAACAAACTGAACTGTAATAGTAACTTTATTATTACTTCGCAGTCGAAGATAGATTTTAGTCAAGTAGATGACTATGAGTATAGTTACGTAATAAGTCGGCAGAAAGTTCAGTATTAATCTTAGATATTGGTTTAAAATCGTTTAAGATTATAGATTTATTTTCCAGCAAAGTAATTAGTAGAAAGAGCATACATTTTAGTAGGTATCCCAACTAATATTATAAATGCGAAAGTAACTCTGTCTGTCTGTCTGTCTGTCTGTTACGCTTTCCCGCTTAAACCTCGCAACCGATTTTGATGAAATTTGGCATAGAGATAGTTTGAGTCCCGGGAAAGAACATAGGATAGTTTTTATCCCGGTTTTTGAAACAGAGACGCGCGCGATAAAGTTTTTCTGTGACAGACAAAATTCCACGCGGGCGAAGCCGCGGGCGGAAAGCTAGTTATTCCATAAGTTTCAATATAAACACACTGACGTATTTACGGACTGACGCGTTATGCGATACGGCTCCGTTGACATAGGCGAGTGTGGGTGAGTGTCGCCCTAATAGCCATTCCCAACATTAAGGTCACGTTCAACTAATATTTGAGTGTCCACTATGCCAAAATATTGGCACACTACGTATAATCGGATCCTGTGTGAAAACAACGCGTAGGTATAAAGTCGAATCTGGGCGAACATGAATCGCATATTTATATTGGTAGAGATATTTTTATCGAGTGTACAGCAAAAAAGACCATTTCTGAAAAGCGATTCGACTGGTTTGTCGTGGACTAATATTCTGTTTGGAAACCAAATAAACATGAATAAAAGTCGCTGTAAGAACATAACTTTAACTACAGGCTCATAATGCAGAAAATAGCTCAAAGTTAATGTCGAAATAAAACACTTGTTCGACCAAATTTTATAGAGCAGCTGATTTATTTCTGTAGGGGACCGTAATGCGCACATAAAACTCTAAACTAATGCATACGAAATCAAACACTTGCTTGACCAAATTTTTATATAGCTTTAAACATTTTGATTTCAGTATTATTTTCAGTCATAAGTCTCTTTTTAAGAGGCATACGGTATAAGCAGTTAAGCAATAACTACTTACCCAGCAAACGAAGTTTTACTGAAGAAAATTAGTTTAGTTTAAAAGTAGGTAGCTAAGTTTACTGCCTATCTACCTTGAATTACAAAGCCCGGGTCACCCTGTATATAGACTTAATCTGTTTCTCTTCTGTTCAATCCCGATTATTTAGAAACTTCCAACAATTCTGTCACTGAAAACTTTAGATAAAATAATCCCGAACCCATCTAGTTTCAAAGGGTTCTATATTGGCTCACATAAAATTCTAAATCCTATTCTTTGTCTTACTACCGATTTGTGTTCATAATAATCTCTCTTCATAATTTTATTTTTCATACTTTTTTTATTCATACATTTTTATTACTACCATCGGAGCTCATAACAGTTAGTGATCATATTTTTTTTATCAATACTGTTACTACCAAGAACCATTTAAAATGCATAATTTTTATTTTCAGATCTTTTTTCTTCATAACATTCATTGATCATATTGTTTTAATTAATAATGTTGTTACTAAGAACATACTTCAACTCATAATGTTGTTGTTCAGAATAATTTACTTTATAACAGACATACTCGTATCTTTAAAAAAATCATAAAATATATAATTTAATAGAGTAGATAAAAGCATGCAGATAAGAGCATGAAAGCAAGCATGCAGCATGCATTGGTATCTCCTCGTCTCCGGCGCTGCGGGATGTGCAGCCCTTCCGCCCTTGCGTAACGAGGCTCAGGCACCCACGCTTGCTTCCGCAGCTTCGGCTTTTTGGATCGCCATCGGCGCCTTCGGCGCCTCGGCGACCAGCCTCAGCCGCTCCAGCTCACCCGGGCGCCTGAGCCTCGTTACAGCGGGCGAGGGCTGCCCTCCCTCCGCGCCTCCGGTTTTTAAATTACACTCTAGGGGTAGGGCAGACAAGACTACGTGGAGTCGGTTTTGCAGCGATTCGTTTCTGTCACGTTAGTTTTGTGGCACAAAATATTGCCTGTTTTGGACCATTTCAAATTAATTAAACGTTAAAATACGATTTAATACGNTAGGGGTAGGGCAGACAAGACTACGTGGAGTCGGTTTTGCAGCGATTCGTTTCTGTCACGTTAGTTTTGTGGCACAAAATATTGCCTGTTTTGGACCATTTTAAATTAATTTAATGTTAAAATACGGTTTAATACGAAAATAGACATCATGATTTTCAATAATATGGATAAATACACTTATAAGTAATAAATTTATGAAAACAAATATTAGGATACATCACATTTATGAATATTATAGTTATTTATTCGAATGATTATGAGTTTCGATCATTAGTATAGAAAAATATATGAAAACAAGTATTAGTAAAAACTAAGTGTATGATTAGTGATATTATGAATATCAATGATTATGTTTTTAAATATGTAGGTTTTAAATTTTTTATGAAGAATGATCATTATGGTGTCAAATTGTATGAGAAATATTTTCGGACCTCCAATGATAGGAATTAAAAAGTTATGTAAGAAAATGCGCTACCGTTTCAAAGTAAAATATGTGCGGAGTAAAATCAAAGGTGGCCTCCGGGCGAATAAAGTATGTAAAAAATCTCACGCTCTTTTTCGGATTCTCTTACATCCGTTGCCTATATTTATCCCCCTTAGATCGAGTCGAGACGGTGCGGAAATTTTCACAGGTATGAGAATGTCAGTTCATTGAAGTGACGTCAAACGGTTTCCGTACCCGTTAGAGTTTTTGTCATCTTATCATACGCTGTGATAAATAAGACACTGGGAACGGTTGATTATACGGCTGTTTATAAATAAACAGTTGTTTCATTCATATGCGGCATGCCAGGCACCGGTACGTATGAACTCTACCTACCCACCTTTTGTTTTTATTTAACTAAGAGTGTTCCTTCGACTGACCGTCGCTGTTAACTGGACCTACGTTTCCAGTAACTGGATTCTGTTAATTTACTAATCCAATAAAGATTTTTTTCCTATTAAAAAAACAATCCGGTAACTGGAACCTGGGGTCCAGTTCAAAGCGGAGTCAGTTAATGGAAGACTCGAAGTGTCCTCACTGTACAGATAGTTGTAATATAAGTTATTTTGCATTAAAAGTGTATTATATAATCTGATGTCATGTCGACTGTATTTCAGTTTTAAACGTCTCAATGTATTTCAAAAAAATTAAATTCTCAGGACCTTTCTCTTTATAGTGTCCCCGTGAATGATGGTCATAATGGAATTCTAATACCGCCGCCAAACACAAGCCAGTAATTGAAGCAAAATAAAATTTCCTCTCATCAACGAACGTTTTCCGAACTATTTTCCGAACAGTTTTTTCCTCGTCGACCAAATAATAAGTTGTTTTTACTCACGATTTTTTCCCGGCAACCTGCAATAAGAAACCCTATTCTACCTCAGCCATTTCATAACTTCGGCATGAACTAGTTATTCTATTTTTAAGTTTCCAATTACAGTTTCTAAGAGGAGAAAATATTCAAGAAATTCTCTTTTTTATGTGAAATCGTAATAAATATCAGCTTTCTAGTGATTTGAAAACCTAGACAAATCCTTCGCTATTATTGTTTTAAGAATTTAGCAGTTTCAATAAAATTACTTTGAAGTTTTTCCACTTAGTGGTCTTTTTCGTTTAACAAGGCCTTGTTTTTTCGATTATGAAAGATTTGTTACAAAGTACTTCTTATTTTATAAATAATTGCGAAGCTTTACTTACATTATTTTGATACAAACCACTTTTCTCTTAGGTAATCTAAATATATAAAAGGAGAAACTGACTGACTGACTGTACTGACTGACAGATCAACGCACAGCCTAAACGGCTAAACGTAGGCACTTGAAATTTGGAAGGGACGTAGCTTAGGTACCGTAGAGGTGCACTAAGAAAGGAATTCCCGAAATTCCCACGTGAACGGGAATTAGCGGGAAAAACGGGATTCACGCGTACGAAGTCGCGGGCGGCCGCTAGTAACTTATAAGTGTTCATATTGGATATTAATTGGATTTTTTTTCAAAGTACCTACCTTTCAACAAGTAATTTTTGAAGTTAGAGAACAATAAATAAATAAATAAATAAATAAATCTTTTTATTTACTTTTACAAGCAGGTATTTACATTAATCTGAGGCTGGGGCCTACCTAGTAAGTATATGGATATACCTGTGGCAGGAGGCCCCGCTCTTCTTACACTGGTTACGATAATTTAAGTACATAGGTAATCTTTAACACTAGTATGCAAAATAAAATCATCTTTTTAGATTTCAGTAGGTAGAAGTTTTTTACAGAAGCAAATTCTTACAATTTTTAAATATTTAAATAACGGTCGATTCTCACTGTTTGTAAGTGTACGTGCGTGCATGTGTGTGTGTGTGTGTGTGTGCGTGTGTGTGTGTGTGCGTGTGTGTGTGTGTGTGAGAGAGAGAGAGAGAGTGTGTGTGTGAGTTTGTGTGCGATGGGTAGCCCTACGATTTTAATCTTGGGATCGGTTTTTAAAGACCACTACTCAAAACACGGTTAGGTTCGAATAAAAGCCTACAGTACAGGCCTTGAAAGAAGGTCTTCTAAGTCATGGTAGCCAAAAGATGCAAGTCCCTTTATCAGGATTTTTTCACATTCAAAGTATTGCAATTTATAAATATTAAGTCTTTTATGCAATCTATTGTATACAAAAGTAGACTGAACATAAAATTGCCGTCTGGCAAATTCAGTTTTACAAGTCGGAATAGGTATCACATTGTTTTGTCTTCTACCAGTCATCAAGTCGGGTTTGTATGTCATGGTTTTATGTACTTTAAGTGTTGATGCTAGGACATATAGTTTTCTAACCGACATTATGTTATAGGTTTCGTATAATTCGTCTGTGGGAAATTTGTACGGTTTAAAAAACATCGTCTTTAGTAAGCATCTTTGTGCTCTCTCTACCTCGAGGAATTTAGATTTTGTGGCACCTCCCCAGATAGCTATGCAATATATCATGACAGATTGGGCCAAAGCTATGTAGATGCTGTAGAGAAGATTTTGAGAAGTGACGTGCCTCAGTTTTTTGAAGATCCACACAAGTTTTCTTATTCTATCATCAATATGATCTATTTGATGATGCCAAGATAGCCGTTGGTCGAGAGTTACCCCGAGGTACTTAGTGAAGTTTACACATTTGATTGCAGCACAACCGCAGGATTTGGTGTTGCTGTAGTCGCAGTAGTGAATTTTTAGTTCGTAGTTAATAGATGGTTGTGTTCGTTTATTAATAGCAAAGCAAATATAGTTGGTCTTAGCAATATTTAGGGTTAAGAGAGCAGATTTGAGCCAGTTAGAGATCTTAAAGAGTCCTTTCTCCGCTATATCAAACACAGAGTTCCAGGAGGAGCCTCCAAATACGATGGCCGTGTCATCCGCGTAGGAAAAAATACGACCACCCTCAATATTAAGGTTTGTCAAGTCATTTAGATATATTAGAAATAGAGTGGGGCCCAGTACGCTACCCTGTGGTACTCCGTACTCAGTGGTTGTAGCGTTACTTAAATAACCGTCTATCCTAACACACTGCGATCTGTCCCGAAGATAGTCTGTTAGTAGGTTTAATGGAGTACCCCGAATGCCAATGTTTTCAATTTTTTCTAGGAGTACGGGTATGGCCACTGTGTCAAAGGCCTTTTTTAGGTCTAAGAAGACCGTTAGACACTTAGTTCCTTGATCTAAATATTTAGTGACCAGAGAAGACAAATCCATGACCGCATCTTCGGTGGATTTCCCCTTACGGAAGCCAAATTGGGAGGTGGAAATGATTTTGAAATTTTCAAGGTAGTTAATGATTCGAGCATTAATAAGTCTTTCGATTATTTTTGAGATAGCCGGCAGGACAGAAATAGGTCTGTAGTTATTAAGGTCGCTTTTGTTACCGCCTTTGTAGACTGGTGTGACGATGGATTTTTTTAGAACAGTGGGAAAGATACCTTTCTCAAAGCAGAGGTTTGCTAAATGGCAGATGATGGGAACAACAATGGGTCTGACCATTTTGAGAAACTTAATATGGATTCCATCCCAGCCAGGGGCACTTTCAGATTTTAAGTTTGAGATAACCGCATTAATCTCCTCAATGTCAGTCCCCAATAAAACGAATGATGATGGTTGGGGCGCCGGCAAAATGGTTTGGACTTTTCCATTAGAGGGTTTATTGATGATGTCTTCGGCAAGTTGTTTGCCAACGTTTGCGAAAAAATTATTTATGTGGTTTACGGAATCTATCGGCGAGTTCATAATACCTAGTAATTCATTATTGGTGGTTTTGTTTGCCTTAAGGTGAGTTATTTCTTTTATTGATTTCCAAAGCGCTCTAGGGTTTTTAATATTTTTTTTAATCTGTTCGGATTCGTATTTACGTTTTAGTTTTTTAATCAAGTTATTACAATAATTTCGATATCTTAGATATGTTAGTTTGAGTATGGCGTTATGAGGGTCTGATCTTAATTTTAATTGCATTCGATCTCTATTTCTGATACAGCGCAGTATTCCACTGGTTATCCAAGGTTTAATACTGCGCTGTTTATTCGACACTATTTTGACTTTAGTACTATCCTTCAAAGATTCAGAGAGTTTGTGAATTAATTGTTTTGCCACGAAGTTTGGGTCATCGTTCGTTAGCAAATTTGGTAGGTCTTTAGTTAATAGTATTTTAGCAGCTTCTTCGTAGTCTATAAATGGGGTAGTAGTTGAAGATTGATTAACTTTAATTTTGGAAATACTCATGAATACTGCGGCGTGGTCAGTAACTGTCGAGTTTAGGACTGCAATCGAGACGGAGACCTTGGCCTTTTCAATTTTTAGCATAGTGTGGTCTAAACAGTTATTTTCCCTAGTTGGGAGTGTGTGTCCCGTCATAATACCATGAGAGGTTAGCATATTTAGGTAGGAAACTCTGTTGTTATTGTCATACGTTGGTTCATTTAATTTATTAATTAAAGGGTTATGCCCACTTAGTATGGGACCTTTGGCCTGAGGTGGACAGACATTACAGCATGTAATTTGTTATTTATTAAGTAGTCTATACCAGTAAGAAACAGAATATAAATATCATTTTGTATCCAAGTCCTTAAAACATTTTTTTTTTGCTTAAGACTAGAANTTCGTTAGCAGATTTGGTAGGTCTTTAGTTAATAGTATTTTAGCAGCTTCTTCGTAGTCTATAAATGGGGTAGTAGTTGAAGATAGAATAACTTTAATTTTGGAAATACTCATGAATACTGCGGCGTGGTCAGTAACTGTTGAGTTTAGGACTGCAATCGAGACGGAGACCTTGGCCTTTTCAATTTTTAGCATAGTGTGGTCTAAACAGTTATTTTCCCTAGTTGGGAGTGTGTGTCCCGTCATAATACCATGAGAGGTTAGCATATTTAGGTAGGAAACTCTGTTGTTATTGTCATACGTTGGTTCATTTAATTTATTAATTAAATTTATGTTTATATCGCCAGTAATTATTATGTTTGGTAGGTGTTTATTTGATACCAAGTACGTGTCAAGTGAATTAATAAAGGACGAGGCGTTTCGAATTGATGGTGAGCGATATAAACCTAGTATAGTAGTGTTAGAAATGGTCAATTGTATACAGGTAGCGTCATTTATTTGTACTTCTTTAAAATTTGGGTTTAGTTTAGATTTGGCGTAAATCACCACGCCGTCACATTGGTTAGAGTTGTGAGTGGATGCGAAGTGAGAATAATAATTTAGCTGTGGGACAGGCTTGCGTGGGTTAAGATGACATTCGCTAAAAATTATAACATCAATTTCCTCTATTAGATTCGAAAAAGTAGCACTAAAGTTGTCAAGATTGCAATAAATGCTCCTTATATTCTGCTGAATTATAGTTAGATTACATTTATTAAAATTAATGTGACTGTTAAGATCCTGTAGGTCACATTTTACTGAGGGTGCAATAGTAATATCATCAAGTTCCTTTAAGTTATTAAAATTGTTCATCATGTATGAAGTTGTAGAAGCCGCGGTCGTCGAACTGAAGTAGAAAGTTTGTAATTAAGAAGTGCAGGAGGTATGCTCATATAAATGATGTTATAAGTTTGGTACGATATAGTAGCGTAAATAAAAGTGAGTTTTTGTGTGTGTGAGAGTATATTTTGTGTTTGTGTATGAGTAATGAGTATATTATGTATGGTGTGTGTATGTGAGTATTTAGACAATTAATTTGTAAGAATTATATTAAGTGTGCGATAATATAATATCCATACATAGGTACTTACATATAAAATACCTATACCTTAAATGTTATTCTGAACTTTGTGACGTCTTGTTTGAATAGTGTAATTGGTACTACCGTTCTATTCATGAATAAATAAATAAATATAGCTGAGAGCCCACTGACAACGTCGTTTACAAAATAATGATAACAATTTTGTGTTCACTATTGCCTTTCATATACATAATTTGAAAGTCGAGGAGATTCCTATCTTACGTACTAATTTAAATAATTTTTGGGACTTATAAACCTAGTCTTTAAAATATCATTAGTAAAAACTAAAAATGTTTTAAGTATTACTTAATACCTCCTACCCGTGCCCTAAATAACACGAGCCATATATTACTTGTAGTCGTAGTTATGTAGCATAGTGGTTATTAACCTAGTAAGTTTGGGAAACACGACTTAAACTAAGCCTTTGCTTAATTGTGGGATTATAGCTAAGTTGGCTCACTTATCGTATTTACCGCGACCCGACCCGACCGAACCACTGTGTTATCACTTAATTACACCTATTTTGTTATTTTGGGGCGCAGAATTTGAAAAGTATAATGACCTTTTATTAATACAACTTTAATTGGGCCCTAGTTTGTAAACGCTAAAACTAATGACTTGCGTGTACCTATCAGTTTCATTATTGGTTTAGTTATAACATAAATAAGAAGGTGCAATGATAAAAAGCCTATTAAAATCTATGTTAAAGACTAAAGACGCATGTATAGATACATAAACATTCATAAGCGTCCAGCTTCGCTTTTACCCCTAGTACGATGACTACAAGACCGCAACTGTAACTGAATTTCAGAATGCAATCATTTTGAAGTTTACGGAAAGATTTGCTGAATAGATTTTACATTCCGCATTGACATAATGCTATGTTACTGCATAAATATATTATTTCCCTCTTACCCATCATTACGCCTCTCACCCTATGGACTCTACATCCAAAATTTGGGTAAGTACTTGAGAAATAAAACACAGATATAACGAGCAATTGATGAGAAGAGACTCTTGACTGTCTACGAATGCGCTCTCTTTCGTATGTGAAAAAATACTTCTCTACCAACTGAAATTCTAATGTTTCATGCATAATCAAAGGTTCCTCGCGAAACCAGCATTTTCCGTGTTTGTGAAAATACGTCTAATCCAGAGAAGTATTTTTACATTTCGTCGCTCGCACAGGAACTCATTTCGCAATTTCGCAAAAACTAATTTGCCTTAAAATTGCGATGAAGTTCCTTGAGTGGGGCACTTTGGTGTACATTCTATATAATCCTCCAACTCTGCTTAGGATCTTATTCAATTTCATAGAGACGGTGCACTAAAGATACCCTAAGGACTGACGCTGCAAACTTCGATCTTTGAGATATTGAGACCGACAATATAATGCTCGGATCTAGTGCCGATGTCCGACAAGACCCATGTACATCATCCTTTGTTGACAAAGCAAGATTTAACGATAGCTTTGAAAATTAATAACTCATGAAAAGTCAATTACTTAACAATATCATTAGACATTTTAAAAAGTATAAATGTTATACAGTTCTGTAACTGCACCTAAGTTATATTTTTGATGCCGTCTGTACATGACTAGTCATAATAGCAGCTAGTCATTATTTGGCTAGCCTTGCCGTAACACGAAGATTCCCTAAATGCAGTTCCAGGTAAATTATATTTTAAATCGTAGTAGAATGCAAAACCTAAATTATGTTACTTGCCGAGTTTTTATGGCCGTGTAAAAACACGGCAGGATAATTACTTTTGTAAAACTAACTTAAATCTAGGGCTGTGCCAAAATATATCAGAAAATAGAGGCTCAACACTAAACTCCCGCCATTTTGTGTTCACGCCACGATAAAACTAGCTGCTTTTTCGAAGAGACATGACAATTTAGCCATATTGGTACATTTATCAGAAAGCAATTACCATTTTTTACTCTCAAAACGGGTGACGTCAAGACCAATATTGTCTCAAGCCGGTTCGGCTGCGGAGTTAATCCATCATTCAGGCGAACGCAGAGTGCCCTAAGTCGGCTGCGGGTCATGTTTCAACGTCACACCGCAAGTGACGGTTCCATGAATTTCAGAGTTACCTTAGTGCTGCTTCTATGAGTAAAACAATTGACAATCCACATCTTATGTCACGATATTCTGCCTACATTTCCAAGGATTACCAATTTTCACTCTCAGATGGATGACGTCACAAATTGTCTCAAATAAGCTAATCTAACGTTCAGGTTAGGGCGTAGAGTGCCCTAGGTTGGCGGCAATTTATGTTTAATCATCATCTTAGTGCCACTTCTAAGTCAAACAATTGACGATCAAGGTCAAACTCATGCTCATGCATGCTCTCATAATTTCCAACAATTTTTTTTAATCCACAACGAGGAAGCTCTTGGCCTGTATCTCACCTGATGGTAAGTGATGATAATTACCAATATTCACTCTCAAAAGGGTGACGTCACAACCAATATTGTCTCAAGCCGGTTGGGCCGCGGAGTTAATCCATCGTCCAGGCGGCTGTGCCGTAAGTCGGCAGCAGGCCATGTTTCATCGTCACACCGCAAGTGACAGCTCCATGAGTTTCAGTATCTCCCGAATGCAGCTCGAGCCAGTGAATAATGCTCCGAAGCATTAACTTGTTATGTATTTGCATATGAATATGCGAGTGGCACCTTCAACATCGTTAATAACGCGCATTTTAAATGACTGAATCCTGACAATGTTGCACATTTTAATGACTATTGTGTGATTAATGTGTTATAAGAGCATTTGTTTTTGCAACTATGAATATTAAGTGCGATGTATTAGGACTGCTTGTTCTAAAATACGACGTAGTTATACACGTTTTCGTTTAATAAGGCTAGGTTGCGCCATCTTACTTTAACTTTGACAAACGTCAAAAATCTGCCAAACTCCATACAAAATACACCGGTTATCGTTATAGTTACGGTTAAAGTTGACTTCTTATTTTTTTTTTTTTTTTTTTTTATGCTAGCCAAGGCAGGTATTTGACCGCAATCGCACCTGGTGTTAAGTGAGATGCAGTCTAGATGGTACATACCTGCCCTGTAAGTGCCTATTCACTCTCGAACAACACTATATTTAGAGTTTGGTGTCACTTTCTGAATACCAACTTTATCTACTGTTTATTTTTAAAGGGAATTTATACTTGTATGTTTTATAATTTGATATTTAATTTTGAAGTTAACTTACTTTAGTCACATTAAAATATAATTAGAGCAGACTGAGTGAGTCTCTAAACATAAAAGCAGTCTGAACGTCGGCTTAGTGTTTAATTAACAGTTATAATTGTGGCTTGAAAGAACAAAGCAAATGTTTTATTATTTTTTACTTAACCCTGACTGGCTAGCAACAAGCATTATGCTATACATGATGAAGAGTCTAATATTTTTACTTGAACTGTTTACTTGAACAGCGATGTTAAATGCATACCCACGTGGACGCTTACTTTAAATCGATTTTCATTCATTTACATGTCTATATTTTTTCCTGATTAAAATAATTACTAATTTATGTTTGACCGAAATTGTAGACTGTTGAACTGTGTTGTTCAAATTGGTCAAGTTCGAATAAAAAATAAATTCAAGCGTTTCGGATTCACGCCATCCATTCAATTGGCATTAAAGTAATCAGTTAAATGTTTAAGCACTCCTGAAAATAATCTGCTGACATCAACATAAACGGATCGTTACCACCGCGCTTTAAAAGTTACGTAAAAAGATCTTGATAAATCGCTTTAAGTCGGCTATAGATCGCTTATCTTATTCTACTAAAGGTGCTAATAGCGTGCGGCATGTGTTAAGCACCTGATTCCGGATTGCGTTTTTGTCTAATTTACAAAGCGGGGATTTATGAGGGCCTGATGGAGGGGAATAAGGTCACGCAACGTCTGTTGCGGTTCTATTGGATACGTGCTCAGATACGTGGGTCCTCTAACACGTAGAGCGACGATTTTTCTCGAGTTTGACTAATCTCGAACTGTTACGGAGCGTTTTTTATTGCAAGACTGCAAAAGATGTAGAGGAAAATGTGCCATTTGATTCTAACACTTTTGTGTCAGCACAGAATAATAATGTACTGTATCAGGTAATGTATATCGTAGCCCGTAGCAATTGATAAAATAAAGGCTCTAAGCCTTTGTAGTCCTATGACTTGCAGCGTGTAATTCAGCAAAACGATTGTAATAGAATAAACACTCCTGCATTTATTAAGTACCTACATAAATGTATTACCTATTTTATGACAATTCCATAACACATAACTTGTTTTATTATTCTCTGCGTTGCAGCACAAATTACAACTGCAAACATATTTAACTGCACAACATTTTAAACATGAAAACGATTTCACGCTTCGACACGAAACAGAAGACTTTAAAATACAAGGAAACATCTGATAACGTATAAAAACCTTTTCTCTGTAAATAAAAGTACCTACTCTGGAATACAATAAAAAATATTCTCAATGGCTTTACATTTAAAAGCGAGTGCAACTGAACACTTCACCGTGCGCTAATGTAAGCAAGCAACGTCACCTCGCGGGAGGCACGGCTTTACTTCGTTCACACGTCGAAATAAAATAAATAAAACTCGTATTATCACTACAAATACGATCGTACATCTGGCGACAGTGTTTTATTTTTCTCTCAACCGTTTTAAGTGCTCTAGACCCTTGAAATAAAACTATTGAAACGGAGCATTTGATACGTACTCGTGATTTTTTGTCATGTTTTACTCAGTAATTCGTGAAAACCTTCCATATGTATATTCCATATGTAAGAGGCCAGATGGCCTCTTTATTTATTTTATTCAAGAATCAAGATCAGAAGCATCAAGTAGCATTCAAGCAAGATGAAAATCTTTTAAAAAATGCTATAAAAAATGTAACATATTTTACCGAAATAAATTGAAAAGTTGTAAGAGGAAACGACTTAGCGAAATACATTACGATTTAATAAGTCAAAAGAAATGTCCAAAATGTATTTAATCATTACATTAATAAGTTGTGCGACTAACTTTTGGGTTTCCGAAAGGAAAAATATTAATTGACACGAATTTAAAGTTGAAGCTGGCCGGCGCTCGGGCCAAATGAAATGTTGATTTTACGTCGCGCTCTACGGTTGTACAGACGAAACAAAATACACGTTCATTAGCGCAGACCGGGAAATTATATTACTTACAGTCAGTACTTGATTATGAAATCACCGGGCCGCCTCATATTGCGAGTTTAGTACTTTCGGTGCATGTGCTCGCTTAACATCGCTATGACTGCACTCCGCGTTGCTCGGATGCAAACGTTATCATGCATGTTTTGGACTTTTACTGTAGGTACATGATTGCTTCATTTAGAGTACAAGTTACGGCACTTTTTACATTTCCCATGTAACCTAAATAAAGAGGTAGGTACTCGTTCATTTTACCACTTTACCTTCTTATGAAGAGTCTCATGGCTTCTAATAATTTTGACCTTAAAATACTAACTGTTGGGATTGTTGTTTATTGGAGAATCAACTCGGAAACGGATCAACACTGTATCGCCTTTTGCGAGCTGTCATCGCCTTTCGCACGCTGTCAATCGAGAGGCGAGGCGTTTATAGTTCCAAAATACTGGACTGTCCTGTCGATGACATTGACAGTGGGGCGCCACCGTCAATACCGGATCGCTGATTCAGATTTTTGCCATGTTGGAAACCATATAGTTGAACGATGGTAGCGCCCCCCTGTCATTGAGTTTGGCGGGACAGTTCAGCGTGGGTCATCTATACGTTTGGATGCAAATTGCGTTGAAGTATGGAATTTCATACAAATAATACTGACCGCCTCGTGTTGATACCATTACGATCCCTATCCGGGTTAATAAATGTGCTACGGCCTTTACATTTCGTTAAGCTATGAAGTTTTTTATTGAAATCATTGGTTTCTTTGTAGCGTGTAGGTGAATAAGGAATACTTTTGAGCGTTAAAATATAAAGGTATTTAACTAACTTTGCAGAAATCCAGACATTACGGTCAGGTAACGTAATAACGTAATGAGATGATAATGAATTAAGGACGCCTCGTAATTCTGAGGTCATGCTCGCACGGTTCAAATTTAAAATTACGCACTCCAGTTATAACTGGCGGGTTACATTAGGCTGGAGTTGGCGACATGAAGCAGAATCCACGGTATGCATGCCGACTTAATCCCAGGTAATGGGGCGTAATAAAATGTAAGAGCCACGACGTAACGACAGACGTGCGCGCGTGACCTGTTATCTTTTGCTCTTACGAGACTTAAGAAAACACAAATCCTTGTTTTGGCCGCTTACAAGGATGTATTACGGGCAAGTGGAGAGAATTTATTTCGCTAAACTGTTTTTTAGCCTGCAGGCGGCGCTCGGCGCCCGTATTCGTCACCATCGGAGCGAACACACGTCGCTACTCAGAGACAGTATTTGTGCAAAATAGCGTACTAGACGTCTTACTTTACATTTGATAAAACTTAAGGCAGCTCAAATAGTAAAACCTACTCCACTTACTGCTAAAGCTATTCTGAAAGGAATTTGTAGGTGCGTATTTGTATGTAGATTTATTAAACCATTTTTATTGTAGCGTTATAGTACGTTTTTTCTTAAGGTAGTTACTTAAGCAACGACAGTCTTTGTGCAAAATAGCGTACTAGACGTCTTACTTTACATTTGATAAAACTTAAGGCAGCTCAAATAGTAAAACCTACTCCACTTACTGCTAAAGCTATTCTGAACGGAATTTGTAGGTGCGTTATTTGTATTTTATTAAACCATTTTTATTGTAGCATTGTAGTACGTTTTTTCTTAAGGTAGTTACTTAAGCAACGTGAGTTACAAACTGTATTTATAGAGGTTTCAATGGAATGTGTTGATTTATCGGTTGTTGATACTTTCTGTTGGACCTTGATGGACATTTTGTCACTTCGTATAAACAGTGTCGTTATCTTTTTTTACCGGTCAGTAAACTCTTTGTTGCCATTTTGTAGCGCCATTAACATTTTGACGGGCTCAGCAAGTCCCATATTTTCATTTCATAGAATATGGTGGCAACTCAGGAGTGTGTTTAAAATTTAATGTAATCTCTACTTTGTATAAGGTTAAGTGAAGACTCATATTTTATTCGTTGATTAAAATAATAACTACTTACAAAGCAGGTATTACCAATTTACCATCTTAGACTGCTAATAAATAATAAATAATAATAAAACGTCAAAAGTCTGTCAAAAAAAAAACACCGGTCATTGTTAAAGTTACGGTTCAAATAAGGTGGTGCAACTAAGCCTAAACAGCTTACTGTTAAAAAAGTTTACCCCAGACTAAAAGGCCTATTCGAACCCTAACTTCTTTACGGCGGGTTTTGACAAACGAACCGTCATCGGTCCACCGCGCAGCCGTCAATATCGGCGCGACGGCCATTACTCACCATCGCTCGGGTGGAACTGCCCAATTTACAGCTACATTTAACTGATTTGATTGAATCCGCTCAAGTTATCGCCTCAGCCGTCAATGGGCGTGTGGGACGATTTAACATTATATGATTACTTATGCTGAAATGAGAATTTGTTTAGGTTACCTTTAAGATGGTTACAAAAAGTGCACATTTTTGATAATCTCACTCCAAAATCACTGTTCACAAACGAGACATTGATACATCTATCTGTGAAATGAGTAATAGTTATCATAATTATCAGTTAGATATCAATACTGACATAAAACTTTCACAATAATTGAAAAAATCTTTAGAATACCTTTACCAATATAAATGTGAAAGTAACTTAGTAGTGGTGCTTTTTCGTGCATATTTAAACCAATTATGATCAAATTGTATTACAAAATTTACTGTTATAGTAAATGCAGAATAGAATTGGGAAAGACAGTTCGGAGAACCCATCATTTCCAAATGGAAACTCTATTTGTCTCTATTACAAAATTAAATCTACAGACAAAGCCGCCAGCAAAAGCTAGTACCTATTTCTCTATAAATTGGTTCGTTAAATTTGAATTACATCAGTAATGTCGAAAAGTAAGTATAAATGTACTTATTGTTGCCGGTTCTGCTGAAATCTTCTAACTCAAAAGAAATAATAATGTTACTTGCTCAAAACTTTCTTGTGATTCCTAACTTACGAGCAGCTGTGAAGTTTTTATTGCATAAAAAGTTTTCACGACAACCGTTTATGAAGCGTCTCCACAAGATATTTATGAAGAATTATTACGCCATGTCGTATCTAAGGGTAATAAGAGACACGCTAATATCGGCATCGGTTAATTTTGCGATTGAATCGATAGTTCATCGCGTTTTTGTGACTCTGCATCGGATTGTGGCATCGCAATCGTACGTTTGTGAGTCGATCAATGCTGTAATCGCATTTTTTGTGATCGAAAACTCATCATCTGAAGCTTCCGAAAAGCTAACAGAGTGAAATGTCTGGTCAGTGCATCTATTTACTTTCCAAAAAAATGGCTAGTTTCTTTGGTTCTTGATAGAGTTTTAGATAGTTATCTAACAAATAGGTAGTGGTTGCTGCTTATATTATCAGTCAAATGTATGTTTCTCGACTAAACCATTAAAACTAACTACTATGACGTCTCACAGTACGCGTGGACGCACAGGGTGACACACGAATCAATCACAGAGCTCTTACGCTGTGCGTTCGATTTGCTGCTTCACTTAAGCAAGCATCGTTTCGTTGCTAGGTATCTTAAACTTCACCAGGAACAATAGGGAAACTGGTCATAAATCAGAATTAGAATTTTAGAATTTAAGAATCGTATCACAAGTTGCTTAAAGAATCATGAATGTGTGTTATCCCTATCTCAAATTTCAGCTTTTAACAGTGAAAAACTCATTAAATTTCAGAATGAGAGCACTCTTAACCCATTCTGTGTATAATTAAAGATTTTATTATTGCTTCGCTTCCATGTATTGTGCGACGTGTACTCGTGGAATATCGTCGTGTAATAAAATTGAATTTAAAGCTTCAGCAATTGTTTGACAAAGGCAAACAAAATTATGTGCTTAATTTTGCTCTTGCTTGAAAATAATAAATGTCCCATTTGTTATGTATTTTCCAACAATAATCTCCTTTTCCCAGAATGTTCTTATTTAAAAACTTAATCTCACTTCAATTTTCTTTCTCAGCTAATTAAGGCTGAGTTGCACCACCTAACTTTGACCGTAACTATAACGGTAACCAGCGTTTTTGTCTAGAGTTTGACAGACTTTTGACGTTTGTTATAGTTAAAGTAAAATCGTGCAACTGAACATAATCTACAAAATTAACTAGAAGATAGAGAACAATTAGTTGTAATAATCGCTAGTTTAAATATTCATAGTTACATTTACTTTCATAAAGCATTAAACAATAACATTAACACACTTGTTTCAAAAAGATTACTTAAGTACCTAAAAATGTAAAGCCGAGAATCGCACAAGTATATAGAGCCTTATATCTGCTCGCATAGAATCAATGCTCGTATCCAAACATCTATCTGCCCTGCTTAATTTCCAACATCTGAACAAGCCAGCGCTATTAAAATTCAAAGATAACAGACTAAAGCATCTCATTTGGCACCTATCACAACAGTCAAATATACCGAACTTTATTTTTAGTGTAAACAAAGCTCGGGTTAGATTTGTACATTAATAACGCCCCCGAGTGATGTCACCAAGCGTACATAATTTCCGGCTCAACGTGGTTCTGTTTAAATTTAATTTCTAGTGGCGTGGCGGGTTAAACACGGCGAAATATCCGGACCGTAAGGATGCACCTAGTGATGTGCACGATGGGTATTGACTCCAGGTATAAGTTCGAAACTTGACTCAACTTGGCTAATTGCCTCGTGCGTCAAAGCATAAACAGTGGATTGAGACGGATTAAAATTCAGTCACGAGCTATTGGCACACTAAATAAACTAAGTAATATTAGCGTTTGTACTATTTGCAAATGAATTCGATTCGATTTGAGCTTAGTTTTTTATAAATGCCTCACTGTTGTTCCCATGACAGCGAAGTTTTAATTTCAACAATTTGGTCTTTTTTTTTAACTTTAGGACTTCAGATAGTTTCCTCGAGCTCTCGGCTGAAAATCTAAGTAACTATCTTGCTTAACGTGGTATAGTTAAAAAAGACAATGTTGACAATCAACGGAAAAGAACACAGTGCTTTTTAAACGAAAGCTTTTCGTGAGTTTGTTTAGCGAGCTTCACAAATGTATTACGAGTAGATTGAAATCGCACTAGATGTTTTAGCTGCGATTCGTGCTCCTAATACTATTGTTTGATTTGATTTTAAAATCAATGGGCATATCACTGGATGCATACGATACAGTGCGTAGGCGACGCGACTTTGATGTATCAAGGCCTGTGTTGACCCTACATATTTACGAGCTGGGAGGATCACTGGCTCATCTCCTTCCAGCCAATGATCCTACCAGCTAAACATTATTCACCAATAACAACAAAAAAGAAGAAAATAATTACAATTTTATTTCATTTCGCACAAACACTTATTTGTGGGGTGTTAATGTTCATTCCATTTTGCTTGAAAATTAACAGTATGTTTTCAGGACTCTGCTATTTTAAATTAAGCACAGATTCACAACCAGTTGAGTAGCGTAAATCCGAAACTCGTAACTGTATTTTGTTGTTGAAATGCTCTATTTAAATGTCAGCGAAATAGGATACGACTGGACGCACGAAAACGATCTAGTATGAAAGGTGACAAGAATAAAGTACATGCTAAAGTCATTATTTATATTTTTGTTTCTAAATTAGAGACAAATGCTGTTGAACCCCATTTAAATTAAACATAAAAAAATTAGTTACATTCTTGTAATGGTGCTTGAACAGGTTAAGTAGAAAGACGTAAGTAAGCACAGATATACACCCAAGAGACACAACTCCGGTATGTTGTTTGAGGTTTCGATTTAAAAATCATCGAGTCAGCACATCACTGGATGCACACGATCTAGTATGAGAGGCGACGCGACTTTGATGTATCGCGGCGCGTCGTGGACTCTGAATATTTACGAGCTGGAAGGATCACTGGCTCACCTCGACGGTCACCCGCCCACATTATTCATGAATAGCAACTTTACAATACAACTGACTAAACGTGGAAGAGATTGTAATTTCGCTTACGGATGGGTGCGCAGGTTATTTCGGGGTGCTTAAGCTTTAACGGTGTTATATTGACCTTTGAAAGTTCGGTTTAAATATCGAATCCGAATTCAAATTAAATCGTGCTCCTCTACTTATGGATTTTTGTCAAATAAAAAGTGTTTCGTAACTCTCAATTTTGGTTACCTAATCTAATGTTCATGTAATGTTCGGACGATAGAATATAAATCGTTCACAGTTTGAAGTTATAAATTAGTTGTAAAAGATATCGAAACTCTCTGCTCTACTAGGTAGACTGAATAGCCTACCAACGCTCTATTTTTATTTCAGTTTTTTTATGTCAAAGAGTTGATTAAATAAAAAAATATAAGTAATCAGTGGTTTTTTTATTTTTTATCTTAATTACAATCATAATTCATCGACAGTGAAATATAATTCAACACTTTCATCTTATTACTTTGTAGTGAGTACTTATTAACAAATCCCTTCAAAGGTACCTGACTATAAAGAGAAAGTAATTACGAAATCAAGGATAAAGTTGTCAAAGCGAGTCTTTAATTAAGTAAGAACTTAAAGAGTTCTTTCAGGTAAATTACAAATGCGCGATACAGCTCATGTAGTATTTAATTAACCAACATTTATTTAGCTGTCGAGCAGATTATCTGAAGCTTACTTTGCGAAAGTTTTTGCGCAAGTCATAAAGTCTTGTATAGAATTACCTAAATTACCTTTATTATTTCTATTCATGTCAAATAGCCTTGGCCTCCAGACAAATTGAACACCATTTCGAAATCGCTTCACGAACTGAATTATCTATAAAAAAACTGAAGCGAATAAATGTTAGAATTAAAACTGTCACGAATGCTACGTCCTTGTCTAGAAATACTATTTGCAAATATGTTATTTAATAGTTTCAATAGAAATTTAGCTGTACTTCACTTCTAATATTACCTGTGGGCTTTCTAATCTTAAAGAATTTACCTATCACATCAAAATGAAAGATGGAGATCCCTCAATATGGGGACCCTCAATTCTGCTGAACTCAAAATCGTATCAAAATTACAAAATCAACGGGGTTGAGTTAAAGTTGTGTGTAACCAAAGTTAAGTTAAACTATCAAGGTGGGATCCCAAATAAATGAATAGACAAACTTTACGGTGCAAGATGCAAGTTGGACGGATAATCTTGGGAGAACATATTGCTGGTAAACAAAAGACGACGTATCGTTAACGATACAGGACGGTACTGTACCTCTAGTAGGAAAAACTTTCGAGTTCGTTTCGTTGCGTATTCAAAGTGTCATCGAAAAATTTTGTATGAAAAATTAAACAGCGCCCCCTATATTATAGCCGCCCTAGGGGGCGCTGTTTAATTTTTCATACAAAATTTTTCTAGCTCCCTAACTAGAAAGAAACTATTGAATATAACAGACAATTAACATCCATATGGCTTAGTGAATTTCGTACCTATTCAAATCGACCAAAGTCCATTTAATTAGGCTCTCATAAGTTTCATTTTATGAATTGGGAAGAATTTAGTTTGATGTCCACTACTAAACATAGGTCTACCCCAATGATTTCCAGATTGGTCGTTTGGGAGCGACCTGCAGTAAACCAGCGCCTTCCCGCAATCTTTAAAAGGTCATCCGTCCATCTTATGGGTCTATTACTAGGGACTATGATAAATGTGCTACGGAGTTACGCTGCTGACATTTAAATAACTTTGTCTTACATAGAAAAGGCTCTGAGTAATAAGTCATACCTATTAGCCATGCGTAATAATGTATGAAGAAGACGCAAAAAAGCGATTGCACAGTGCGGCCTAAAATAATGTCGACCCTCTAGAAGAGTTTAGGGATCGAGTATATTTTATTACTCTATTACTCACCCGGTATTTCTGGGATCAAACCCACATTAATTATAGCTGTTATTCGTATAACTAGTGAATTTACACATACTGTTAAGGTGAGTATAGACTAGAATATTCGCGGCGCTCTATTCGGCGTAATGCTCGCAGCGAGTATGCATTTACCCATAACACTTCGTTGTACCTTGCGTTCACTCTTTGTTGAAATGTTCATCGCCCGCGCTCGTGCAAACGCATAAACGTCAATACGCTCGTTGATTTCTACAATTACCCCCTTGTTAGGTAATAAAAAGTTACACCCGGAATAAACACTGGATTAAAATGACATTTCCATACTAAATGAAAATTTAAACTAGAGTTCAACTAGGATGTAACTTTTATTAATAAGGGTGTTAGGTTGTAACAGAACGGTGAGCATGCTCGACGTTTGGTTCGTAAAAGGGTGATGCACTAGAAAATATCATAGAGCGGCTCGTTGCTCTGTTATAAGTAAATGCTTTAGTCTATATTCGCCTTTATATTACTACGCTATTTATATCATGCGCTAGGACAAAGCTAAGAACATGTCTAATGATCGCCACCACGCCCCGTCCTTTGTTTTTCCGAAGTATCTTGACAACTAATGCTTTGCTGTGTTGTTATTTCACAAAATATACGTGATTATTCGAGCACTGTCATATTTTGTTTTTTAGTATGACAGACTTATTATTATTCAAGCTTTTGCCTGCCGTTTTACACACTTACGGGATGTCTCTATTTAAGTGCATTATAAAGAGCTCATATGTATGATTTTTATGCACATTAGATAAGTATTGACTTATTGTATTTTACCTATATGTAAAACAGTAGAACGTACAAATATTACTTTACACGAATTTGAACGAACGATTTCGTTACAGTTTTCATAACACACTAACTTTAACTAGAAATCATAATGAATTAAATAAATAATCTTTGGGCAATTTCACACAGCGCCAGCTAGCCCCAAAGTAAGCAACTTAATGCTTGTGTTATGGGTGCTAGCTTAACGGATATACTACTTATATACTTTTTTTTTAAATAGATAAATATAATACATAGTCCCACCCAAACCCGTCACAGAAATTAAAATTCATCATTTCAATTTCTGCCCGGCCGGGAATCGAACCCGGCATAGTAGTCCGTTCTGAACCACTACACCAAACGGCCGACTTTTATTTTATAATTATTAGTATGATTCCTGAAATCTAAATATGTTTGCAGAATATAAACGACCTTTATGAACATTAGGTAAGCCCATAAAAAAAATTACTTACTTAATACAAAGCGCAAGCTATGACTTCAACTATGGACAATACCACTTGGAATATGCAATATTATCAGTTGTCTTTTTACTTTATGTATCTTTTTATTTTATAAATTTCGCTTTATGTAATTACTGACATCGTTATTATATAAAAACAAAAACACCATAAACGTTCATACCTGAATTTAATTAACGTGCTACGTGTTGATTAACTAAAGTTCCCGAATTTAACTTAAACCTTCAGTGCTATGCAAGTGTACAAGTTTATACTACCTAGTAAAACACCGAATTAGAGTTGACGCACACCACGTGCAAGACAATATATTTCCATGCGGATTCCGGGGGGCAAGTGGGTCATTGGGTCAAAATACCCACCATTATGTTTACGGGACGGTGTCCGGGTGTTTTGGAATTTTAATAAAGTAACCTGTGAAAAGGGTTTAATTGCAGATTGTTTTGGATTGGAATAAATAAATGAAGAGATGATGAAGTCAATTGTGAACCTTTTTAGAGAAGGGTCCATCACATTGGCAGTGATTTAAGAGGCGTTAAAATAAAATTTATTCATTAGTTTTAGCGTAAAAGAATAAAAATAATATTTTTTCCTGACATATCATGATACCATGATACGAGTGGGGCGAGCGATAGGTATCATACCTCATGAGTTAGGTACTACTAGCATCTATCTTCGAATCGGTAGCCCAAAAACCAAAAAGTTAAGATTCTTTGATGCTTCTCGTGGCTTCTCAATCATACAACCAAACAAAACCTTAACAATGATTTACTAGGAAAATAAAATTCCAAGTAATTTAATACGAGAAGGTAAGTCAGAGAAACCAGAATAATGCCGTCCTTGGACATTTTGTTTTCCTTTATTGGTCATATTTATCAATGTGGGCCCGCGGCGTGCGGTCTGTACATCGTTGCCTGTTTCATCCGAATCTCTTATTTTTCTCGCCCGCAATAAATAAACAAAGAATTTACACTGTTTATAGCGTTTACAGCGCATTTGCGTTCCTTTGTTTTGGTTATCACGTTTCTGAAGGGAATTCAGTATTGTGATATCATTTTTTCAATACTCAATATGTTTATTGCTTCCTTAAGTACATTTAGGTGTTACATATATTTGGAGATCATTAAGGACCCTGTTGGGCGGTGCAAACTTAAAATCTTTTTGTCTGTTAGATATTAAGTATTGATTTATTAGATGCTTTCTAAGTGGTTTAATCATTCTTTTTAAACACGAAAACCTATAAAACTTATTATTTTCACTTTAATACCTTCATGCACTGAGTACGAGTTGGAACTCTGTCTGGCAGTTCGAGTTTATTCAAATTATAGGCCCAAACTTCACAGGTGCCGTTGCATAATTTTCGGATTTAATTTAGTAGAGTGAAATGATATGAAATGTACATTATGCATGCACAAAACCCCAATGGCTCCATCGCGCAGAGAAAAAGTAGGTTTCGCTATAACCACTTGGGAAATCAAATAAATACGGTAAGTAATATTTGATATAACTTAACCCTTCAATTCTGCAACAATTTTAAATATTGAAAAATGTCCCTTATATGACTACGAGTGATTCCAAAAATACTGAATTGAACTAAGTACTTACTGTTTTTTATAAAGTTTGTAAACTTTTTAATGCCATGCGAAGTAGTGTAAAATTATCCTTGTCTCTTTTATATGACTTTAAATCCGATCTAAATATTAATTACTAAGCATCAAAGCATCAAGGACTGTGTTATCCATGATTAGCATATTACTTAGAAGCATAGCTTGTGGCATAGTTCCTCTCGCTCGCGCTCTACCTATAAGATTTATAGCTGAATAGCTTGAGCAAAAGTATGGATAGCCCCTTTGTGTTTTGTTCTGAGCGATCTTAAGAACTGAATGACTATAATATGTATGTGTCGCAGTAAGATGATAAAGCCGTAAAGGACATTGTCAGAAACCGCCTAAAAAACCGCCAAAAAACATTAACCCATCATAATTATTTTCTATTTTTTTTAATACATTAAGCACCCTTTCGTTCTAATGGACACTTAAGCATTGAAAAATTAAATTAATAAGTCTTTTAACGTTTATTCTATAATACTATTACAACTTCCGGACGTTTTGGTGCGTGGCATGGTCTAAAACCTATCAAGTTCCATAATTTTTGCCGATAAAATCTGTACGAGGCATTACCGTACTTTATTGCTGGGAGTCCATGTATAGTGATGTTCCTGTGGCCATCATAGACAATAAAATATCGATTTTGAAAATAAAATAAATCGATTAAACTGCTTTGAAGACTAGATTTGCTTTAAAAGCTAAAAAGATATTGACACTATTACAAGAAGCTATCTAAAGTGACCAACTGGTCGAAGGTCGTAAATAAAATAAAAATAATTAGGACCATAAACTGATATTCATGGTATCATAATTAAGGTTCGACTTCCCTCCATTGCAAAGCGGATGACAGGTGACAAAAGATTATGCACCACGGACAATAAATTAAATTAAGGGGGCCTATCTTATGAGCAATTAGCAACTACCTGCCAATAATATTTTTCACAAAATCGCTTAAAAGCACGGAAATTTTTCCTTGTCGCGACAAGATCGGTGTAATAAATTGCGGAAACAGATGTATGTAGTATTGAATTAAGCATTATATCACGTTCATGTATCCAAAGATCACACTCCCACAAGATATGATGGGCAGACTGCTCATGACTGACATCATCAGTGGAACACTCGCAAAAAGGAGACGGAACTAGTTTGAATTCGTGAAGTTTATGTTTAAAGTTGCCATGTCCCGTGAGGAACTGCGACGAGCAATGGTCGATTTCTAACCATCGCCTAGTTAGACGTTCGCGTACATTCGGGAAGATATGATGGGGGGTGGAGTAATGAAAGAAAAGTCGACAAGTTTCACACAGGTAAAAAGAAGTTTATTACTTTTCTGAGAGTGTCTTAAGTTACAGAACTAATAATTTCATATTATGCAAATTAAAAACTTTTGGTTATATCACGCGACTGTACAATTTTAACAAAAATAAAACAGTTTTAAAGACATGATTCTCTTGGGGCATTGGAACCTGCGTATCATTTCTCAATAACTACCAATATATATATTTATATATATTAATTGCACAATATAATAAGAGCCAGAACCTTTGGACCTGGTATTTACTAAACATCAAATATCTCTATTGGTCCAGAGATTCTGACACTTACCAATACAATCGCGATATTTTTAAGGCGAACGATTTCCATAAAGGTATACCAAACTTGATATTATATTTTTAATCTGCTCCAAAATATTTTTACACAATCTAATGGTATAAAACCAAAACATTGCAAGTAGAAATATTAAATAATACAATATATTAATTTAATAATAATTAAAAATATCACATCTTTGATCCATGATACCTCTGCAGTTCCATTTGTAGCTCCCCATGATACAATTCGGACAAGATAAAAGAAACGATTCCTAATTTCAAGATCTCTTATCGTCTGCAACAACATGGAAACGGAACACTCATCAGTTGAACAGACAAGACGAAGTTGTGATGACGTGGCACAGCTAGAATTAACATGCACTACATAAGAATGTGCCACGCATTGCCCGATGTTTAGGCCTGGCTCTCATTGGTGGTGGTTTCAATGGTGGTGCCAGTGGGCTTGTTGGTCTTAGGCTTGGCCTGTTGGGTTGGCTGCGGGGAGGACGTGGTGGCAGGAGCCTCGCCCTCTTGTCCGTTCTGCCGGGCCTGCGGCTGGCCGGGGGCCGGCGCCTGGCCCGGGGGCTGGTTGCGCGGACGCATGCGGTACCCGCCGCGGTTCATGGGCCCCGGCCCGCCGCCCCGGCGCCCGCCGCGGAAATTGCGACGGAAGTAGCTGCACAAAAACACAATTGTTTATTCAACTGCCACTGAACTGTACAGGTATAATTAATTATGAATTTAAAAAAAGTTGTTTTTTTTTGTCTGCTACAATATTTTATAGGGAATAATTTTACATTTGACACGGTATGAAATACAATGTGTATACTAGTGTAAATGTGTATTTTCAGTTGAAAAAATATGTACAGTTAAAGACTAAATGCGGCAATAATAATTAGGTATGTAACTGCAAGAACAAACACTTTTTCACGTCGCATGCGACCGAATATAACAACGAGTCCAGAGAAATCAGCGCACGTGACATAGGCGGAACAGTGTGCCCGCAGTGGCGAAAAAATACAAGTTCATAAACAGCAACAAAATAAGAAGAGTCTAGGTTTTAAAGTGTTTCCCATATTTAAGGCTTTGCCACACACGCGGTTTGTGGGTGGTCCTCTTTGGCGAGGCACTGAGGCGGTAACCGTGCGGTTACGGTTCGATGCAAACTGTCCGAGACCTGCCCAGCACCGCGCGGATTCCACGGTGTCTGAGCCAAGGGATGTTATGGATATCTGTAACCGTAACCGAAACTATTGGATATCCGAAATAAAAAACTAACCATAACCGAAACAGATACAAAAGTTTCGGATAAAGGCAGTCTAAATCTTATTTTTTTTAATATTTGCTAATTGTCTGGAATTCTCTGGCACCATCTAATATCCCCGCTTGTTTTACCTTTATCATAGGTGTCGTCATAGTACATAAAGTGGCTATGTGGGTCGCGCAGCATCTTGCTTTACATTTTTTAAATTCTAATATCCGTAACCTGTATAATATTATTATAATATCCGTAACCGTATCCATAACCGAAACTTCATATCCTTAACATCTCTGGTCTAAATTTTAATTAAACAACTTGAAAAAATCGAACTGCCTAAGGCGGGACTCGAAACCACGACCTTCCGCTTGCCGGGCGACTGCTCTTCCAACTGAGCTACTTAGACACTGGATGAACCTGTAGAAATTTTCAAGTGTAACACGCTGTTATGGCGACTGGAAGCGACTCTATTCCGCGCGGTCCGCCCCGGGTGCCAAGCATCAGAGGGTGACAAAAGTCGCGCTGATTAGTACTCACTGGCGCATCTGCATTATAAGGACGGTCATGATAGGTATGTCATGATATGAATCGACCCGGGTGCCAACCCATGCTACGCCGCCACTGCTCTATTCACTGAGAAATTTTAATAATCTCTGGTCTGAGCTAGGCCTAAAAGAAGTTGAGATACCAACCTCCGCTGAGGCGGTGCGCCGGCCGCCTCCTGTCCCTCGTCACCTTGCGCGCCCCCCTGGCTGGGCGGGGGCCCGCGGCGGGGCATGCGGCCCCTGCGTGGAGCGCCGCCTTCACCGCCACGTCCGCCGCCTTGACGGGGGTAGTATCTGAAACAAATAACAAAAAATTTTTTTAACCGCCTCTGTGGTCTAGTGGTAACACCACCTAAACAGGGATGTTATGGATATCCGTAACCGTAACCGAAACTTTCGGATATCTGAAATAAAAAAATATCCGAAACCGTAATCGTAACCGATTCAAAAGTTTCGGATGTGGGTAGTTTAAATTGTTATTTTTTGTATAGCATTATAATGTAAAGGCATAAAAGCCTGATTTACCTTTATAATGCCATCAATAAAAAAATATCCGTAACCGTAACCGAAACCGATATAATATTATTCCTATATCCGTAACCGTATCCATAACCGAAACTACATATCCATAACATCCCTACACCTAAGTCCGCCTGGCTAGCTATCACCATCTTGCCTAAGTCTGTCGCCATAACAACAATGTTAACAGCAGTGTTGTGTTCCGGCAGTTAGAGGTGATAGCCAGTTCCTCCGTAATTGAGGATTCCGGGTGAAGCTCGCTTCCATCTTCGGCTTGATCATCACTTACCATCAGGTGAGATACAGGCAAAGAGCTTCCTCGTTGTGTATAAAAAAACACCTGAAAAACGGGCTATGCTCGGAGGAGCAGGAGCAACGCAGGAGAACCAAAGTGACCGACATAGCTCGCAGAATTGCTAAAATGTGGCAGTGGGCGGGGCACATGGCTCGTAGAGACGATAGCCGTTGGGGCAGAAAAGTTCTCGAGTGCCGACCACGGGCTGGAAGACGTAGCGTGGGCAGGCCTCCTACTAGGTGGACCGAAGGAATGAATGAAGGTCGCGGCAAGAGCCTCGATGCGGGCAGCGTAGGACCGTTTATTGTGGAAAACCTTGGAGGAGGCTTTTGTCCAGCAGTGGACATCATTTGGCTGAAACGAACGAACCTGAAAACCAGGGATGCAACTAAATGATTACATGAAATTGTTAGATTTTTCTATTTCAATTGATATGCAATTTTTGTTTGGTATCAAAGCAAGCAGACGAAAGCCGATAACATTAGCAGCGCCGCCTGTGTTCTAGTTTTATTCATGTATAAACCACGTAAACGAGATTGCAGTGGAGCTGAAACCGAGAGTAGTAGTCAAGACTAAAAAGAAGAACGCCTCTAGATTTGTGTCAATAACACGGCAAAATTCAAGCAAGACAGGGACATAATGAGAATCTGTTCTTTTATATTGACGTGACCTTGTCACTGGACCTGAACCACAAAAGATGACTACACACACATATTGCTAAATATTTAAAAAAATAATGTGTAGTTTTTTCCGGCGTTTACCCGTGGTCCCCCCAACATGTCCCCCTGGTGGGTCCACGGGTAATTTATTTTAACCATAGTCCCACCGCACAGTGGTAAAAAATGAATCTTAAGAAAACATCAACCGTCTTCCATAATTATTACAAAAGTGTAGTCTCAAATGTACAAGACAGCATAGCTTAGCTGCTCTACACGGCACAGCATCTTGCGCGATCGATAAGCGCGCATCCCTGACGACCGTGACCTAATTTCATTTCAATATAAGCAATGAGGGTTTTCGCGAATGATAAATCCGCTAGATGGCGGGACGGGGATTTGGGGTCTGACTACTGCGTGATTTTGACATATCTGTCAATGTCATGTCAAAAATAACCAATCATGCAGCATTTGGACCTCGCGTCTACGTATTGCCATCTGGCGGATTTTTCATTCGCGAAAACCCTCATTGGGGCAAATTTCGTAGATAACTAGTCTTTTACAGTCAGGAAGTCAGCATCACTAATATCATAATGTTGATCATTCACAAACTAGGCATGTAAATTTAAAAAAATCTATTTCTAATCCAAACTTGCATTGTTTTACGTTAAAATTACTTATTTTAGTAACATTTACAATCGGAATCTGGCAAAACACCCGCTTTCGCCATTTGATACCGACCAAAAAAAAAAGCCGTGAGCCGCAAGTTTTTATTGAATTGAACAATTTCGCAGTTTATGATGTCATCGAGAGTTGTGGCTGCGTGATGAATGCGACATGCACGAATAAGGCAAATTCTTAACACGAAAATACAACGATCGTTTTGCATTAACATTGCTTTGAGTAATTTACAAAGATTGAAGTCCAAATCTTTGTAAATTACTAGGAATTCAGTTTAAGATTTCAAAAGCATACATTTATTCTACCAGAGAATTGATGGTGACTAGTATTGATGAGTTCTGGACTGGAGACATTAGCATTCTGGTGAGATGAAACTTAAACAAAGTTTCTTAGTTGCAGGTAAGAAAGCTTAAGTGTTAGAGACTCCACTAAAAAGGCAGTAGCTGAGTAGATACAGATTAGAGCATACAAAAGACTATTAACTCGTAGAACCCTATGTGTTCACATGAGGTCGTGGTAACAATTGATTTCTATTATGTGTTGATTCGCTGGTACATGAAAGTTTAAGAGTCCACCTGGCTAGCTACCACCATCTTACCTAAGTCTGTCGCCATAACAACGATGTTAACAGGATTGTTGTGTTCCGGCAGTTAGAGGTAAGATAGCCAGTTCCTCCGTGGTTTGAAGATTCCGGGTGAAGCTCGCTGCCACCTTCTAGCTTGATCATCGCTTACCATTAGGTGAGATACAGGCCAAGAGCTTCCTCGTTGTGGATAAAAAAAATGTACTCTGAATACATCTGCAAATTGTCACTTACTGGCGTTGGAAGCCGCGGCGCTTGTCAGCTGCATACGGCGAGCCCTTCACCGGCTCGCCGCCGGGGCCAGTAACTCCGGCTGCTTCGTAGCCTTTCTCCCCGGCGACCACGGCAAACTCAACCGCCTCTCCGTCGCCGACCGAGCGCACAGCCTTGCGTGGGTTGTTCCGGGCGATCGCAGTTTGGTGAACAAACACATCCTCCTTAGTGTCATTCCTACAGAACAAAACATTGATTAATATTTACAAAACTTATCGTAAAATGCTGCGTGCTTCTCTTATTGAAAAGAATCAGTAAAAGATGTTTATTAACAATAATTCTTACCTGTTGATGAAACCATATCCACTCTTCACGTTAAACCATTTCACTGTGCCCGAAACCTTTTCAGCTGTAACAAAGTAATAAATTAATTATTTTATAAGTAGTAAGTAGTACAATCAATAAATATAGGTCAGAGAGTAGGATGAAAAATCAGTAAATATGGGTCAGAGGGTAGGATGAAAAATCAATAAATATGGGTCAGAGGGTAGGATGAAACTCGGTTCAAAAACTATCTAGGGTATTGATAAAATAGTGTAGTAGAGTGTAGTGTGTATGTAAACATTAAAACAATTTATGCTAATGTACACTTGAGCAAATATGTAGATCAGTAACTATTCTATATGTTAACCTGTAATTTGCCCATTGGGACCTTCAAATGTGCTCAAGTTTTCAATCAAGCGTTAACTCATCGCTACGTATCCTTATTATGCAAATTATTAGTTTAGACCCTAAACAAACAAAATATTGCTTACATGATTAACAGACTTTAAATGAAATACTACCTACCTTTAAAATGTATAACAAACTGTTCATACTACCCAAAAAAAATTATAGAGAAAACCATCTAATACGTCACACTAGAGTGCATACAAATTTCTTATGGATATCTCGAGAAAAGAATTGTCTGGAGTCCTAAAAATTTACATGGCCATGAAATAGTGAAATCAATAGCAGAGAAACTTTTACTTTAATATTATAACAAGTGTACAACTTTATCAATAATCTCCCCTCTGGGTTTGGTTGCCATTAAACAAATAAAACAAAGGTACAACATGACAAACAACTGTTCAATCAATTATAACAAATTCGCCATGTGCTCAATAATATTAAAGAAAAACCAGCAAGCCTCACTCTGAATTAAATAGTATGCAGCAGCCAGGTAACGCAAAAATAATTAAGAGGGTAGTTGCATTATTGTTGTAGTGTAATTAGTAAACTCGATCAAACAACGCCAGCGCAAAATAACGCATAGAATGAAATTAGAAATTAGGAAAATAACAAAATTAGAATGCTCAATCATGTATCAGAAATTATCGCAGTGAAAATCGCGCCTACACGAATATGCAAACATAATACAACTATTCCAGTAGGATGACCTGGATGTTGCATCCGCGCATCTAGGTCTATCGATTTAAGTGACGCGGGGCGAATAAGTACCTATGTAGTTGTATGAGCAGCAGCTACCGGCGGGGTCAACACACGATCAATACCGCTCAAACTAGGGCATCACTTCCCATGCCACCGCTAATCCAATCTAATTTTAGTCATCGAAATATTATAGTCCAATGACGTAGACCAAAACTCAAAAGAAAAGTGAGATTTCACAATTTCATAGCCATGTGCTTTCGTTAACATAATGCCGGGGAAACGCAAAACTAAGATGGCGTATCGCACTTACCGATGACCTGCTTTTGTTTAGCCGATTTAGGTTGTTGCGGCTGGGTTTGCTGTTCTGGTTGCTGCTGCTGCTGTTGGGGCTGCGGCTGCGGCGCCTTTTCGGTATCAGCCATGGTGTAATTTGGCGAACGGCGATGGTGGCAAGATGGTAAAATCCTCCACGACCTCTCCTCGATGTTCAACCACTCTTCGATCGTTACAAGTGACAGTCTGTTGGCGTGCTTGGTAGGCTAGGTTAGTTAGGGCGGTGAAGTAACCGATGAACGATTTTTTATCGATTATGAATACGGGTATCTAATATAATTTAAAATCGTAGATATTTTATTAGAGATTATTGGTTTTCGACTTCTTCTCAAAATATTTCAGTAAAATTAATATCATAGTCATTAAAGTCAAATTAATTATATTTAAAAAAAATGGCTTGTACTTATATTTTAACTGTTCTATAGCAAAACTACTTTTAAATTGATATAATATAATGATAATGGTCCATACCTACTTCTTGTCTTTTCTTAAAAACAAACCTATCCAAAGTGACGGACGTGTAAATAATTCCAAAATTCCTTTACTCCAGCATTTTTTATGTACCTAGTTACTTCGCACGATGAATTCGTAATTATGTAATACTAGCTGACCCGGCGAACTTCGTACCGCCTTAGCGTAGAGATTTTCTTAATATTTTTTTCCGTAAGAACCATCCTTGGACTTCCACAAACATTTAAAAAAAAGAATTATCGAAATCGGTTCAGCCGTTCACACGTGATGCCGTGACAACGCGAAACGGGTTTCATTTTTATATATATAGATAATATGTAATTAATAAAAAATCTATGTAGCCACTGAAAAGTTCTAGACTTCACAATTTTTCAATGAACTTTTTTAAAATAAAATATTCCTCTTTTTGGTCATTTCAATTCTTCCTTTGGGAAGCTCAATATGAGAGCCCAATTCATGATGACGACGATGCGATGGTGTCAACTCCATGTAAAAGTTATTCAGAGTTATTGATTTCAACACACGGTCACTAGAAAAAAAAGAAGAAAAAAAGAAATATTAAAATTAAAGCATTTTATTAGATTATTTTGATTATTTGAGATGAGACAATAAAATGAAATCTCAAATTGAAATAATTTTCAATTTATTTTATTTTTAACAAAATTGCCACAACATGACAGTTCTAATTACGAAAACCCTCACTGACTGAAAACTATATAAAAAATAACTCAGGGCAAAATTAAAATGTATTTTCTTAGAAAGGATATGCATCGTGTGCGTGATAGATAGATAGATAGAAATGGTTTAGTGACACAATAAAAAAAACAGAAAACAGATCAAAAAACACATTATGTAGGTACTATAATAAAAAGGTAAATGTTAGAAAAAATGTGCCAATAGGCACTTCCACGGACTCCCTTGCTTATTGCACGTCCCTTGGAGAATACACTGACTAGAAATTATGTAACAATAATTATAACAGTGCAAATTCGACATCCCTCCAAGGGGCGCGCAACGCAGGGTTGTGTTGTCTATAACTAACAAAGTTAAACAGCACGTACGCGTCAAGAATTACAATTAACTAAACAAAACAACAGAAGAGAAGAAAAAAGAAACAACAATAACCTTGAAAATCAAATTATCGATTAATAGCATAGATGAGATAGTATTAATCGGCCCGACAACTCCTGTGTAACAGTAAGTGTGATGATACTGTGATATGAAAAAATGTGAATTTAATAAAATTCACTTTGCTATTCGATTAATTGTTGCATGTCCCTGCACTAGTAGTGTTAAAAGTGTTGCTAGATGCAAAATATTTAAAATGTGCTGCCATAACTCACGCAAAAAAAATATACCAAAAATATGAATCAATAATAGTAAAATCTATTCATTTGAAGATAATATTTCATAATATTTGAAACGAGCAGGAATTTGTAACATAAACATTATTTTTTTTACTATTACAGAAAGTACTAAATTTTGATTTTGTCTTCTTTGCGGCCGTTGCGGGTTGTGATTTAGGTTGTGATTAGAGATGTGCCGCTGAGAAAGTTCTCGTTCCCGGCAATATTCCCAGTTAGAATATTNAAAACAAAATTTTTTTAGCAGTTTTTTTTCAAAAATTATCATTTTTTATTATTTTTTGGCCTTTTTTTGTGTATTTTATGTATTTTTTAGTATCGCCTGTTATTTAGCATTATTACTGTTTTTATTTTATCAGAATATACCGCTTAGTTTAAAAGTTATTACGTTTTCTTTACAATAAGTAATTGGAAGAAAAAAAATTCGATAAAAAATTTTAAAAAAATCTCAAAAAATTTTGACCTCTTTTTTGTCGATAAAAATAGGTCTAGTTTCATCTATTTCCATATGTACACTTTAACGTGACTCACACTGTATAAACAAAATATCATTGCCGAGACCGAAGAGTCCATTTGGGATTTACGAACGAAATGATGCTCAATGATGCTTAGCAGGAAAAATTAGATGCAAATTCCGACAAATACTTTTTAACCTTTTATAACCGACTTCAAAAAAGGAGGAGGTTCTATGTTCGGCTGTACTTATGTATTTTTTTTTCTATGTATGATCACCGATTACTCCGTCCGATTTACAGAATTCTTTTTTTGTTCGCTAGAGTAAGTAGGTAACTACTTACACTTCTGAGGTGGTCCCATTGCCACCAAGTCAGGATCTGATGATGGGATCCTAGGGAAATCGAGGGCAAACCTCTGAGGGGCATACGATACCTCAAATTTTATAGGCACGTAGGTACCTACCTATTACGTTTTTCATAATTTATAGAATAAAAGTTATTAATGTAAGTGTGTCTGGTAGTCATCATCTAATGTTGATGAGGTGAAGGGTACAGGGGAAAAACAAGGAATGTCCCTAAAATTCAAAAGTATATTGTTGATGGCAATATTTTCGATTTCCCGCGTATTTTTATTTGAAATTATACAAAAAGCGTAAAAACAAGTAATAGTCATAATGTATTTATATTAGTTATTTATAATTTTAAGTGACACATAAGAATATTTTAAACTTTAAAAAATTTAAATGTTAATTACGTAACTTTTTGTTTTTGTGACATTTCTTGTTTTGCCCCTGTACCCTTCAGGTGATGATGGAACGTAAAACTTCCGGTAAAAGAACATTTCTTAGCTTAGGAGTTGGAGAATCTGGGGGCACGGCATGCCCCCGCCAAGTCGAGCGCGAAGCAAACACTGCCGTACCATCCTTTACTGGAACCATTTCGCCGCATTTTCAGGCCCCTATTTGAGAACCTCTGGATAAGACCAGAACGCAGAAATTTTCGTCATCTAGTAAGCTATAATCACATTCTTTAAATCCAAAATTTCAAGTCTGTAGGTCATTTAGTTCCGAAGTTAAGCGAAAGCAAAGTTTCGCATTTACGACACTCACTCACTCACTCACTCACTGATGATCATCAAAATAGAACTAGTACTTCCCATTAACTCAGAGGGCTGAAATTTGGTACAGAGTTAGGGTTTAATGGCCACATAAAGGGAAAACTATAAAAACTAGGAAAATCGAAGATCTGGAGTAACCACATTCATAATCAATACTACTCCGGCCCCGTGGTGTTCGCCTGTATCGCTCACCGCTAGATGGCGCTAGCACTAGCAAGCGGTGTCCAGATTTTTTTCCTTTCTAGAGAAAGTCGTCGATTAAGTTGAATGTTGTGTAATTTGCATTTCGTTGATTTCGTTTATAATACTGTAAGGTTCGCTTAGGTTATGTTATAATTAAAAACAATCTGATATAATATAATAATATGGTGTTTGGCGGAAGGTTAAACAAACTTCGTGGGTGTATAGGTAAGGTCATTTCAGAATACAAGTTCGTCCAATTGACCCTAAGTGAGCTACTTTTTTTTTAATAGGCTAACTTTAGGGTTTTTCTAAGTAGGTATAAGTACCTATCACTGAAGGATTGGTCTCGACGATAAAGGTAAAGGACGGACGGACGATGACGATAAAGGACGGTTGCACTATGTAAGAGTTTTGAAGAAAAAAAAATTGTTCACACAGAAATGATAATACAAATTTTAATATTAATATTTTATTAGTGAAAGATCTACAACACAGTAAATCATTCTAATATCAACTTAGATCATTCAAATTATTTGCACAATTTTCAGATCGGGAACATTTGCACATTGCTGCCATCAATGGAGAAGCATTGATACCTTTTTCCATTAATTTATCGCATAATGTAACTCCATCTAATCCTAACTTGATTTGTCCATCTGACCTTTGAATGAAACGAGCGGGTATCTGTTTGTCACCAAAAAGAAAATAAAGTTTTCCTTCTATATCCTGATTAGACGAAGGTAATTCTGCTTTTACTTCGGGGGTGCTATTTATCATAATACTCTCCAATGTATCTAAATCTTGGGGAATAGCTGGTGTTGTAGAATATCCCAGTTTTTGTTGAATGTCTATTGCATCTTTAACATTGTTCAATTTGTCTAGACTGGAAGACGTTACATTTTCCGTACTGGTATTATTTAATAAAATCTTTTCTAGTGTTTTCGCATCATCAGCTGTGTTATTTCTTTGGGATATTTCATTGTGCAATAATTTTATTCCAGATATTTCATATCCATTTGTTGGAATCCCTATGTCGTCTTCTGCAAACCCTGATTTAGTAGTCGTCTCCAGACTAGTAAAGTATTTTGTACCATTTTCCTTATTATGTATTTCATTAGTATAATATGAATTAGTTGAAGATAGAAAATCATGCAATATTATGCTCTTATTCAATCCCGAAGTCCCCATATCTTGCATTATATTAGGACTAAATGTTGTTAATGAATGATTAGGTAATTCTAAAATAGGAATAACATCTGTTTTGGATGTAAATTCAGTATTATCGGTTGCCTGAGATCTATTTTGATGAGGCGACACGTTAGGATTCATTTGTTTTAATTCTTTTGAATACTCGTCAATAGTATTCAAAGTTTTGTTTGATTTATTTGGCTGTTTAATACTTTCATTACCTTGGATCTCTTGTTGGATTTGTAAAGGTAATACAGATGCGTCTTGACTTGGATTTAGCAATGGTTTTTGTCTTTCCATTGTATCAGAACTATTCTCCAAATCAGTAATAGGAATTTCATCAGGACTAATCGTTAAGTAATCTGTTGTCAATTGTATTTTTTCGGTTACAGTTGATATCGGAGGCACTGTTATAATTTTCTGTAAGGGATTTACTTCCAATATTAAGTTTTCGTCTGTTTTTGTTTTAAATGTAGTTGGTTCATTTAGTATTGTCGTACCTGAGTAACCTGAGTTTGATCTCTGTTTGATTATAATATCATCTATTTTGTCTCCAAACTTTACCGGATTGTTGTAGGGAATAGGTAGTGTTTGTATACCTGAATGTTTTTCACTCGAGGCAGATGCGTTTTCTTCTCCATGTTGCGTTTTATTATATGTTTTTGAATGCTTATTTAACTCAACTATCTCTTCATTACTTCCCTCCTTGAATGGGTTACTTGTGGTAACTTCATATATTCTGGTAGAAAAAGGAATTACTGTTGTTGAAGTAAATTGTGTGTTTGATGTTGTATCAAAATTTTCGTAAATAAAATCTTTAATTAATGCCATCCTAGGCTCATTTACGAAATCACTATTCGGAATAATTTCAGTGCCATTTATAATACTAATAACAGTGCTATTTTCGAATTCCTTTGTAGTGATTCTTGGAATTTTCATATAGTTTTCCATTATTTCCTTGTGCTTTTTATTAAGAGAAGGTCTAGTAGCAGTTACATCTAAATAAGTGCTTTTAGATAGACTTGGCTCTGTCTCCATATTATATTTTGTAGATAATAATTGTTCGTTAAATTCTTTATTAGTATTAGGCTCCTTAATAGTAGTTGACTCCAAAGTAACAGCATCGTTGGGATTCTGCGGTAGAATATCTTTTAGTAAATCGTATTCACTTTTGGAGAACATTTCATTCACAGTAGGCTCGATTGTCACGGTGTTAAGTTCTTTAACATCTTTTTCTGCATTATAAGTTATAGAAGAGGAATCCGTTGTCCAATACACTTTATTTATTTTACTGTGATCAAAATTAGGGGAAATGTCTGTGTAATCTTTGGTACTATTGGTAGTCGAAGAATACTGAGACACGGTTTTCATTGATTCTTTTGTTGGAAGTGTTTCAGTTGTATCAGTTACAGCTACAACTTTTTCTTTTTTATTTTGATCTTTTAAATTATTCCTTATATATTTGCCGTGAAAGTCTTGAGGGGATTGAGATTTTTTAGGCCATGAGTTTTTAATTTCTTCCAAGCTTTTGTGCACAATCTCAGCGGGTTGATGACATTTACTTTCAATCTCAATCATTAGATCGGAATCAGACAAGTCCTTGTACTTGTTAATTTTTGTCTCATCCCACATGACTTTTAAATCTGCGTCTTGGTCACTTTTTCTGGAATACACTAAAATATGTAAATTTATACATTCAATGAGATCTTTTTCTGATAATTTAATTGTTTTCAATTCATTAGTTTTTTGTTCATTAGATTTCTCTTCTTTTATTCTTTTGTAAATATCGATGTCTAAATATATTGGTAAATCGTCAGCATCAATATCAATCTTATGCAATTTACTGTCATTTAGTTTTCGTTTTTTGATTGAACGACTCGTTTCTCCATTTTTAGCTGTTCGTCGATCGTTACGGTTTTCTGCGTTCATATTGTCCTGTTTGTGATACGTTGGATTAACAATATGAATCGGATATTTATCAAATGATGTTCTTCGGAAAGGATAATCATCTGCTGGTTCATAATAAATAGCGCTATTGTCAAGTCCTGAGTGCGGTTTAATTTTAGTAAGACTGTTTTTGAAAATATTATTTTTTTGATATTCCATAGCACATTTGCATTCTGGCCGCCAAAAAATGGGTAATTGACCGAATTGCCTGAAAAGAAAAGATAGGTACTGATTAGATTGAATAAAAGTATCTGTCCGGTCGGTCAGCCTACCGTAGGACCTACAGTCAATTCTCGATGAATGCGCTTAGCGATTCCATGTTAAAAGGCTTCTTAATTAATTTAACTCTTAATTAAGCTCTGTATCAAATCGACTTTCACGCAAAATACCTACAACCATTCTACCTATGTGGCAGTTACATCATATTATCACGGTTAGATTCAGGTAATGTTTTAGTGATACACTAACTAAATCTCGCAAAAATTATCCCATCGAATCATTTTTATGTAAAATTTTGCCAAGAGAACATAATGAGCCAGCCAGTAGAGAAAAGCTTCAAACTCTACTATTTTTTTTATTCACAACGAGGAAGCTCTTGGCCTGTATGATCTGTATCTCACCTGAGATAAGTGACGATCAGACCGAAGGTGGAAGCGAGCTTCACCCGGAATCCTCAACTACGAAGGAACTGGCTATGTTACCTCTAACTGTCGGAACACAACAATGCTGTTTATAAACATTTTTGTTATGGCGACAGACTTAGGTAAGATGGCGGTCAGGCGGACTTAGAACAAGCCCTACCACCAACCAAACCGAACGGAAAAATCTGCCACCACTGGGAATCGAACCCGGGACATCAGCGACTGAAGCAGGTGGTCTTACCACTAGACCACAGTCACCATAGAGGCGGTTACTATTTTATCAGTCATGCTCAGATATAAAGGTACCTAGGCACTAAGTTTGTGCACTAATTTGTAGCTAGTAGTAATTTTACTCTAATCTTTTTTTATTGAATGTACCTACCTACATTATGAGGCCTAATATACATACACTGTATAAATACCTATACCTACTAGGTATCCTTAGGGTGGATTCGACCAAACAAGAGTACCTAAATAATAATCTCAGAATAAATTTTGACATATTTCCCATACTGAAACTGTCAATGTGCCAGTTATCTCGGAATAAAAGTTTGGTCAAATCGGGCCTTAGTTGTTGAGTAAGTCCTTTTGGCTATGCATTGATAATTAATATTCCAGCAAAGTGAACAATTTTATTAAGTAAGTAAGTACCTTAACAACAATTTAGATAAAATAACTTACAAATAATTGCAGTAATCAGTGCAGCTGCTAAATGTTTGCGAGTGCGCCATCGCCACCAGTGCAGCAATCGAGATGATGATCGTGTGCATTGCAAATGAGTTCGCTATATGGCATGAGCACTGTTTACGAGTCAATAATTCATTAAGAGAGCTACTATTCACCACGGCCACCGATCCGTCACGACGTTAACAACTAATTACTAGAACGATAATTATAATTTTGCCCATAACGCGTTCGTCAGCTGCGAGATGTATGGCGAAACGTGTCCGATTAAGAGTTTCGGTGCATTGTTTATATTTCGCAATCAGATGTCTCATTGTCCAGCAATCGATCGTGTAAAAGTTACTTAAGGAATTTGCGACGTTGTCATTGCAAATTTTTTCACCCATCCTTTTAAACATGACAAAACCACAAAACCGATATTAAAATACTATAGAATTTTTAACTGAAAATTAGTAATTTAGTAGTAAGTAATCTGTGATTATTAGTCATTTGTTTTTACAAATTAAATTCTTTAACCCCTCCCTCGTGTTAAATGAAAATGCTTGTGTTACTTGTGTCGAACGGTAGAGGGTTCGAACCTTCGTCACTCGGATCTCGAAGTACTTAGTGTGCAATTTTGATGTCGATCTGCTTCGTAATGAATTATTATTATGTGTCATTATTGATTGATGTCATTCAGACGACGTAATTATTCATTACTAGCTGACCCGGCGAACTTTGTTCCGCCTTAATGGCAATAAATAAGCAGACTTTTTTTTAATTTCGAACGGGATAAAAAGTATCCTATGTCCTTCTCCTGGCTCTAAACTACCTCCCTGACAATTTTCAGCCAAATCGGTTCAGCCGTTCTTGAGTTATAAGCGAAGTAACTAACACGACTTTCTTTTATATATATAGATTTGGATGGAAAAACCTCATTGAAGTATAAAACACTTACTTTAACTTTGACAAACGGCTAAAATCTGTCAACACTCCATACAAAAAACACCAGTCATCGTTAAAGTTAGGTTACCATCCAGCAGCAGCAGTGTCAGCACAAAACTCCGCTACAAGGGTGGCGTTGTCTTTTTGAAGTAGGTAGTAAGTAATTATTTATCATTATGCACAAAAAAAGTTAAACTAAGTAAGTATAGGATCGAGGTTCCGTGTTAGGGGTCATCCATAAAGTACGTCACACGTAAAGAGGGGGGNTATAAAAAAATCATATTTATATTATTCATTTCTGTGACCATACACCCGCCCATTCTGACGTTCACAAATACTTAGCTCGGATACATCCATAAATGCTTGGTACCTACTTGGTTAGGTTGGTAATATAAATTACCACAGAATAATTACTGTAATTACCTATTTTACTGCAATATTGTTGGAAAAGTTACATATAAACATCCCAAGCATAAATCATTTTCTAATTACAAACTTATGATACCCCAAAGCAGTCGTAAAAATATTAAAATCGGTATTTTACAGCCGACAGCACATCATCAGTACGGCTAGCACGAAAAACTTTCGAGTTCGAATCGTTTGCGTATTACATGCGAATCGCCGCGTCTTTCCATTCTATACATAGCCAGAACGCAAGCGTGTGAAACTAATCGAGTATAGTTTGGATGTGACTTTTTTTACTAAGCTCCTCCAAACTATACACGACTAGTACGCATACGCTGCGTACTGCTCGCGTATAGTTTGTAGTGACTGAGGTCAATTATCTTACTCCAAAATATACTTCGTCAGTACGCATACGGACTAATCATGTATGTATTGTAATAAGTTCGCGATTACAATAATAATAATAATAAATTTTTATTTCAGAAAAAATATTTTCCATAGTGGGTTAGTAGTTACAGATGTACTTATAAGCTAGTGTTAGTAATTAAAACAAAGAGAATGGATAAAGAAAACCTAACCTACTTTACATTTACAATGTATATGCGAGTACTTAGTTGCATGCTCGTCATTTTGACTTATTTACCTCTCTTTCTATTAATATTAATTCATAACTGCGTGTCTACTTTAACACCTTTGNCCCCTTAGGAAATCATCAAATCTAAATTATACTACTACTACATTAGTCATCACCAACCATTAATTTCAAACTTTTAAACTTTAACAGTTAGTAGGTACCTATAACGCCTAGCTATTTAGGTTCTTCATTTTTATAAATATCAAACGCCTACGGTTTATGAAAACGACACAAGCGCAACGCAGCGCTACAGTTAAATTGTTAAATTTAGGAGAGGCGTTAAAATTGCCATTTAAAAAATTCTCTTTGATTTGATTTGATTGTCCTAAAACCATTTCTCAGAGTCAGAACTGGTTTTCAACATGATGCTGCGGTGTTTATCTTGACTTGAGTGCTGTAATATCGCTATGTAGGACAACACTCTTTATGTTTTTTACGATGTCACTACGAAAAATCTTTTGTATTTACGAGTATTCAGATTTACCAACTTAACTAGGTGTAGGTAAGTACATACTAAATAATGGTATTAAATAACGCTCTGTCATGGTCACTCTTTGGTTAATGTTAGATCTCTACATGAACGCAAACATTTTTTCGACTTTGTATAGAAGTAGGTAATTTGCATATTTAGGTACAGGATATTGTAATTTATAGGTAAAGAGACACAACTATAAGTTCCACAAATGGGGCATGGGGATTTCACGCCAAAAAATGTTGTGAACTGGTGTTAACCAATATCGACAGGTTTAGTTTAAGTCAGGTTATATATGTAAGTATTACAAAAATAAAAACAAAAGTTAGTAAGACGTACCTACCTAACAACTTTTACTATACCTGCGGCGTGTATCATAAACGTGAAATGTTATTTTATGGTGTAGGCGGTAAGTACTTATTATAATTCTGTGGCGGTACTTACACTACCTGCGTACTAGGTACGAGTTGTTTTTGTCAATATTTGTTGCTTCAAGAGTTTAAGTGTAAGCACAGAATAAGTAATAGTACAGGTACGGTAGGTAGTACAGGTGTAAGGCAGATGCTATCAATATGTAGGTATTTATGTTTTTATTGTTCACCCATCACGATGGTTATGAATAATTAATGATCCAAAGGAGCAATCCGTAATGTCTAAATAATTGTTGCGCAACACCATAATAATTATCTACTGTTGTTGGTGGATCACGAATTCACGTGTTTACTTCACGAAAAAATATCAGAAGGTTTAATAAAATATTTGCTCGTTGATTAGAGCGATAAATTGACACGATTACTTAAATTCCAACAACATTGATGTGGTGATAATGAACTGATAGATTGTACTTGGAAAGTAAGTTTGATATTTATTCTGTGGTTTGATACAATAACAATGTAGGTACAAGTGCAAGTTGCGTAACACTTAATACTGAGCTTAATACCTACATTGTTTATCTGCCATCCTTATCCCTAATAAATAAGGATTATCATATTCAAAAGTAAACAAAAAAATATCGTGCACCGCGACCAGGATAGAACCGATTCCTGCTTTCTTTTCGTTTCAATAACGCCAAAAAAGCGAGAGTTTGAATTAAGTACCTAGTCCGTCAAAAATTCTCGACACCTTATTACTCGACACGCATTTTTCACTTTTTCAAACTAAAAGTTGGTAGGTAGGTACTATTATTTATTCTGTGCTAAAAGCGCGCTAATTTTCGAAAGAAGAGGCCAGTGCCTTGACGCCACTGGCCTCTTCTTTCGAAAATTAGCTCAACATTTTAATATTGAAGGGCTTGGCTGGGTTTAGCGTTCGTTTGCTTTATTTTTTATTTCAGGCACATAACAATGGTCGAATAGAGGAGAGTGGTCATTAGAGGCTATGTCAAATGTCGTAAAATGTCGTATCGTTTCAGAAACATCTATCATACTCAAAATAACATACCCCGTCTTATCCCGGGGTAAGGGGAAGATGGTTTTTTCGATGAATATGAATGTAGAATATGTGATAAATAAAAGGTTTTTTATTTAAAACGTTTCATCTATTAGTGTCCACTCCTTAAGTACCTAACCTACCCCATCATGCCCCCTCATCCCTATACCCATTAACCTAAGATGCTTAATTTGAACTCCAATTTATTATCTTATTTAATTTGAACCTGTAAATCTGTTTGTAAAACTCATCGCGTCAACTCGAATAACAAATCTTATTTTTATTGTGTTTTTATCGCGGACTCGATAACTTTTGACACCGATGCATCATTCTAGAAATACTTATCCCACCTAGCGATTGATTGAGTTGAGTTGTCATATAAATAATGCAGGTATATATGTAATAAGGTAGGTACAGCCGAGTTCATAAATATATTGGTAGTGCCAGCCAACGTTTTAAAATATTATTAGCGTATCATATTTGAATACAAACTCAAACATAGGTAAATAAAATTATACAAACGCATAAAACGCAGAGGCTAGAGAGGTTTTTTTTAATTTTGTTTAGAAGATAGTCTATCAACTGTTTTGTTCCCTCTATTGAGTTTCAACGGTTGAACTTATAGGTTAAACTCAGTTTATGATAGCAAACATGTCGTGCTGTGTGATAATATTTGGAGCAAGGGTAACTGGCTACGGCTAGGACACATAATATTATAAGCCAATCTCACACGCCGCCGGCCGACCAATACGATAAAAATTAAGTTTTAATTAATTTATCTTTTATTTATTAGACATACTTACCTAGGTACCTACACAGTAGACGTATAAAAGCGCATTGTCTCTTCGTATAGCTAGTAGGCATGTTTTTGATTAAGTATTAGCAGTATTAGATTTGGCGTGGACGTCATTTGGCTGAAAAAAGAAAAAAGGTACGGCTTTTTTACCCATAAGTAGGTATGTAGTGTGAGTAGGTAGGTAAGTATAAATTACGCAACTTTCTGACTTTTTACTGTTACAAATTAACATAGTTGAATGTATGTATACCTACTAAATACCTATCATTAAAACAGTTTAGTTTTTAGAGGAGGGGACGCCCTACCCGAACAAAAATTGGCACTTTAAACTTTAATAATTTGCAAACGGATCCCTACCTAAATCGAAAAATAGTCTTAGAAACCCCTAAGCCATTTTAAAAGACCTATCCAACGATATCCCACACGATGGGATAAGGGTACCTTGTCAGGACTACGGAACCCTAAAAAGAAAACATAAATTAACTATAATAGGTAGGTAAGTATTTTGTAACCGTGAAGATAATTTTTTAAATAACTTTGTTACCCCCTCTGTCCTCGTTTATCATGTAGCTATTGTGCGTATTATTTTTTTGCAGATAAGTAACGATAAGTCAGTTATCGTCACTTATTAGCGAACGTCACTCATACCTACCTAGTGGCGGCAGAAAAATACAATTATTCCTAATGCGGTGGAGAATAACATGTTTGGTAGAGGAGATCGAGCAAAAGAGGTCAACATGGATCAATATGGATGATGTAACTTTTAAAATTGTTTGACTTCCCAGTTTTTGCAATTGGAAAATTTTATAGCAGAAGCACAAAAATTAAACGCCCGTTGCAATTAGGGTTGCCAGGTCCAAAACCACAAAAGCCGGACTCTGTGCTTCATTTAACCCTAAAGCCGGACATGTGGCCGGGGGGGAGCTCACGAGTGAGTACTATCATCATCCGTTGCCCAGCATCATGATGCGTGCGCTTCATATTATTCTGCGGCTCGACTTTCGCCTGGCGTGGCAGCCAAATAAAAATGCCTAACAAAAGCCGGACAGGCCGGACACCTGGCAACCCTAGTTGCAATGAACACTCCCTTAAATTGTTAAGTTTATTTAAATAGATGTTGCAGCGGAGTACCTCCTACCTACCTTTAATATACCTAGTTTTATCTGTGAAACCAGGTCTAATTTTGGACTCTCACGATACCTAGGTATATTGAAGTCAGTCAGCAGCAGCAGGTTTCTTTATAGTATTGTGTGTGGTCTATCAATGTGCTGATTTCTAGAGTTGTGGGAAGAGCGGTAAACGACCGACCTTACTGTCAGATGTTATCAAGCCGCCCTAAGACCTCGCTTTAATAAATTAAATGTAGGTAATACCTACCTACTTACTATACTTATGTGATGATATGATTTACGGTAGATTAATTAAATATTTGTGAACGTCAGAATGGCGGGTGTATGGTCACAGAAATGAATAATATAAATATGAATTTTTAATACCTGAGGTGTACCTACCTTTATGTACCTTTAGTTATTAATTTTGGGGACAATATTATTTGATCCTCTAAAAACTAATTGATCTTTTTTGTATGTGCACTTTTAAAAATAAATGATGTATTTTATTATATTTTATCTTTATATTAATTATTGGGTCTATATTAGTTGATCTACCGATAAATTATGAATGATCTTCATTTAAGGTAACATAATATTTATGTTTAACATACTCTTTTAATATTTGGTAAACAGAAATAATATTTGATCCTCTTTTTTAGTTATTGATCTTTAATTTTGTTAATTTGATGATTTTTAATCAAGTTTGCCTTTTAATATTGATCACCTAATAAATACATTTCGATCTATGTATAACTTAACTTTAAAATATATTTGATCTAACGTTAAACATTGAATCAATTTCGACACGTGCCATTGTTTTGATAAAGAGTTTTTTGGTGTTTCATATTCTGCCATAGAAAAGATATTTGTTTTGGGGCTGAATAACTCTTAAATTAAGAATTATGTATGTCAAAATGATTTTTGTTCTTGAGATAAAAGCTTATAAATAAAAATAAATATCCCTGGACATTTTACACTGCGCTTCTAGTCCCAAACTAAGCAAAGCTTGTACTATGGGCACTAGATAACGGATATAAACATACATAAATACTTTTTTTGTAAATACATACTTATTATTACATAGAAGACACCCAGTCCAATACAAACAAATATGTTCATGCACACAAATTAATGTTTGTACTGTGCGGGAATCGAACCCGCTACCTCCGGAACAGTTATCCGTTTCGAACCACTACACCAAACGGTCGATAATTTTAGTTAATAATGCACGTTTAACTTTCTTCATTCACTCTCACTAATAAAAAAATTGAAATCTACCTAATCAATTTAATTTCAGAAACCACTTACATTAGTGTTATAAATCTAGATTTATTATAATAATAACTATGTAGATTCAGTAAAATAATAATATTTTATGTAATAATTAATGAATTTAAAAATGGCATCACCGTACGTGATCTACATAGGTAGTTCTTATTTCTAATGTCGAGGACAAAGCACGAGCATAATATCTAATAAAAGTAATAATTTTAAATATAATTCCATATTTTATTAAATCAAATCAACTAAACACACTCTAGTCAACTGTAAGTGGTGTAGTATAGTTTGGACTTTGGAGCGAAGACGGAATCCATCTACGATACAAACTATACACGATCAGTACGCAAAATTCGTGTATAGTTTGTAGTGACCGATTTACAAAGAGACACTCCAAAATATACACGAGCAGTTTCCTATGGGTGCGTTCTGGCCATGTATAGAACGGAAAGACGCCGAATCGCCATAGCGCCCTTGTGAACGTGTCTTAAAGTGAACTTAGTATGAGAAATGATTGCACGAAACTTATTTTGAGAATCAAAATTGTCACGTTATCGTTTAATTCAAAGGTTGAATATCGAATTATGTCGAATACACGAACGATTCGAAGACGAAAGTTGTTCATGCTAGAGGTACAGACTAATACCTACCTAAGTAGGTACATACCTATATCATTTTGACATAACATTATTATAAAATAGCCTGTATTTAACCACACTCACTGTTAATACATATTGTTTTATGTTCTGTCACCACACAACTCACAGAAGATACATCCTACCTAACTTACTAGGTCGGTACATATCTTACTTGACTCTTAGCACGTTTAGCACGGCGTGACGTAACGCTTTCTGATTGGTGTTTGCTGTCACGTGACTTATGGGCCATTTTTTCCGAATTTATTTGCTAAAAATATAAATAATCTTTAATTATTATTTTATGTAGTTCCGTTTTTCATTAATTACACGACTATCTTAATAGTTATACAATCTTATACTGCAGATTTATTCACTGTGGATACAAGTCTATTACAATAGTTATTTTTATAACTCACTCAACTATACCCTCGCCTCCAACTTCCAGTCCCTATTAATATAATTTTTACCTATAAGATTGTTCCCCATACACACTTCTACCGCGCGCCAGGCGCGCCCCCATTTCAACCCTTGAAAAAAATGATTTGTTGTAATGTAAACCTGTCTTTTCCCGGTTCTTCCAGTTAGTTAGTACGAAATACGAATACCTCTACAAATCGGTGGTACTTCTCGTCTTGCACGCCGCATTGTTCCAACAATACTAGTCTTTTCGACCATTAGTTTTTTAGCCAAATTTAGAGACGTGAAAAAGTTGTCAGTGATTACGTTTCGGCCCTTCTGGAAATAGGGTTGTACTAGTTTCGAAACCACATAATCACGACTGGTCACCGAACGAAACCAATGTCTACTGTAAAATGTAAACAAGCTAGGCAGTAACAACTAACTCAGAATTCAATTCAACATAAATAAAAAAAGTACCCACATCAGTTTGAAGAAATCGTTGTTTACTATTCTTATCGCCGCTTTTATATGTATGCGGTCACATTGACGGTGCGCGGTCTTAGTAGGTACCTATTTGTCATCGAAACTCATATTTATAACATACTGTTATTTTCTTTTTCATACAGATTTAGCTTAACAATAGCAAATTAGGAAAAGTCATAAAATATGAAAAGAAACAAAAACAATGTTTGTGAAATATTTAACAATGAAATTGCTTTGCCGCCAATTTGACTGCCTTGGTCTTTCTAGTGTTAAAACTAAATAGGCGGCTAAGGCGGGCTTATTATTATGCGGGCGAGCTATCGGCACAAACAACTATCGGACAGTCCCCCGCTCTTCCGGGGCGCGGCCGCATGTGCTCGGTGGTGTAGCGGGGTACGCGGGGGTAGTGCAGGCGGTAACAAGGGCCGTATTGAAACTTTTAGAAGATGTTATTGAACAAGGATTTTTACTATTAAAGTTATAGTTACAATTTTATTTAGATTTTTCCTGTCATTGCTTTCACGTGTACCTACTTACTAGTCCACCTCTGAGATGGGCGTTGTTTTACAAAACCACACCTGTATAATTCTTAATAGGTTTCTCTATACTTACTTTCTTGTAACAACAAAACTGCAATGGTATCTTTTTTTTGTTGACCTTCACAATACAGGCTATCAGTAATCTTTTATATTTAATAAATATTAAATATGTAGTTGCTTGGCCTTACTTATCGCTCTGATAATACCTAGTAGGTACCTACCTACTAATTACACTTGCGCGTGATCATTGTGGTCGCTTTTTCACTAAGTTTAAACCAGATTCGGGGGTTCTAGCTTCTAGAAGTGTCGATATAAATCAGGAAAACACTCTTTTATTGAATTTAATTTAGGAGTCGTTTCTAAACCTAAGAAAAGCACAACACAACATAGATTAATAAAGCCTAGTAGGTAGATAGTAAGTAGTTAAGCGCAAGTAAAGTGAGGCAATTTAAATGGACTATTCTGACCACTTGAAACGTCATAAATCAAGTAAAAAATCCGACAAGTTTTTTTATTAAATTCCAATGACTATTTGTAAAATATCAAAATAATCTTCTAAACGTATGTACTAATCTATCTATTATATAAAAGAAAGTCGTGTTAGTTACTCCACTTATAACTCAAGAACGGCTGAACTGATTTAGCTGAAAATTGTCAGGGAGGTAGTTTAGAGCCAGGAAAAGGACATAGGATACTTTTTATCCCGTTATTTATTGCCATTAAGGCGGAACAAAGTTCGCCGGGTCAGCTAGTATATTATAAATGCAAAAGTAACTCTGTCTGTCTTGCTTTCACGCCTAAACCACTGAATCGATTTTGATGAAATTTGGCAAAGAGATAGTTTGAGTCCCTGGAAAGGACATAGAATAGTTTTTATCTCGGTTTTTGAAACAGGGACGCGCGCGATAACGTTTTCTGTGACAGACAAAATTCCACGCGGGCGAAAAATTATAATGCGATAATAGTTATGTACCTACTCTCCCAATCTCGGAAAAACGCGAATATTGTAAACGTATATTACAACGTCATGACAGCGGGTGACATAACATTTTTGTCTCATCATCCATTTAGAATCTAAGCCAACCAACATTATTATAAATTATGAATAATGAGATTTGATGAGCCAGTCAGTTAATCGTTTTTCAGTATGGTGGATGATATTGCACAATTTCACAACGATTAACCTTATTTCCAAATGTAAAACAAACTCAATAATACAGATCCGTAACATCATCATGATAATCAATGCGTCACTCATAGCAGTTGAAGTATCTATTATCACCACATATTTTTATTATCAATCTCATTAGCACCTAGTACATAGTATTGGAACCAAGGTCTGATCTTAACTAAGTGACTTACATGTACCTAGGTACTTCCGGCTTGTTGTTACTTGTTGTAGTTAAGAATTTTTGATCAACCTTAAATTAATTATAATGTGAATTTTCGAAACTACATTAGCTACTTAATTGAATCGTATGTAGATATCTTAGGTAGGTACTGAAAAGCACACTTCATTCATTTTCATACTATGTATTATAAAAATGGTAAAAAAAAATTACATTATGTAAGTACGTACCAATTTTAAAAATAACCAACTGAATAAAATTAAATATTGGTACGAATAGCACTCGGAGTCTGACGGACATAGGAAACAACTCCTATTGTATTGAAATAAAGAAAAAAATATTTTGTATAATAATTTACATAGTCAAGAACATTTTTCAAAGTCGAAAGATGGCGTTTTGTAAAGTGTAAAACTAAATAAACTTTTATCTAAATTTGTATTTAAGAAATCTTTTTTAAAACCTAAATTATTTTATTTTTCCTGTATTCCAGACTTGACGCTGAACCATCATTATCCCCTTGAAGGCTTGAAATAACATCCTGTATAATCATACAAGTTTTGACATTAGCAAAATAACGAATGTATTTTTTTTTTAATATTACCTACCTACTACCGAAGTGCTTCTGATGTAATTTCGGTTAAAATAAATGTATTTCGTTGAGTTGTGAAGTAAGTAGGAAATATTTACTATTTACTACTAGCTGACCCGGCGAACTTTGTTCCGCCTTAATGGCAATAAATAAGCAGACTTTTTTTTTAATTTCGAACGGGATAAAAAGTATCCTATGTCCTTCTCCTGGCTCTAAACTACCTCCCTGACAATTTTCAGCTAAATCGGTTCAGCCGTTCTTGAGTTATAACTGGAGTAACTAACACGACTTTCTTNTTTATATAAATAGACTAGCTGACCCGGCGAACTTTGTTCCGCCTTAATGGCAATAAATAAGCAGACTTTTTTTTTAATTTCGAACGGGATAAAAAGTATCCTATGTCCTTCTCCTGGCTCTAAACTACCTCCCTGACAATTTTCAGCTAAATCGGTTCAGCCGTTCTTGAGTTATAACTGGAGTAACTAACACGACTTTCTTTTATATAATAGATATAGATATAGATAGAAGATAGATTTCTATCTATTTCCTTGGGTGCTAAAATTGCAATAAAGCCTACTCCAGCAATAATTATTTTTTAATAGAACAATTTCCCGCCTTTTTTACAGTTTTGGTTCACTTGGTCGCGACATTTGACGTTATCTGTCAGTCAAATACCTACGTGCTCTGTGAGTCAAATTATGCCAATTTTTTCGTTGATTTTGAGGGGATTTTTTGTGAAAAAAGTTGAAAAGTAAAGTGCAATAAATATAAAAAACCGTAGGCAAGACCGAGCAGAAAAGTGCAGTGAAATAGGTACCACCTACTCATATCAGTGTGTTTTTTATTATTTTGACTTTCTTCATTTCTCTACGTTAGTGTATCATTTTTCGCTACCTTGACCCTGCATAAACTCGGGTAAGCACTGCGTTAACTACAAAGTTTTGAGATTTATAAATGAGCAAGTCACCCGGTTGCGCATGTTTGGTGTGATAGTTGTTTATCGGAGCCAACTCTATATAAAGGGGTTAGCACGCGTCGCGAGTGGTATTTGCGTCTTCGGTGCGCGTCCAGTGTGTCGCTCCGGCTTGCTAATACAAATAAACAACATGGCTTCAAGAGACCCCGCCTCTGACCAACTCATCAGTTACAAGAGATCTCAAAAGGTATGTTGATTATCCATACAAGTACTTACTCATAAGGATTGCCTGTGTAGTTAGTGTGTGCAAGTTAGGGTGTAACTTTATTATAATGAATTTGGTATTCATTGGGCTGTCAAGTATGAATTCATTAACTTGAATGTTATTCCAGAAGTGTCCAAGTTCAAGTGGCTACACTTGAATTTATCAATGTTGTATTTTAAGAATTGTAGTGCCCAAGTAACAATATAGTTGAGTAACTGGTTGTGTGAAGTGGCAGTCATGATGTACTATGAGTGAAACATAATTGACCTTTGCACACTTTGCCTATCTGTTTATCTTTTAGCGGCTAGTATTTGCTGTGCTTCAATCACTATTAAAGTTAATGATGTAAATAGTTATTTTCCTACTATTGTTTGTGTTCCAAGTACCATAAAGCTTGGAGTAGGACTATTGTTTATAATTTTTTTTTGTTGATTGCAATTTCTGTAAACTATGAATGTTGGTATATTATGACAATCTAGAAATACCTAACTAAAGTTATTTCTAATAGTGTATCTTCACAAATTTTTATATACAGAGTAATTATTTAATTGATGTTTTTATGCCTGTTTAAATTCATTCTTAACACAAAGAATCTGATTCTGATCTGCTATTCTATTCTACTTCTTTTTGTTAATACAAATAATAAAATAATGCAAAGCGAAATCTAATTTGCAACTTGTTAAATAAGTAAATTGTGGGTGTTTTCTGAAGCAAACCTTTATAACAAGGCTGCTCAACTCCAGGCCCGCAGGCCACAGTGTGGCCCCCAAAAGAATTTTAAGTGGCCCGCGCATGTACAGTTTGAAAAAAAAAACAAACCAAATAAAAAATCCCGCAGAGCACAGTACAAACTTTAACATCTCTCTGAAGTTAAAAATGTAGGTGGCCCGTCGTTAACGACTGAATCCACCGTTTGGCCCCACTCTTCAAAAGGTTGAGCAGCCTTGCTTTATAAGATTTGGATGATAAATATTATATTGAGCCTTTTTTATTTTTAGGACTCACCGGGTTTTATAACCACAAAGTTTGGAGCACCTGTGGGCGTGAAGACTGCAATTCAAACTGTTGGCAAGAATGGACCTGCACTTTTGCAAGATGTCAATTTCCTGGATGAAATATCTGCATTTGACAGAGAACGTATTCCGGAACGAGTAGTTCATGCTAAGGGAGCAGGAGCTTTTGGCTACTTTGAAGTTACTCATGACATAACTAAGTATTCGGCAGCCAAGGTTTTTGAAACTATTGGGAAGAAGACACCTATTGCTGTGAGATTTTCTACAGTTGGTGGTGAAAGTGGTTCAGCTGACACAGTTCGTGATCCCAGAGGTTTTGCTGTTAAGTTTTACACTGATGATGGTAACTGGGATTTAGTTGGTAACAACACACCTATTTTCTTCATCAGGGACCCTACTCTTTTCCCCAGTTTTATTCACACACAGAAAAGAAACCCTGCCACTCACTTGAAAGATCCTGATATGTTCTGGGATTTCCTTACATTAAGGCCAGAGACTGCTCATCAAGTTTTGTACTTATTTGGTGACCGTGGTATTCCTGATGGATATAGACACATGAATGGCTATGGGTCCCACACATTCAAACTTGTTAATGCCCAAGGTGTAGCCCACTGGGTGAAGTTCCATTACAAAACCAATCAGGGCATTAAAAATTTGACTGTTGAGAAGGCAGGCGAGCTTGCATCTTCTGATCCTGATTATTCAATCAGAGACCTTTATAATGCAATTGGTAAGGGTGATTTCCCATCTTGGACCTTATATATCCAGGTCATGACAATGGCTCAAGCAGAAAACTGTAAATTCAATCCGTTTGATCTTACGAAAATCTGGCCTCACGGCGATTATCCTCTTATCCCTGTTGGAAAATTGGTATTGGACAAGAACCCTAAAAATTATTTCGCTGAAGTGGAGCAAATTGCATTCAGTCCTTCAAATCTGGTGCCAGGCATTGAACCTTCTCCTGATAAGATGTTGCAAGGACGTTTGTTTGCATACAGTGACACGCACCGACACCGTCTTGGAGCCAATTTCCTGCAGATTCCTGTAAACTGCCCATATCGCGTAAAAGTGGCCAACTACCAGCGTGATGGACCGCAAGCAATGGACAATCAAGAAGGCTGTCCCAATTATTTCCCTAACTCATTCTCTGGTCCCCAGGAGTGCCCACGCGCACAACGTTTACAGCCACGTTACAATGTCAGTGGCGATGTTGACCGTTACGACAGTGGACAAACCGAAGACAACTTCTCTCAAGCGACTCTTCTTTACAAGACGGTCTTTGATGATGGTGCTAAGCAACGTTGTGTAGAAAACATTGTCGGAAATCTGAAAGATGCTGCTGGATTCCTTCAAGAGAGAGCCATTAAGATCTTCACTCAAGTACACCCTGATCTAGGCAGCAAGGTCGCCGCTGGTTTAGCGCCTTACAAGAAGTACCATGCTAACTTGTAAAGCATGTGTGGTAGTATGAGACTTACGGGTGCTGTGTTATTTTATTTATATCACATTCTGTTTTTTACCAGTTTTATTGGGAATATGGTTTAAACTTTAAAGTACAATATTATGTTTTTTATTTTAAATGTATTTACATTTTCATAGCAATTTAAAGTGTCTGTAATAATGTTTCCATAATAATTAGTACTTTAATATGGTTTAAGTACAATATTATGTTTTTTATTTTAAATGTATTTACATTTAATCATAGCCATTTAAAGTGCCTGTAATAATGTTTTCCATAGTAATTAGTACTTTAACTACTTCATTGTTCAGTTTAATCTATTGAAGTTTTATAACATTTACAATAGGTACCTACTCTTATAGTGCATATTGTTGTACTATAATATTTATTAGGTAGTTTTTACACTATTTGTATTTATTCACTTTAATCGACTGATTTTCGAGTGTTAATAATATCATAGTAGAAATATACGCAATATATAAAAACTTTATGTATCATACTTATTTATTAAAAAACAATGCTGCCCATTATAAAAGTCAATCCATGACCTAAAGGGTCATCATAATAAGTTTTTAAATCAATTTCTGATCAAATAATGCGCATTATTTTACATAATAGCCTATCGGCGGCCATAGTTACGTATTATCAAGTTTATTTTATTTAAAAAATACTCCTGGAAAACGTCAGGAAAATTATACTTCCTACTAATATTATAAATACGAAAGTTTGGATGTCTGGATGTTTGTTACTCTTTCACGCAGAAACTACTGAACGCATTTTGATGAAACTACAGTATTATTGTTTATAACCCAGAATAACATATAGGCTATAATTTATGACGATCTGTGACAAACAAAATTTCACGCGAGTGAAGCCGCGGGCAAAAGCTAGTTAGTAATAAATAAAATTGGTTTCGGCCAAGTATCTGGGGATAAATATCAATTAACTCATATTTTTTTATAGCTGAAGACATGAAATTATGCTTTTGGTGAACAAAATCTTTAACAATTATTTACATATGGAAATGTTTTTGTTCGCGATACGCGCGATGACACATTGTGAAAATTCACAACAACATTCGTCACAAATGGGACGAATCAAAGCCGAGGTTGTTGTAAACATATTTTTTTCTTGGATGTTTTCTTAGATGAAGTTATTTTCCATGCCTTGTATATAAAAGAAGATCGTGGGAAAGTTCGCCATTTGTTTGCATTGTTTCGTTATTATTCACCTTATTTTCTTTATGATGACGACTTATTCGTATGAGACTAATGCCCGTTTTCACCATCAATCCGTAATTTTTAAGTGACCCCTATGAAAACAAAAGTCCTGTTATGTGTTACCATAGAGCAGTGGCGGGGCAACAACTAAATTTGATGTGGGCAAGACAGATTTCGCGAGGCCCTAGTAGTTCCTAGTAAAGAAAGTAAACAAATAAACCGGGGATTCCCCGCACTCTGGTCGGCGGCAAATGTTGCCAGACTAAGAAAACATGTTTCACAACAAAATTGATTTATATTTTTAACTTCCCGATAAGGGGAAGTTATTGTTTTCACCCCAAAAGTCGGAAGTGAAAATTTTGTGATATCTTCGCGTTTTAGGGTCACTAAAATGATTATATAATGCTATTTTTAGAAAAATGTATGTATGTGTGTGTGTGTGTATGGATGGATGGATGTTCGGATTCAAATTTTGGCGAACGATTACTAATAGGGAAATGAAGCAATCGATTTAAAATTTTGACAGTAGGTTTGTCTCATGGTGGAATCGTGGCCATTAGTTTGTGTAGACTATCGGCCATTCGCAAGTTGTTTAAACAATTGAAAAAAGCATTATTTTTGTTATAACTAAAAAACTATTGTCTGAAATCCCATCCCAACTAATATTATAAATGCGAAAGTAACTCTGTCTGTCTGTCTGTCTGTTACGCTTTCCCGCTTAAACCTCGCAACCGATTTTGATGAAATTTGGCATAGAGATAGTTTGAGTCCCGGGAAAGAACATAGGATAGTTTTTATCCCGGTTTTTGAAACAGGGACGCGCGCGATAAAGTTTTTCTGTGACAGACAAAATTCCACGCGGGCGAAGCCGCGGGCGGAAAGCTAGTGAGAAATGTATTGAAACTTTTTTGTGAAAAATTGGAATGTCTACAAAATTGATTATTAACGTTTTTTTCGTATTTATGATAGTTTACGAGTTACTGACGAATTATGAGAAAATCAAACATTTTCAATGTACATGCATATAGCCTGACCAGGAACATAAAAACCCTCGCCATGTTGCGGAAAACTAATGGTACTAATTAGAGATGAAACGGATAGTTGTTTGGCCGGATACCGGATACCGGATATCCGGCCAGCTGCTAGGCCGGATAGCCGGATATCCGGCGGCCGGATAGTTGGCCCATTGTCTCGTTGCATGTCGTGACGAGTTTTGCGCCGCACAGGTGCTCCGAACGCGATCAATGTAGACTAGACTAGTCACACTTTACGTAAATCGAATCAGTCCGAATTGAATGTCAGATTTTGTCACTTGTCTGGGGGGCAGATCAATTCGGGCGATTTCGGTTGCCATCGTGAGTGTGTGATTGAATAGCGAAAATTAAATTAGTTTAGTTGCTGCATAATCTGACTGAACTGCATCATGACATCAGACCATCAGTGAAAAAAGATCGCCTATTTTATTTGGCAATATTTACTTTTTTTTTTTACTTTATTAGAGTAAAAAAACAATGTTGAATACAATGTTGCTTAAGAAATCGAATTGCAAAAAATTAGTAAATTCAACATCAGCATCATTTACCACAGCTTACTTACTTTATACATAAGTCATTGAGAGTGATAAAAACTGCAACAGACTTTACTTAGAAGGATCACACATTAGGATGATATTATTTATTAACCTAAATATACAGTGGCCTGCAAAACCAAGCATCACACCTTAAAGAAAAACCCTTCAAATGCTTTACTCGCATATTACAAAAGTACTACGAGTCGAGTACATCTTGTGTAAAACAAAAGACAGACAAAAAAAATGGGAAAGAGAAAAAAAAAATGAAGTCCCAACGGTGCGGCACCTACCACAGGCCCGTGCATTAAACTGCGTAAATTAATAATAATGTAAACTAGGAAACACTAATCACTAATCACTGCGCAGTGCTTCCAGCAATAATTTTTTATAAGCATAAGGCCGAAGTGTCATAATATCAATTGAGTTAAAGTATGTATTGTAAGAGTGAGCTAGACGATACATTGGTGATCGTCCAGCGTTTGTACGACATCGGGATGTGGCAAATAATAGGCAAATATATCGGCTATGAGTTCTAGTAGGAACATTATAATACAGACTATTCACAATGGGGATACAATCGTATCTATTATGGCATATATCGTATAACATCATTGCTTCAAGTTGTTTGCGTCTATCCTCAAGCTTAAGAGTTTTATATTTCTCCAATAGTTGAGTATAGGGCAAACGATTATGAAAACATCTGTAGTGCATTGCACGTAGAAATTTCTATTGTACCATTTCCAGACTTTCAATATATTTACTATAGTAAGGATTCCAAATGGGCACGGCATACTCTAATTGGTTATTTTATCGACGTGTAAATCAAGATGTAGCTTGCTGTCTAAGGTTATGCCTAGGTCTCTAATGGATTGGACACTTTCTAGGTTGACACCAGTGAGTTTGTAAGTATAGTGGCTGATTAGCCGCTTCTTTGTAAAGGTTATTGATTTACACTTATTAATGCTAAGACTAAGTTTATTTACTTCACAATAAGTAGTGAAGCGGTCAAGGTCATCCTGAAATTTTATGTGATCATCACTGTTGTCAATTTTATGGAAGATTTTTAAATCGCCTGCGTATAATAAAAAATCACACAAGTTAAAACAACTACTAATGTCATTAATGAATAAGATAAACAAGAGTGGGCCTAATATTGAGCCTTGTGGCACGCCAGAGCTTATTGGTACAAAATTAAAAGATATTTACTATTTATGTATACGTCATTAGAGTGAATAGCCCAGAAAAAGAAATTAGTTTTTTTAAAGGCCTTAATATGGCTATTTGTAACTTTTTGGACTTTAAATAAAAGCCGTCATTATTATAAGCCATTTTATTGATGTTTAATCTTGTACTTCATTTTATTAATGGGAAATTGTCGTAGTTTTTTAATATCCGGTATCCGGCCGGATAGTGAGTTACTATCCGGTATCCGGCCGAATAGTAAATTTAGGCCGGATATCCGGCCTACCGGATAGTTACCGGATATCCGTTTCATCTCTAGTACTAATTTCTTTTAATGGCAACAGTAACTGAAAACTTCATTGACATGTCACCTTGCATGTCAGTCTATTGTTGTCAAAGTGTAAACAAACTTTATTTTAAATGTGCAATTGATTTTGTGAATTAAATTGCTAAAATATTTTTATAGTTGTGAAAGAAAAGTGGTTCACAATGTGTTAATGTATTTGTCGAAGAGAAATACTAAGGGTTCGGACAATATTTTCATTGAATAATGTTTCCGACAAAGGTTGTCAAATTGACTGACATGTTTATCGTATAGTACAGTCCACTATGAAAATTAGCTGTAGTCTGTTTCAACTACCTATTTTAAAGTTTTTTGTCACTTTCTAAGTTTTGAATTTTATGGTTTTGTGAATTAAATTGCTAAAATATTTTTATAGTTGTGAAAGAAAAGTGGTTCACAATGTGTTAATGTATTTGTCGAAGAGAAATACTAAGGGTTCGGACAATATTTTCATTGAATAATGTTTCCGACAAAGGTTGTCAAATTGACTGACATGTTTATCGTATAGTACAGTCCACTATGAAAATTAGCTGTAGTCTGTTTCAACTACCTATTTTAATATTTTTTGTCACTTTCTAAGTTTTGAATTTTATGGAATTGGGAAAGATGTACCGAGTTTGAAGCGTTCATGAGCAGACATTGCAGTTGAATATTCAAGTTCTGAATTTGATTATTGATGAATAATAAAATAAATCCTACTAGCTCGATTGATGGTTTCATTTAATTTATTTAAACCAGGTTACCTTTAATAATATTTTTTCGTTAATTTATGAAAATATCAAATTAGCTCGTAATCCTGAATCCTGATACATAAATTTAGCCTATTAATTTAACATATGTACGACTGTACTCAGTGTTGCACTATCAAATGCGATTGACGCGCCTCTATGCCAGGGTTTTTATGTTCCTGGTCAGGCTATACAGCACAATTGGTTGCAAATGCAAATATCTCGAAAACTGTAAGAGATACGGCAAAAATAATGAAATTTTGGGGGTTTCCTGAAGGGGTGATGAACTTTAGCAGTACTAAAAATGAGTCCTATGATATTTGCAATATTGCAAAAAATCAATTATTTATTCAATAGTTTCGTAAAATGTTTTTGAGTTATACATCTTGAGGTTCATAATATATGTAAGTACGAAGGACTCCCTATAATATTAATCGTATCGATACGCGCAGGTCATTTGCACACGCAGATATGTCGAAAACGGTAAGTGATACGGCAAAAATAATGGAATTTTGGGGACATTCCAGAGGAGAATGAATTCCGGCAGTACAAACGTTATGTATCAAAAAATTTGCGATATTCTGGAAAATCAACTGTAAACATCGTATAGTCCCGATTAATCGGGAAGTTTTTGCGATTTGCCATTAGGCAAGATGCCACCAAACCAGAATCACATCCATAACAAATAATATACTTTGCAGAGTCACACCCATCCAGAGTCGCACCCATTACGGCTTATTTTTGTTTTATTCTCGCTTTAAACATTTTTGAGTCGCGAGGCCCCTTGTACCGCGAGGCCGTAGGCGGTGGCCCACATCGCCCACGCTTAACGCCGCCTCTGCCATAGAGGTCACTTAAAAATTAGGGATTGATGGTGAAAACGGGCATAAACCTTTTTTACCTCTGGTACTGCACATTGTACTCATGTCAGTAATAATGTTTACATAATAATTCTATAGTCTTATTAGTGTTGTTCTTTAGATGTCAGGCTTGTAATTTTTTTGTTACAAATTGAGTAAAATCTTGATATACCTAGTCACTTTATATTAACAAAAAAAAAGTATCTCAAGTAAAAGAGCCGCACAGTTACACCTAACTCCATCTAGGAGAAGTTGTTGAATGTTTATTACACTGTCGACTCAACTCCTATTTTGTGACTCAACATTGTGTGTAGCAGTAGATATTGATTTAACGACCATTAGTTAGGTGTCGCTTTTTAAACTGAACTGGATTGTTTATGCCTACCTTTTTTTTTTTTTTACCCAGGAAAATGGCCTATCCATACCTACCGCCGGGGGACGGCAGGTTATGTGGGGCTCGAACCCACTAAAAACCTGGGGTGTTCCCTCTGCCGCATAGTGGTCGGCGCCTGGGTACTAGAAACGACCAAGGCGCCTTCCGCGGACGTCCCGCCCTACACGGCGGGACCCAACACGCCCCCACCTAGTGGGGGGCCGACAGGATTAGCCGGGACCACGAGGCCAATCCCGTCCGACGGCGGTGGTAACCTGTGCAATGCAGGGGGAGGCGCCCCCGCGTCTCCAACCTGCTGGCCACCACCAAGGGGAGGAAGAAGCGAACGGTCATACAACCGCCTTCTAACTCCCCTCTGTTTATGCCTACCTATTTCGTGTGTGTAGAGTGTAGACCGTATTCATATGAATTGATGGATGGATAGCCATGAGTGCTAGTATATACCTAGCTTATGGGTAAGGGCTTTACCTCATTAGGGCACCATGGGCGTCACTGTTCGCGCACAATGGTGCAATTACCAAATAGGTACGAAATTGCCTAGAACAAATTGGTTTCGCGACTATACCAAGTGCGGTATAATTTTGCAATTTTGTTATAGTGGCGCGAGCAGATGGCGCCACTATCGTGGTGTCCTAATGAGATACCTAGGGACCTTACAGATTTTATTTACTAGGTACTTCAACAAAATTGGTTGTGCGATGCCACAACCACAAGTACCACAACTGAATGACGAATTTGATGAAAAAAATGATTGTCAAAGTCAGATGTCACAAATAAAAGAAATGTCTCTTTGTAATATGTTGTTTTTGTAGCTCTTTACCGATTTTTTAACTTATATTTATTTTTTGTAAATACATATACCTACTATCAGTAATGTTACGACCTGACATTTTGTTTTAGCAGTGTCGTCTTTCTGTAATAAATTTAAAGCATTCAGAGAATAATCATAATCTTATATTTTAAGAAGAGAAACTTCGTTGTTATCCGTACAAATTCAGTCATGTGAGTGTTTTTGTTAATGGAAAGATTGTACCTACATGGAAACCTTACCACCTAATATTAGATTGGTCGATTTTACTTATTGCAGTAACTAGAAACCGAAAATGTTGTGCCAGCGATGCCAGCGGCACCTTCGTCACTGCGAAGGAGTCAAGTGTGGGCAGTGTGAGTCCCGGTTCCACTTGCGATGCGTCAGCGATGTCTCGAAGGACCAGCGCAACGCTGGCGACCGCGCATATCAGTGGAAGTGTGCTCTCTGCCAAAACTCCGAGGCGAAGCTCAACATAGAAAACATACTTACTAAAGAAGATACCCTCTTGAACGCTATTAATGCCATCAGCGAAAAGTTTGAACTTGTTAATAAAATTCAGCTACCAAAACTTAGCAACGATTTACTACAGTTAAAGACCATAGCTGATAGCATTGCTAAGCAAAACGAGGATATTCTGCGAAAAATCGACGAGTATGAAGCTAAAAAGAACAAAAAGGAGAAAATTGCTACAGTGACACGATCTGAAAGTTACAGGAAAAGAAATTTTAATTTAACAACAAGGAATACAAAATCGACGGAACATAATGACAACGTGCCCATGTTACTGAATCCAGAGAAGACTGTGCGGTATAGGCCTCGGAGGAGGTCATACATGTTGAATAAAATGTTCAATTTGTTGAATCGAAAGTTAAAGAAAACTACCACACCGAGAAAGAAAATTTGACGAAATAAACTTTTTTCAGCCTATTCAATTTTATTATCTTAACATTTTACTATCATTATCGTTTATTTAGATATTTTTTATCAGTTTCATAACATTTATTCAAGCACTTATTGAAATTCAATATATCGATTGTTGTGTACCTAAACGATAAGATTACAAATTTTGATTTATAATTTTTTCGAATAGTTAATTGATTCTTAAGCTATAGATTCTGTGGCTCAAATTTAACCATAACATCGACTGCAGCAGTCGATATAGCAGCTATTCAGCCAACTATATCGTATTAAGAGTGGGTTATATGGACATACTTTAGAAAGTTGTTGTTTTTACAGCAGAATCACCTGCTCTTAATACCTACATGCTTATGCGTAATTAATAGAAAAGTGCTTACATAATTGTCTGGAGGTAATGGTTTGCGCAATGTAATTTGGAGGTTAACTAATTAAGTGTGACCCTTAAGTATACTTGTGAGTGATAAATAGCTTTTACTTTCTTGTCTTTTAGTCAATTTCACAGTCCACTGCGCGGGATAAAAAGTTGCCAGCAGACAGATCATGGAAGCGGATCAAGTAGCTTGGGCCGCGGTGTTCGACAAGGAAAGCAAAGAGTGAGAGAGTGAGTAAGTAGGCTACATTCAAATTTCTCATTATTCTAAACTTGTCCAGTAGCTCTACCACACCCACGTCAGAATATTTATAATGCTTCCAGAAAAAATATAGGCAGTTATATTAATTTCAGTTTGCTTTGCGCTCGGTGGCTCGACTTAGATACGTAAATATAATATTTACTTGTTGCTATCTAGTTGCTATGTTTTACTGTTTAGTTAGGGAGTCTTTAGTGGGTATGGTAGTTGGAACTTATTACTCTATTTGATAATATTATTGTCTAATGCCCATTTTCACCATCAATCCTTAATTTATTTTTAAGTGACCCTTATGAAAACAAAATTCACAATATTATATTGTGTTACCATAGGATCACTTAAAAAATAGGGATTGGTGGTGAAAACGGGCATTGGTGTACCAATTTTACCAACGACCATTATGAAACGTCTTGGGTGAGTTTGAGAAACTTCAAAAAGTTTGTTGTGGTACTTCTGTGACTTAGTATAACGTTTTTAAACGTTCGTTAAACTATAAGAAGTTTATCATCAACATTGTTTTTTTCTTAGGCCCAGAACAGACGGTGAAACGCAACTGCAACGAAACTGCAACTTTCGGATGATTCTGATGAATGAAACTGAAACTGAAAGTTTCAAACTAGTCGCGTCAAAACGGACGCTATGGCAGAAACTTAGATGCAACTCAAAAGTAACTAGCAGTTGCAGTTTCGTTGCAGTTGGGTTTCACCGTCTGTTCTGGGCCTTATTCATTTGTGATCTTAGTAAAAGTCAACTGTTTTTTTAGTACCATGAATGTCAATCATTGAGGGTTTTCGCGAATGAAAGATCCGCTAGATGGCGGGACGTGAATGTGGAGTCTGACTGCTGCGTGATTGGTGGATTTTGACATATCTGTCAATGTCATGTCAAAAATAACCAATCATGCAGCATTTGGACCTCGCGTCTACGTCTGGCGGATTTTTCATTCGCGAAAACCCTCATTGATTACATATTTTAAATTTAGTGCAAACTGAATACCTACCACTTGTCTTAAGCGAATANTTTATCGCGCGCGTCCCTGTTTCAAAAACCGGGATAAAAACTATCCTATGTTCTTTCCCGAGACTCAAACTATCTCTATGCCAAATTTCATCAAAATCGGTTGCGAGGTTTAAGCGGGAAAGCGTTAACAGACAGACAGACAGACAGACAGACAGACAGACAGACAGACAGACAGACAGACAGACAGACAGACAGACAGACAGACAGACAGACAGACAGACAGAGTTACTTTCGCATTTATAATATTAGTTGGGATGATCATGATTATGATTACCTCCTTCCTGAGAGCCTGCGCGTGGTCCTCATCAAGCGAGCGAGCCTGGCGATGCACGCGCACCATACGCCACACAGCCGGCATGAAGTGCAGAGGCATCATCGGCAGCCCGTCCAGCAGTAGACAATCCAAGTATAAGTAGAACCTGAGCAACGTTCCCAAGTTTCGAATGGTGCCATCCCTCTCGTGTAAGCGAGATACCAGCGTGAGCGACAGTGATAGATAGACAGAAACATTGGCCCCAACGTTGGTGACAATTTTTATTTATTCATTTATTGATGCAAAGCACTTGTAAGCTTACAGAGCAGGTCCAAAGCGCTTACAAGCATAAAAATACTTTTTTCTGAATACATTATGTAGAACGGCTAGGGCATTGGGACCAGGACCATGTGTGGGGCCAAGTTATTAATCTGATTTGAGTTGCAACTCTTAACGATAAAACATTTTTATGTCCCGATTCATATTTCACATTAAGGCCCAGAACAGACGATGAAACGCAACTGCAACGAAACTGCAACTGCTAGTTACTTTTGAGTTGCATCTAAGTTTCTGCCATAGCGTCCGTTGAGAGACCACACATGACGCGACCAGTTTGAAACTTTCAGATTCAGTTTCATTCATAAGAATCATCAGAAAGTTGCAGTTTCGTTGCAATTGCATTTCACCGTCTGTTCTGGGCGTTAGACAATCAAATTGTTGCCAGCCAATTACATCATACGCAGCGTGGGATGTCCATTCACAAGGTGGACCGACGACCTCATAAAGGTAGCAGGAAGGCGCTGGATGCAGGCCGCTACCACTGGGCGATGTGGAAATCATTGGGGGAGGCCCATGTTCAGTAGAGAACGTTCTGTGGCTAAAATAATGATGTAGAATACAAAGAAACAATCTCATTTATACGATAATATTAAGGTGACCACAAATACACCCCAATCTCAACATTTTTTTCGAGGGTAAAAAAAAGCAAAATCAAAACTTTACGTTACTTCACCAAAACATACATGGCATACTTTCAAAAAAGGAATACATTGAGATCACTTTATCAAATATTAGGAAGCATGTAAATCCTGACGTAATGTGCTTTACAGAAACCTTTGTTAAACAAGGTGAACAAAATAACATCAATATTCATAACTTTGAACTGGCAACCAGCTATTCCAGAACAATGAGAAGGGGAGGGTCCTGTATTTTGGTAAAAAAAGGAATAGAGTATAAAAAAATAACACTTTTTGATGACTTATCTCAGATATACCACTTTGAATGCTGTGCAGCTAATCTTACAACAAACAATATAATTGTCATATGCATCTATAGAATCCCTTCTAAACTAAAACGTGACATAGATTGCTTTTTTGAAAAAATTGATATGCTAATTCATAAATGTTTGCAGAAATTCCCGAAGAAACTAATTATTATTGCAGGGGACCTTAACATAAATATGCTTGAAAAAAATCAAAACTCCTCTAGGTTTTCGGATATACTAACAAAATATAATCTGAAGTTACACATCAACGACCCTACTCGGGGTAACGCATGTCTTGACTTAATAGTTAGTAATATAAAAAATGCTACTGGCTCCGTCTTGTCTCTTTTTCTATCAGACCATGATACTGCACAGGTTCTGAAATTTAATGTTGAACAAAAAAAGGAAAACCCAACACATTATTTTACATTTAATAGATGCTACACACAGGAAAATATGATTAAATTTAAGGAGTATTNCTCCCCTATTATAATATCGTTTAAGTATATTATGTATGTACATACATAATAATATTTACTGCGCATGAATTGAATGCTAGTGCACCCACTTGTGTAATGTTAATACCTAGTGTGGTTATTAATTCATTTACGCATGTTCACACCGGCCCGGGTTTACCAAATATTATTTTACATTTTACCTGTTAGGTGTGCCAGCTAACGAAGGTTCTGATCATCCATTAATAATGCACCGGTAGTGCCATGGACCCAACAATTTGAAATTATCAGTCAACCAAAAACAAATCGACTTTGAGATGTCGAGATGGAATGTTTGGGTAGGTACAGTCAAGTTCATTTGCCTAGGCAAGACGAGCTGATTGTACTTGTACGAGTATATATAAAAACCGGAGACAGAACCATGTTTCGTTTAGTTTTTTGCTTTCGGTGTGGCGGTCATATCGTTCGGTCGTACGAGCGATCGTGATTTAACTTACGTTTTATGTATCTTTGAGAGAAGCGAAATGATGCGATTCGTTTTACGGTTACCGTTTACTTTCACTATTGTGGTATTATTTACATGTAATGTGAACAGTGAAAAGAGGCCACTAGTGAGCACTCCGCTGGGAGACATTGAAGGATATTATATGAAAACTCGGGAAGGAAAAGAGATCTCAGCATTCACATCCATTCCATTTGCAGTACCTCCTCTCAAAGATCTAAGGTTTCAGGTGGGTTCAACAAATACATACCTATATTTGTTGTGTTAATAAACATTTCGATATTAAATCATCTACTGTTTGTTTTTTGTGCATACATGACAATTAACATGATATTTAACAGGAAAATATATGTTTTGATTATAGGTGAGTACAAAACACCAATGATTACGTATTTTGATGTTCAATGGTAGAATATAATTAGTAGAACGATTATGTATTGTCACGCGATCTAAGTAAAGTATCGGAAAACTTGGAATTTCTCTGTTTATAAATTCATATACTGTATTTAACTAGATATCGAGTAATTGTGTTACAGTTTATATTACGCTTCATAGAGACATAATTCGTGCTTGATTTCTTGTGCAACATACAAAAACTTGTGTGAATTTACTTAGGTTTGAATCTGTCTTAAAAATCATAATGGTATTGGTAATTAAAAATAATTGCCTATGTGAGATAACAATAATTATCAATGAAATTGCATTCCACAGACCAAATTGGAATATAAAATATTTACTATGATTTTCTTCCATTTTTATTAAAGGAAAACGTTGGTTTTGTCATAATATGTTTTTTTTTAATATTCGCAGTTCCACTCTTGTTTTGGTGGTTACAATGTCGAAAGTCTTGGGTTGTTGTTGGGACCAAGGTGTGATCAGTTAAATATGCTGCACTTTTTTGGCGGTTATTTTTTTACTTTTCTTGGTTAGGATTGAATCTACCGGTTTCTCATGTGGTAGTCAAAACTTAAGTTGCCTGAATACCGTCCAATAGTTTTGGCCAGCCTTGTATATTGAAAATCAATTTATTTGATATAAAAAAAACAATCCTAGATACGTTAAAATGAACTAAAAAATCTGGATTGTAACGAGTTTTAGCATCGTTCTATACTATCGACAATCTACAGATTAAAAACCCGTCCCTTATATAGGGATATAGGCATTTTAAGGGCAATGGCAGTTAAGTATGAATTTGAACTTAAAATAGTTTTAAGCCGAATATTGAAAAAACCAATCGGCAAGCTTTCCTTGGGTTTAATTATATCAAGCTTTGAGCGCCATAGACATAAATTTAACTGTAGTATACGGAATAATCAAGGTCGATGACCACAGAACACTTAATTTTATAGCACAAGCAGGTACCATCACCTGAATTAACATAATATACTTAAGGCAAGTTTTTGTACCGGAATAAATACAAGTTTGTGTATCCATAGTCTGTTTGTTAAACATAGGGTCTTGTACGACATAACATAATTAAACATGATTGATCAATCGGTAGCACATAGCCCAGGAAGTGAGTAGGTACAAGTTCAAATTAACATTTTTGACCTCTTGTTTGTTTCTCATAGCACCAATTTAGTATAGGAAAGTACCTATTTTTTTAAAAAGATGTCCTTCATGATTGTTGATCTTTGGGTTCAGTTTAGTGGTAAAGCACAGGCATTTTTTTCACGTGTTTTAGAAGCGATTTTATTATTATGTACTTAAATGAAGTAGGATCTTTCCATAAAATATTAATTCTTCCCCTACCTAGTAGGCCAGGCAAAAAAGCAACATTACCGGTTTATACTAGTTATTCTAATTATAAATCAAAGATTTGATGCGAAGATTAGGTACGTCGAAAAAAAAATTTTCCGGTTTGATTAGGCCATGTTCCATCGGTAATTTTGTATGTTCGTGACGTGTTTTATTGTATATTTACAGGCTCCTGTACCAGTGCAGCCATGGGAAGGAGTTTTGGATGGGTCGAAAACCACCCCTGCGTGTGTCCAGAGGAACCCCTATGTTCGCCAGAAAGAGATCGTGGGCCAGGAAGACTGCCTATACCTGAATATCTATACACCATACAATAACAATGTAAGTCAACTGATTATTCATAACAGGTGAGATCCAAGCACTTTGTGCTTAAATAATGCCAGAAGTCTACAATATCTAGAGGACGAAAATGAAAATAAAAAATTAGAATTAGAATTTAGATTGCTTACTACCTAGTAGTCTATTGAGTTCGCATCTAGCAACGTCATAGGTTCCTTACCTGATAATATTTTTTAAACTTAAACTTGAAAAGTAGTAAACATTTAAATGATAATGAGTAAAAGACATTTCAGTCTATAGAAAATGCTTAAGGTGATATTAATTATGTTAATAAGGATAATGGATTAACCTTACATCTTTAATTAGCATTTTGAAGGTTAATGATTACTAAGAAGAGTCAACCTTAGACATAGATTCTTACTGAAATTAAACAAGCCTTACGAGTACGTACATATTCAATTTTGTAGCAAAACGAAGCGATCCTGATGTCTATGTTGATGACTTTTACTGTGAAAAGAATGTTGAACATTTTCGATTGCAGGATTTGATCCACGAAAACAATCTTCTACCTGTTATGGTATTTATTCATGGGGGCGGTTGGATGTGTGGTGACTCAAGTACTTATATGTATGGACCGCAATACCTGTTGGATAACGATGTTCTTCTCGTAACCATCAATTACAGACTGGGTAACTACATTTTTGATAGTTGAATATTTGCATTTGGTATTTTTGTCAAGTGTACCAACTATTTCCATTTTAGGTCCCTTGGGCTTTCTGTCGACCCTGGACGAACACTGCCCGGGCAATAACGGCCTCAAGGATCAACAGGAAGCATTGAGATTCATCCAAAAAACTATAGAGAGTTTCGGAGGAGACAAGAACTCAGTGACCATATTCGGAGAAAGTGCCGGTGGGGCCAGTGCCCATTTTCATATGCTGTCGAAAACCAGCCAAGGTAATCAATCATACAATTACACTCTTTTATGAATAGGTACCTTAATATAGGTTAGGCTGCCTCACCAGTCTGCACTGCATCAAACTACCACCAGTGCCTACCGCTGTATTCCTCACTTGCCCATTTTCCGATTTTTTTTCACTTCAAATAAATAATGCTATACAACATTTTACTCAACCCGCTATTTTGTGTGGATTCGTGGCATACTACACAGGGTGGAATTTAATTTGGAGGAAAAGTTCTCTAATACTGCAGATAGAACATTTTAGTCAAATAAAACATTCCTTTATTTTTTCAAAGAAATAGAACCGCATTCAACCGTGTGGGGAACGGGGAATTACGGCACTTGAATCTAGATGAAAACTTTTCCGCTAAATAAACCTTTGTTGTTTCAAAATGATTTACATATTTACCTCCTATGTAAATCATTTTGAAACAACAAAGGTTTATAATTATGTTTATGTAGAACTACACTCCTTATATGCACAGAGTGTGTTGCCTTATCTCCCCTCTCTCCCTTAGTCGCATCTTATGATATCCACGGGAAGAGTAGGGATGGTCCGATTCTACTCGAAGAGTGTACCTAAGTAACCTGTCACTAACATATGAGACATACAGTCCTACTTACGATTCCATATTGGTTGTTACAGGACTGTTCCACAAAGCGATTTCGGAATCGGGAACCGCGCTGGTCCCGTGGGCAGAAGCGCCACCTGGTGAAGCTCTAAGAAACGCATTCCAGCTGGCCAAGTTCCTGGATTGTCCGCAGGCTCCATCAGAAGCCATGATCAAATGTCTTCGCACGAAAGACAGCTATGACATCATTGGCACCGAATTTCAATTTTATGTAAGTGTGCCTAATTCAAAAATTTCCGTAATACGGTTAACTCACAATTAAGCCAATACTGAGGTATTGTTTTTCTTTTGCTAATCTTTTCATTTCCTGAATAAGATAAATTCAACATTAATCTTTTTTTTACGCATTTAAAACTAGTTTTGTATTTAAATTGCTAATGAGCTGCGAAATCGAATGAGTATATCCCTATCAGTTGACATAACTTACGCATCTAAAAGTTTTTTTGTAACTAGGCAGATTAAAGCCATGTGTGTTCTGGTAATATTTATGTGGGCAAAAGTAGTCCTAAGTGTCCGCTGAGATATTGTGATAATATCGTCTTTGTATGTTACCTTCTCGTCTGTTTGCCGCATAGCGATACAAAATATTTATTTTATTGAATAAATAACATAAAATGCTCTACTTTACTATCCTTAACGCTCAAAGTTGGGTTGCCTCGGCGAATTTATTATACTTTATTCCTAATAGCAAAATTTCGAGTGTCCTATTTGTAATGTGTTCGTTCCTTTTATATGCAGAATTACAGCGCGTGCGTGATTCATTTAAAATGTCTTGAACAACTTACCTAGATAGTTATTATCTTTATCGTTAATCGTTTTGTGAAATTATCGTTTTCAGGTATGGGATTATGAGCCGATGACTCCATTCAAGGCCGTAGTTGAGCCAGATCTCCCCGGTGCTTTCCTGACTAAAAGTGTTCGCAAAATAAACGACGTGCCTGCGGTGCCGTGGATGACTGGTCTGACGAAAGACGAAGGCTGCTTGAAGTCTGCGTGTAAGTCATCCCTAAATTATAACGATACCTCCAATGAACTTACAACTTAGCGTAGTGTTCATTGGGTATGGTGCTTAGGCCCCTCGCCCACGGCGACTTTTTGTAAACGAGCGACAGCACGTTGGTCGCATTTGCAACGCGCTACAGAAGTGATGCCAAGGCGCTACTAATGCGCTACAGAATCGCGACTGTATCGATGTAATCGCGCGACCACGTCGGACGACATCGGGGAGAGAACGGAGGGAAGAGTGGCGCGGAACTGTAGCGATTGCAGGTAATTTGTGCCGGTAAGGTTCGGCCATACCAACGAGTGCAACCTGCGTGCGCGATGGCGATGACGATGGCGACCCTACTGATTTCTACTGATCGTGATCGCGCACGCAGGTTGTACGCGTTGGTTTGGCCGAACCTTTACTGAATTGCGTTTGCATCGTGACAGAAGCGCGACAGTATCGCTTTTGCATCACGACTGAATCGCATTTATGTGGGCGAGGGCACACAGCTAGCGAACCGCATTGCGACTGTATCGATAAGAACGTGCGACAGAATCGCTACTGCATCACTACAAAAAGTTGCCCTGCATGGGCAAGGGGCTTTAGATGCTGTTTTATAACAAAGTTCACTCTGATGTGCTGTCCACTGTTACTGTATACAGAATACAATAATTTATGTGTGCGACTACATTTAGATTTTGTTGTAAACACTCGGACATTAGAAAAACATGTATGAAAGAATAAAATGCGGGTAGCCCGCATGCGAATCAGATCCGCATCGAAATCCGCATGACAGGAAAAAGGCACTTAAGACATTGTCTTGTAGTTCCTCTTGTCCAGTAAGGCTACTCATAGTAGGTTCCCACTATTACAAAACTTTGATTGATATTATTGTTTCCACCCCAGATTAATAGACTTTTGTTGTATGGGTTATGTAATATGGATTGGTATAATTCACTATCTTCCTATGCATGATTATACATTACATACTAAGCGCTGAAAACACAGTATTTACAACGGCATGGACTGTGAACTGCCATAAGTTGCGCTCGTTGTGCCTTTTTATTTGTGGGTCGTAACCGCAAGCGACGGTCATAAATCTCGACAGCAGCACTTACACGTTTCCATACTATACCTATTATTTATTATACATTATGTATGACTAGCTTTCTGCCCGCGACTTCAGTCGCGTGGAAATTTGTCTTTGACAAAAAACGGTATCGCGCACGGCCCTGTTTTAAAAACCGGGACTCTATACAAAATTTCATTAAAATCGGATCAGTGGTTTAGACGTGAAAACGACACAGACAGACAGAGTTACTTTCGCATTTATAATATTAGTACAGATTTCGACGTGGCTTTCATTGTTTTCTGATTGAATACTCTTTTGTCGCGTGGGTTCTGAAAACCAAAGTATATAACTAACTCTGTGTTAGACTATAAAGCCCCCAAAAGCGTTAGGCATATCTCAATCGCTTATGCTTTTACGTTATTTTAAAACATAATTATAATTCATCGTTATATAAAAAAGACAAATTATACTACGCAATAGGTACTATACAACCATTAGAAAATGTACGTGAATTATCCCAGACTTTTTATTTATTTTTGTTTTTAGAAAATATCTCGTTTGACAAGTCACTCTGATGGTCACGGATATGTTTCGTATTCATGTGTTCTCAGCTTAAAAATACTAGGCACATAAAGTAAAAAAAATAGTTCAAGGCAAGACCTTGAGTCATACCATTATGGTTAAGAGATAAAACATTGTTTTTGTTTGTAAATACATATATTATGTGCCGGGCACCGAGATGGACGACCCTTTTTTTATAACTGCCCACACTGCCTATGTTTTTTGTTTTGTGTTTCTTAAATCTTGTTTTTCGTAGTGCCTTCGATTTTTTAGTTTAAATTATAGTCCGTGCCAGTTAATTTTCTAAGCGCAAAAAATGTATTTTATAAATAGAATCTTAGTATACAATAGTAGTAATATATCATTAAATACACCAATTAACACACACAAAATTGCAAATNGGAGTATTTGAGATGTCTAACGTTTCATAATATTTATTTGCAAAAAGATTTGAATATGGCTTATAATGAATTTCATGAAATGCTCCAACTAATTTATAAATTATGCTTTCCTGAAACAAGAGTCAAAAACTTCACACCATCTAAGATAAAATGGATGACAAAAGGTCTTAAAAGAAGTAGCATTGTGAAAAGAAAACTTAGATTTAAATATTATTATGAAAAGAATTACACTAATCGAATAAATTACATTAAATATAATAAACTCTATCAAAAATGTATCTACCACTCTAAAAAAATTACCAATCAAAAATATGTATCACGCAGCAAAAATGCATGCAAAGCAACCTGGGCAGTCATTAAAGGTGAAATGACCAGTTCAAAAGTTAGGAACTATATTAACAAAATAATAGACAATGGCCAGGAATATACAGACCCTGAAAAAATTGCCTCGGCATTTAACAATCATTTTATTGACAATAGTAGTAATATATCATTAAATACACCAATTAACACACAAAAAATTGCAAATGCAGGATATGTACAAAACAGTATCTTTTTAACACCAGTTACTGCACACACCATCAATAGAATTATAATGTCACTAAAGAATACCAAGTCCGAGGGTTATGACTCCGTAAGTACAAAAGTTGTTAAAATATGCAAAGAAGAACTATCTCCAATTCTGGCTTTCTTAGTCAATCTTTCACTACAAAATGGGCAATTTCCAGAAAAATTAAAGATTTCTGTTATCAAGCCGTTATACAAAAAGGGAGAAAAAGCCAACCTAGGAAATTACCGACCAATAGCACTACTACCGGTTTTCTCGAAAATTTTTGAAAGGGTTATGCATTCACAGCTCACTGAATTTTTAAATAAATATGGAATAATAGCACAAAATCAATATGGATTCCAAAAAAAGAAATCTACTATACATGCAGCATTTGACCTTGTAAACGAGGTGATGCAAAGCGTCAACGACAAGAAATACACAACAGTGATGTTTCTTGACATGACGAAAGCTTTTGACTGTGTATCTCATGATCAACTTATAAGAAAGCTAGAACGTAGTGGAATCAGAGGACCGGCGTTGGGTTGGTTAGAGTCCTATGTTACAGGTAGAAGTCAATATGTTGAAGTAACTCAACTTGATTCTAACCATACAGCTCAGACATATAGATCCGATTTTCGAGAAAATAAATGCGGCGTCCCACAAGGAAGTGTGCTGGGTCCTTTGCTATTCGTTTTATATATAAATGACCTACCAGAAATAACGAAACAAAAAACCATTTTATTTGCGGACGACATATCTGTTATAATATCAACTAATAATGATTCTTCACTGGAACAACACAAAGTTGACATTGTAAATACACTGACATCGATAATACAATGGCTTAATAGTAATAATCTTCAAATTAATTTAACGAAAACTAATATTGTAAATTTTAATAATTTTAAAAATCAATCAGTTGACATCAATATTAATGGCAAAGTTTTGCAAACCACTACAAATGCTGAGTTTTTAGGTATAAGAATAGATACAAAGCTCACTTGGGCAGATCAAATAGACCGGGTTAGTAACAGAGTTAATGGATTTGTCTTCGCTCTGTATAAACTGACCAGGATCTCAAATGTTAATACAGCAATTACATCCTACTACGCTTATGTTGAATCCATTTTAAGATATGGCCTCATAATCTGGGGAAATGGAACAGACATCAATAAACTGTTCATTGCACAGAAACGTTGCATCAGAGCCATGTGTAACATAGCCCCTGATGTCTCATGTAAGCCTTATTTTCAATTGTTAAAAATTTTGCCTCTTCCGTGCCTGTATATTCTTCAGGTTAGTTTATTTGTAAGAAATAACAATTGGAAATTCACGCAAGCGAGGGATGTCAATCAAAGGTCGGTTCGAAATCCACACAGGCTAGTTCTGGAAATGGTACCAAAAACTCGACGATTTCAAAAAAACTGTTATTCTATGTGTAAAACAATTTATAACAAGATACCAAATCGCTTTAAAGAACTGCATATAAATCGATTCAAGTCAGCTTTGCGCACATGGCTTTTGGAAAGAAGCTTTTACTCGATTGCTGAATTTTTAAAATANGCGCCCGGAGAGGCTTAGTTCAAACGATCATTGCAAACGTTGTGATAGGGATAGAGACATGCGATTTTTTGTTATACGAAGGTAATACGATAGAGAATAATACAAAGTAATAAAAACCACTGGTTATAGGGGCATTTTTTGGAGAAATTTATCAAATAACCAAAAAAACACGAATTTAAAAGCAGATTTTTTTCAAAAAGTGTCATTTTTTATTATTTGTTGGCCTTTTTTGTGTATTTTATGTATTTTTTTAGTATCGCCTGTTATTGAGCATTATTTCTGTTTTTATTTTATTAGGATATACCGCTTAGTTTAAAAGTTATTACGTTTTCTTTACAATAAGTAATTGGAAGATAAAAAATTCTATAAAAAATTAAAAAAAAATCTCAAAAAATTTTTGACCTCTTTTTTGTCGATAAAAATAGGTCTAGTTTCATCTATTTTCATATGTACACTTTAACGTGACTCACACTGTATTTGCGAGCTTGTAAATAATAATATGATATTATGGATCTTTCATGGCCCGAATGTAAAAAATATTTTTGTTTTAAAATTTCATTAATATCTCTGAATCTTTATCTGAACTCAACATTTACTAAGAAAATCATCTCGACGTTAAAATGATAGGAAATAATAAACAAAAATGGCCGCTGCCTTAGGTTTATTTATCTAAAGTCGCTTCAGTCGCTAGCACGGCGTAATCTGCGCCATTACGACAAGTGGCTCGTCATTAGGTCCATTTTTGCCGTGTCCAGTAAAAACCGTCGTCCATCGGCTAATCGTCGGAAATTGTCGCCATTATTGGTGCACTCGCTCCAACTAAAATTATTATTGTTCGAGGTAAAAGTACCCATTTAACCCGTGAGTGCTCGACGGTCCATCTTGCGAATTGTTTTCTAAGCTGTAAGTGCGCTAGTGTTTTGACGATAGATAGAGAAGAACTACTTTTTTTGTCTTACAACTATAAGACAGCAAAAATAATCGTTTATTCAGAACATTAAATTACAATTCCTAATGTGAAATGGCTTTCTTAAAGTAATAAATAAGATCATTGTATGTTTATTGTGATTTGTAAGACGTATTTCGGCATTTTTAGGATGTATGGATAAAAGTTTTTAGGTAAGATTAAGTAGGTATAGTTTCTTAAAATTAATAGGTAAGCCTAATGAAAAAATACATTAAGTATCATTAAATACTTACTCCCATAAATTTTAAAGGATTATAATGTTAACACAATATTTTTCTTCCACTAGAAACTTGTTACTTCTGTTTCCCGCGCCCACAACTAATGACATCGTTACTTTCGTCGAATCACATTAAAACCCAGTAATCAACACTACGGGAAGAAACTTAAAATACCTCACAGTTGACATTACCCTCCGTCCTTAGAGCCCTCGGCTTCCGGTTATCGCAACACAAAGAGGACCGGCCCTCCCTCCCCCGACAGGAACCGGAAATACTACCCTTCTATCGTTAAGGCCTACCCGCGTCTCGGAGTTACGAGAATTTAAAAAGTATTTTTCGCCCCCGGCCTTGAAGTGTATTAATGATGTTTTTTTTATTTCCAACCTTTTTGATTAAGGAGTTACTGAGGCAAAATAAATATTTAAATTCAACTTTATCACTGGCCCACTTTTTCAAATATTACGTGTGCAATCAAGGGTTAAATTTCAGCGCTACATCTAAAAGCTGTGCAACATGATTGTGTGATCCAAAAAGTATGTAGGTAAAGTTATTCTGCAGTTTGTTAATTAAAATCATTTGCAGTAGTCTCTTGTCGGCTGAAAATGTAGGTAACGATGACTGATCGCTGGCCCTATTTTAGTTATGAATCTTATAACAATAGCTATAAATTGTGCGTAGCCAATATCGCCCTAACTTCGCATCGGTTAAAAAGCTACAAGGCCTCCCCGGAAACGGCACTAATGCATTCCAATGCGCCCGCACTTCCCACCCACGCTATATCAGTATGCTATTCATTCATTACTCCCGGTATTGTACAATTTTGTAGCGATATTTAGAAAAAGTGCACATTAATCGAAATGCAAAAAAATCTACAGAAAATGCCACCCGCAGTTACCGGTTACAATTTACATCAATTTGAGACAATAATTCTGAAGCTTTCCCCTCACTGATAAAATTAGATTTAAGATTTACATGACAAATCTACTATTTATAAAAATGCTTTAAATATCTTGTCAGAAGGGTAATATTACAATATTATTTATTTTCTTCATTCTGAAACTAAAAGTAGCAATTACCAAATCTATTAATTTATTCTTGGCTCTTAAATCTAACTTGGAATATGGAAAGGGAAGAAAATCTTAAGAATTAACCACTACAATAATGGAAATTTTGAGGATTGTTTTTTTTTACTTTTCACCCTAGATCTGAAATTGAAGCCAGGCACCTGACCTTCTTGCTCAGTTCGACATTGACACGTCTTGAAGCGGCCGACGGATGGCACTCGGTGGCTCGACGCCCCCGGCCCTGGGGCGAGAGAGGACTCTACATATTATGTATATGTATACCTGCATATATTCTGGAATTATAATAAGGACCCCATCTACGAGAGAGTGACTGAGTTTCTTGCGCTGCTTCTTCGTAGTACCAGGCCTGTTCATCTCCGCGAGTTTACATCGAAAACAAAACACGCACGATGGCCCACCTACAGGATACTATTCGACAAGGCCTCACATACGAGCGAACATTGACTCACGCACGCGTATTCTTGTGTATGATGGAAGAAAATAAAGNTTTAAAACCTACATATTTAAAAACATAATCATTGATATTCATAATATCACTAATCATACACTTAGTTTTTACTAATATTTGTTTTCATATATTTTTCTATACTAATGATCGAAACTCATAATCATTCGAATAAATAACTATAACATTCATAAATGTGATGTGTCCTAATATTTGTTTTCATAAATTTATTACTCACTAGCTTTCCGCCCGCGGCTTCGCCCGCGTGGAATTTTGTCTGTCACAGAAAAACTTTATCGCGCGCGTCCCTGTTTCAAAAACCGGGATAAAAACTATCCTATGTTCTTTCCCGGGACTCAAACTATCTCTATGCCAAATTTCATCAAAATCGGTTGCGAGGTTTAAGCGGGAAAGCGTAACAGACAGACAGACAGACAGACAGACAGACAGAGTTACTTTCGCATTTATAATATTAGTTGGGATTGGGATAAGTGTATTCCATATTATTGAAAATCATGATGTCTATATTCGTATTAAATCGTATTTTAACATTAAATTAATTTGAAATGGTCCAAAACAGGCAATATTTTGTGCCACAAAACTAACGTGACAGAAACGAATCGCTGCAAAACCGACTCCACGTAGTCTTGTCTGCCCTACCCCTAGAGTGTAATTTAAAAGNATTTAACTGCCTAAATAATAATAAAAACACAGAATGTACTTTTTTAAGTTGCCTCAAGACACTGAGAGGTAAATAAGTAGTTAATATTATTCATGATAATTCATGCTAAATTCATTATTTCCTCCGCCATTTTCCGCAGTTTGGCACCTCACGTCACATCATTTTACCGAAGTCAGCCCTATATAGATGACCCACGCTGAACTGTCCCGCCAAACTCAATGACAGGGGGGCGCTACCATCGTTCAACTATATGGTTTCCAACATGGCAAAAATCTGAACCAGCGATCCGGTATTGACGGTGGCGCCCCACTGTCAATGTCATCGACAGGACAGTCCAGTATTTTGGAACTATAGCTTCGGCGCACAGTGCCGATCACTGACGTTTGTCAACAAAATGGTGCTTGACTCTTGAGACAGGCTAAATTACACCATATTGTTAATGACATTGAGCATACATTTTTTTAAATACCTTCGCGAAGTAAAACTTCTGTACGTAGTACTTATTATTATTTTGTGGTAGTACTGACTACAGTCAATTTATTGTCCCGATGTCGCGCGCAGTGAAACTGGAACACTTTACTCTGGGACTTTTAAAAGATTGATTTCAAAAATATATCTATACTTATAATAAATCTGTAGAGAGGTCAATTCTGTACATGAAATATATTTTCAAAATAACTATCAGGGGGTTGATTAGTGATCGATACTGATGCCAAAAATGCAATCAGTAAAATTTTTGTCTGTCTGTCTGTCTGTCTGTCTGTATGTTCCTTATAGAAACAAAAACTACTCGACGGATTTTAACGAAACTTGGTACAATTATTCTTCATACTCCTGGGCAGGTTATAGGATACTTAGGAATTCCCACGGGATCGGGAATTAGCGGGTAAATCCTTTTGTATGAAAAATCTAAACCGCTTGAGTTAGACGCTTGAAATTTGTCATGCAGGTACCTTAGTAAACATAAAGTTTAGTTACAACAGGATATTGCAAAATTCTCACGGGGACGGGAGTTAGCGGGAAAAAACATTTGAATGAAAAATCTAAACCGCTTAAGTTAGACGCTTGAAATTTGGCATGCAGGTATCTTAGTAAACTTAAAGCTTAGTTACAACAGGATATTGCAAAATTCCCGCGGGAATGGGAGTTAGCGGGAAAAAACATTTGTATGAAAAAATCTAAACCGCGTAAGATAGATGAAGGGGGTAAAACGGGATCCACGCGTACGAAGTCGCGGGCGGCCGCTAGTTAGTTCTATGACTTTACACACATTTGGTTACATGGTAAGATGACAACTAGGACAAAACACTTGGTAGATACAATCTGTATACATCGAGTTTGATATTTATTTTGTAAAATAGCGCTAACAACTCTTTATGATGTTGACTTTTGTACCTCGTTCAAAGGGTTAAAGAAGACTTTTCACTTACAAAGATTATTTTAAGCATTTTTTTGATAATTTTGTATCTTTCAAATATCTAGAGGAGATCAATAGCGAATGTTATTAGAATAACTTATTATTATTCTAGCTGCCTATGTCGACTGTCATAAATTTTTAAGTGATTTTGAAGCGACATACAACCCAATGTTTGCGGACATGAATATTGAACACGACCCTAAACAAACGGCTAATTTAATAAATACACCATAACGACCATAATGATCAAGGTGAATGGCAGGGCGGTGGGTAATTAATGATTTTTGTGCAGCGCGCCCGAACTGGGACGCCCGCGGTCGATACTCTATGGCTGGAGGCCGCATTGTTGCTCTTTCGACAACTCATTTGCTGTGGTTTTGATTTGCAAGTTTTAAAAACATGTTGAGATTGTTTTAGTTTGAATTATTACTTACTCAATACTCAATTCTTTATTGCATTTCACAGTGTACATTAATTTGGTCTTAAATATACATAATAGGATCACCATGAATCCTGTCGGGTACAACAACAATGGAGAGGAGGAATTTAAATAATATTGTATTAAACTAAATTCTTAAATATTATTTACAGTTACCTCGTTACATTACTTACAGTTACTTCATAAGCAATTATACTTATTCTATTTCAATTAAAATAATTTAGTATATATTATTGTTACATATTTATTGTATATTTTTAGAGGTTGTTGTTTCAAAATATGTACTACTAAAGTTAACAACAAATGTCACACCCGGACTCTAGAGACATTTAGTGCGTATTCTTATCGCTTGCGCGCATCTTGCCCTAATTCACACTATTCATCATACCTATTTAAAGTTGAAATTTACAAAGATATACTTAACTAGTTCATGGTGTTTCACTGGTCCTCTGTATATTTCCCTGCAAACTAGTAACTTTGTGCCTTTCATGGAAATAAATTTCACATCACCTGAAAAAAACTCGTCAAAACTCAGATTGTAGCACGCATTTACAACGCGTAAAATACCCGTTGAAAAATTATTCCCTTCCGACCGGTTCGTGGAAATCTAACGACTGGTTAAAAATTGTTTTTCCCAAACAAAACGTCCATTACGCGAACTCTCAACCCCGTCCCTTCCGCGGGATTATAATAAATGGGGCAATAATGGCACAATATAATATTAACACAAAGTTAAACGTGTTTTTATTTCGGAACTTCGGTGCCGCTCTGGTGGGCGCGGTGCCATTTGCCTCTTCGCAGCGATCTCAAAAATGGCCGTATAAAATAAATCGCAAATATTTATCACAACGCAACCCCGTGTCGCGAGGGATGCGTGGAGCGGAGTGTTCGAGGCTTTGAGCTGGTATCTCAAAGCCGTTATAAACTTAACATTGGGTACGCTTTTACACTGCATGTCGTGTAAAAGGGGTTTACAGGTTCAAAATTGTAGTGATAACATAATTTTGATGACAATAGCAATTCGTGATCTTCTCAGGAAACAAAATCATTGTAACAATGCCATAATTCCAAATAAGTAACATTTGTAAGAAAAATCGTATTTCCACATTTTCAGCACCATCATCATCACAATCTACATCTCATGCACGCTCCTCATAATTGACTTCCAGTGAAAACAATTAGGTTATCTAAGGCTGAGTTGCACCACTTAACTTTGACCGTAACTATAACAATAACCGGTGTTTTTTGTATGGAGTTTGACAGATTTTTGACGTTTGTCAAAGTTAAAGTAAGATGGTGCAACCCAGCCTAAGTCTTCAAAGTATGATTTTCATATTCTATTCCAAATTCAAATAGGTACGTCCAAAAATCAGTCACATTATAATTTATATCGATAACATGTGAACTGACATCCCTACCGCGCCTCGACAACTTGTACGCCAGCGGACATTTTGTTTTACATCGAAAGGTCGCACTTTTCCGAATTATGAAAACATTTCACTCTCATGGGAACACATTTGACTTCCAAAACACCGCAATAAATATGCGAGCTTGTATTTTTAAGTGCTTTTTGTTTTTAGCCCAGTCCCGGGGCCTTATTAATGGCTGCCTTCGTCTCAATCCACGTATTTTGAACACCTGAAAAAAATACGGATTATTTTTGCTGAAGGGTGGTACTTGTATTGTAACCTTTTTGGTGCTGTGTTAAAATGTGTTTTTAAACACACTAGATATAGATAAGTAGAGTATAGCCACTTCTGAAAATTAGTAGGAGAGTTCTATCTTGCTAAATACATGTTCTGGAACGGGCATTTCTAGATAGAGATGCTGATTAAAAAAATATTGAAGCTTCTCAACAGAGAAAAAAATCACAACAAAAAAGCTGAAGACTGGAATAACACTTATTTCTCTGCCAATTTTATCATTTCCTCCGTTTATATCAACAAGAAACATTAACAACATCTAATCCCTTTTCCACTCCACCAGCCATCTAAATTGAAAGCGCAATACAAAAAGGCGACTGCATAAGAGAAAGGCCATCCAATTTCTTCCCGCTAACCTGTTACACGCGGTATCGCCTCATCCGCACAAAGACGTCAGCTTGAAAAAGACAAACAAATGAACGTCTGCCCTATCGACGGGAAACGTGTACCGGCTAAGCCTAAGCTAATTCAGGGTTGGCGAAGTAGCTAGGGCTACCAAAAGTAGGATGATTGGACAGCCTAGGAGAGGGGAATGGAAAAAATTGGGCCTGTAAGTGTGAGGTGTGGTCAGATCGAATTTTGCCGACGCTTTCTCGAAAACATCAAAACCCGTGTACAATTTGAGAGTACCTATAACAACGAAATTTTATACACAGAAGTCAGTTAGAGTTAATAGGTAGAGATATTTAGGGTCTCTGAGAGAAACACTAACTAGCTAGGCCATCACGTCATGCAGTCTGTCCGAGAGCAGATGATTGGCAACCCTGATTTCCCGCCCCCACCGTCACCTGGCGCGCCTTTAATTGAATAATCCTCGTCATTAATCATAGCGCCCGTCTGGAGGTGAACTTGAATTATTTTCAGTCAGTTCTTGTGACTGGCGGATCGGCAGACACCTAGTCAGCCTTAAGTTCAGCATTGTTAGAAGTAACTAAATAACGTCGTGACCTGTGTACTGATCTAATTGAAGATCTTAACTTAGTTATCCTACACTAAATAAACAGTGCTCAAACTTGAGACTTAACATTGTAGGCACTTTCCACTTAAAACTTCAGTCTCTACAATTCTATAGCGAAAGTATATCCTCCAGCTATCCATTACCCGAACGAAAACCCCTCTAGGTACGTCGTACATAATCAATAAAAATAAACAGTCCACTCCATCTCATGTAGGCAGGATGCGAGGGCCGTACCTACATCAAAATCAAGACCCGAAACACGTACTCACATGACCCGACCGTCCCACGCCTTACCTACGTTACATCCCGTCTCCTTAACGCACACAGGCGGGATGCATACGGGCCGCACTCACACAGCGCATCGCCCCTTTGTCTTAGCTAAGTGTCAACCAATAAAAACAAAGGATTCGAAAATGGAACAAAAAGTGTTGGCCAATCGCGCGGCGCGTCACGCGTGCTGATGCGCGGCCATTGGCTTGAAAAATCCGTTTAGCTCCGATGACTCCGGCTAGACGCCGAGATTGATGCGGGCTCTATGTTTACTCCGCTTTCGTTTACATAAGATACCGTTTCTTTCTGACAAGATAATCCCTTTCCTGTTCCAGTGATAGATACAAAAAACACTTCATGGGTGGAATCCAAATATCTTTACGAAAATTCAAAATCTATTTTTGTCATCATTTAGGTATTATTAGCAACTGAATAGGTATAAATTTTCCACGTAAATATAAAATGAAGCACCATCTTTAAGTGTACGGAGAGATTATTTTGCACTGAATAGGTACTACCGAAATATTTATTACCTATCTACTACGAATCTCTATCGTTTGTAGAGTCGGAGCTTTATCAATAGAAAAATCAAGAAAAAAAATTCTGTCCCTTTATTGAATTATTCTTCTTCAGATTTTTTGCTTTTCTTTTTATTTTTCGTATTTTTCCACTAGCAATAACAATTGCTTTGCTTAAGGCATTTTCATGGATTCAGAATTTTACGTTATTGTCAATGTGTTTCCTACCTAAGAAAATGTATTCCAGTAACGTGTGATACACTTTACGTTACATCTAGAGGATAGAGGATATAATAATACATAATTATGTAATATTAGTAGTCCAAAAAGTTGAGTAATTTCATCGCCAGCCAGTACTCAACATTCGTCACGTGTCCTCCACTATTCAGCCAGTTATCACACGTTCACGGGCCAGACTTAAGTAGACATCCAGAATGAGGAGAATATCTCACGCCGCGTGTTCACGTGAGCGGGGAAGGGGGGGCGAGGGTCATTTATCATTCATATCATCTTCGCTCCACTTCGCTCGCCGCACCGTAAATAAATAAGAACAGTCTCATCTTTTGCAGCCGTTTTCTTTCAGCAAAGAATAAAACCCCTTATCCCCGCTCTCCTAAAGATCACTATCTTGCAAACCAATTTGGAATCGTTACGCCTTTTTGTCAGTGAGAACGCGAGTTAGTATAGTGAGCACGCGTAACTGTGCATGTGTTTTAGATGTATGTAGATAATAACTTCGTTCTATGTATAACGATAGCTGTTTCTAAGGGTAGCGCATTTTCTTANTAACGAGGTTCAGGCGCCCGGGTGAGCTGGAGCGGCTGAGGCTGGTCGTCGAGGCGCCGAAGGCGCCGATGGCGATCCAAAAAGCCGAAGCTGCGGAAGCAAGCGTGGGTGCCTGAGCCTCGTTACGCAAGGGCGGAAGGGCTGCACATCCCGCAGCGCCGGAGACGAGGAGATACCAATGCATGCTGCATGCTTGCTGTCATGCTGCATGCTCTTCATGCTTATTTACTTAATTAAATTATATATGATTTTTTAAAAGATACGAGTATGTCTGTTATAAAGTAAATTATTCTGAACAACAACATTATGAGTTGAAGTATGTTCTTAGCAACAACATTATTAATTATAACAATATGATCAATGAATGTTATGAAGAAAAAAGATCTGAAAATAAAAATTATGTATTTTAAATGGTTCTTGGCAGTAACAGTATTGATAAAAAAATTATGATTACTAACTGTTATGAGCTCCGTTGATAGTAATAAAAATGTATGAATAAAAAAGGTATGAAAAATAAAATTATGAAGAGAGATTATTATGAACACAAATCGGTAGTAAGACAAAGAATAGGATTTAGAATTTTATGTGAGCCAATATAGAACCGTTTCTAAGTCGAGTCACGTATCTGATAGAGATTGACGAAGCTGAATATTGGCCAAAATATTTACTTTGATTTCACAGAATATTATAATTCGACAATTTAAAGGGTCATTTTCCGCAATAATGAAATAAAAACAGCAGTACCAGGAAGAAGTTATTCCGGGTAACAACGTACTCATGGTTCCAGTAAGTAGCTCTTACAGAGCGTCCGCGTCCCAACAATTGCGAAACCTTTTATTATCTAAGCATATTAGGTGCTTAGGCTCCAAATGATTCCGCTCGCCCCGCACTAAGAAGATTAACAACGATTGGATGTTCCAAGAAGGTCGCCACTCGATGCGATGCCACATACGTAACAGAGGGGAAAGCAGCAGGCTCACTCTTTAGCTGTAAAAATATAATGAGATTTAGGTAGTACCATTTAAAATTTAGCACATCTTTGCCGCAATACATGAAACTTTCATTGCCTTACAAGCTTACGAGTGATTTGAAAAAACTGAGTACTAGGCCTAATTTCTAAATTAAGATTGTAGCGTGCTCAATGCTTATGGTATCATCATTAACACTTAATAAGATTTAATTATTACGAGTAGATTACTTTTTATGAGAGATGGATTAAGGAGCTTTTAAGGTAGAGCGGACTAAAAGATGTCTTGTGTCATTTTTTCTCGCTAGCTATTTTACATTCTTGCACACGATGACACGTTGCACTTTTACTACCAAGAAATGAAAGTGTCTCATGTTCTTAGCTATCATTTTTACGTGTTGTCATAGCCAGTTATTTTCCTCAAAATTTTCAGTGACGTAACACAAAGAAGTGGTCCTACTTTAGTCCCCTGTCGTGGAGCTGCCAACATAATAGCAAGGTAAGTATGTAGGTAAGCCTTAGAGAATGGCCCATCAATCTGGGCTGCTGATCGATCACTGACCGGCTGCTATGCCACCGCTAAGGCGATCTGCTCGTGAGTGGTCTTGAAGGAAATCCCTTCCAATAGATTGTTAAATTATTTTAGCGCTGTGTAGTCATTTTAGTATGCGTTATTTGTAATAATTAAAACTTAAGTCGTTTTCTAAATTATCATTTTATAGTGCTATTTAGATTCGCTTCTAAAAGCTCTACATTGTCTTCAAAAGTTATACTCATTCTCGTTGAAAAAGAAAACCTAGATGTTTCCCCCTGCAGCAACGAAGAATAGCTAACTACTCATACCTACATAACCTTGCAATTAGGCCAAAAAACCTCGATACAGTAGTTTTCATTAATTGAAAGGCTCCGCTCGTACCGGGCCACGTTTGTTTAGTCGGTCATAATTGCTCGGCTGCACCTCGAGCTGACGAGTCGCCGGCACAAAAACTCCTAAATCCAGTTCATTAGGGCTCTATTCACAGCCCACCCCTGGCTGGAGATACGCGGTGATTACTGCAACCGCTCCCGACGGCTCACGAATAAAGACTGCATCATAATTTCACCAGATACACCCTAGTGACGCATCAACAGCAATACCGACCCTAATTCCCCGGGTTAGAGTCACATTTGGAAATGAAACACTTCACGTCACTTGCACAATGACATGTAAAAATAATGAACAAACTTGCACTCGCGGCGAGCGAAGATCGAGCTTAAGATGAAGGGGGAAAGTATATTTTAGGTCACGGGAAAAGAGAGGAGATGTTTTGTAAATTAATAGGAGGAAAAGTTTTGCGAGACGACGCACCGGCAAGGTTGTCGCAGTTGTGATTCAATTTGGACGCTAATTTAATGACGTTGTCGGGAGGCAAACAAATTGATATTCATATGGGACCATCTCGGGGTTATTGTTATTTATATTTCATGGTGATTTTGTTGCCTTATTACCGCCGGTAAACACGGTTGTGCGGTTATTTGACTAACTGTCGTTTTAACTTTTACATCTTTTGTTTTTGATGTGTGTCGTTGTTTTGCTATTCATGGAGTAATGGTTTACGAATGGGGATAGTAATAAAATGGATGATTTCTTTTAGTTTTTGCGTTTTTACCTATAGAGCTGCAACTTTTTACAGTATTTAAACAATGGATATTGTTGCTTGGGCAGCGATAATGGTCGATTAACATTTATAACAAAGGTGGTAATTATGAAACCTAATATAATAGGTGTAGATTTTGATTGCTAAAATATTTCAGACTATGTCTTGCACTTACTCGAGGGGTTCGGTTGAGGTGACTTTCTGTCTGCTAAAACTTGGTTTTTTTTTTCAACTGCCATATAGTACCAAGCAGCACCGCCATTTCTTTGTTATCAAACGTCTAGATTTTATGATGCGTCCATCCATTCCCCTCTTAGCCACAACTCCTCGCAGGAGATGATCCGTCGGAAACAAGCGTCTTGGGTCAATTGTTGAATTGGATAACGAGGGTGTAACGACACCAACAATGCGCAGTCGCGGCCGCGCGGACGCTCCAATTATGTCGTTGCGCGCGCGCTGGGAACTCTCGGGTTCCGGGGTGCGCGAATATTGGACTGATGAACGAAATGGTTAGATTGGAATCTTTCAATCTAACCGTATTCGATTTATTTTGGTCTCCGATGACCTACATTTTGGATTAGCAAGCTAAAATGGTCATAGGCAGGACACATAGTGCGGAGGAGTGGAGGCTACGTACCGGTAAGCGCAGCGTATGACGTCCACTCAAAAGGTGTACAGAAGACCACGTAAAGTTGGCGCTTGATGTAGTCTGCTATAAACCGGTCAATTTGGAAAATATTAGCGGATAAAATGCTCCTATACCTAGCCTATGCTTATGCTCAGCAGTGGACGTCCAGGGCTAACATTTCAGCCAGTAATCTTTTTCAGTCTTGTTTGAGTTTGTAATTATTTCATTAAAGATAATAGGCGTCTCCAAGCCTGATATAGATATAGTCTGACGCTCCCATTATCTCGTTGCCCGCGCACTGGGAACTCGCCTATTGGACTGATGGACGAAACGGATAGATTAGAAGAGCTTACGATTTATTTTGGTCTCCGTTGACCTAAATTTGTGATTAACAAGCTAAAGTGGCAATGGGCAGGACACATATCACACAGAACTGATGGCTGGTCTGAAGCGGAACCCACGTACCGGTAAGCGTAGTGTAGAACGTCTAGTCGTCCACCCACAAGGTGGACAGACGCATCATAAAGGTTGTAGGGAGTTACTGGATGCAGGTCGCGGGCCGCTGGCGGGTTTATGCATCCTTTTTATAGTCTATCTATCCAGAAGATCCTTAACCTATGACCCCGATGAGAAAAAGAGTACCAACAAATAGCATTATTACTAGAACCCATCGATTTATATCTTAATCAGTTCATCGTTCTATTAAGTGGGTCAATCACATTTTAAATGAATTACGAAACCTCTTAGTTTCAGATTTTCCAATAAACTGTAATATTGAGTAGGTAACGTATTACGCAGCTATTCAATCGCCACGTTTACTCACAATAAACCAAGTCATTCATGAAATTAAGTCTAGACGCTTCCCGAAAATACTTTCAGTCGAAATTCAGTAAGACGTGGCGTGAAACGCGAGCACCCAACCGGGCATTTAGCGCCAAGCCAAGCTGTAAGGTACAGATAAACGCGGCCGAGGTAATCCTCTTTGTATAAAAATGTCCCCAGTGTCGCCCCCTGCCGGCGTTATTAAAAAGCAAGTAATCCCCACTAGTGGACTGGGTAACGCGATTATACTCTATAACAACTCAATACGGGCATATGAAATTGAATTTAAATCCCTCTGTGATGACACCGGTGCGACTATATCGAAATTAAAGTAATAAGTAAAGCCGATTTCGGTAATTCTCTCGTATCAAAGAAAGACCGTTTATAGAGAGTTGCCCGTTGGTAAATTCTGTTTGTAATTAAGTATTGTGCGATTGGAGGGCCGTGTTAATTATGCAGTGATAATGTCCAACGGGTGTAACTATAATGAACATTTCAGATACTAATTGAAAAAATAAATTGAACTGTTTGATAATGGTTTTATTTTACAAACTCAATTGGGTAGATTTATTTATTGAATAGTTAGTACACTTACTATTTTGAACAAGAACGTTAAGAGACACTTCTTATACTAATTAGATGAAGTGCTAAGTGTATAACCTACTACTGCTCGTAATTTCAAAACGATATAATTTTCGTATCGACAATCATAATGCAACTTCGACTGAATTTTCTTTGTTGTCCTGTGAATAAGGACACAAATCACAATCTTAACACGAATGGAGGCTATAAAAATGTAAGAACGACGTTTGTTGTTGAAAAGTGGCATTAAGGAGCCATCAGTGGCATATCTTGACACCCGTCAGGACCGGAGCACACTTCATTACTCGCACATCAAACAATCGCCGCCATCTTGCGGATGTGACGTCACTCGCTTTGATCCCCGGTAAAAATAACACCGGGTTCAGCTAGAGCCGGGGTTGAAGCGGGTTTTCGCGTTTAATTGCTATTACTTTGATGGAGATTTGCAAATGGTTTTTATGCCTAACTTGACTAAATTGCTGCTTCACAGACAACCTCGTATTTTTTAAATAAAAACATTATCATCATTAATTCATCTAGTGAAAGGAATTGGTCCCATAAAAAGGTTTATTATTGGATGATCTAATCCCATGTTAATTCCAAAGATACTAAAAATTAAAATATTATCTCTACAAATCTGAGAAGATTTTATCAACCATACCACCCGGAAAGAAACCGCGGGGGCACAGAAAACGGATAAAAAACCATTCACCACTAATAAGTTTTTGTCAAACCCGCTGCACCGACTTGACACCCTTTCCAATAAATCCTGAAGACAAAACCTCATATCACACTAAATCATGTTGCATTCAAAACAGTGACTCCCGCGCTGATAAAAAGTGTGTCATATTCCGTCAAAAGACAATGGCGGACGTTAATTGACGGAAAGAGGCTCATGGCACAAAGGCGTTAGATGTCATGCCTTATCAAGGGAATTAAGGGCATATTATGTGCGATGAAAGGATTACACAGGTGTCCTGCCGGGCGTCGGGTTACAAGGGAAAAAGTTCTCCAACTATAGTGAAGTTTTTAAGACATTTTTGATATTTATTTTACGGTATTTAGGTTGGGATCAAAACTTATGAGGTGCTAATGTGATAATGACATAACTCAAATGCACTCATTTTACGTTCATATTATTACAGAGGAAATTGTTAGGTCTATGTCAAACAAAGGTAGCGAGCGTGACTTCGTGAAAATAATTGAAAATAGCACGCTTGATGAGATGCTCACGCGAAGCCATACCACACTCGCTGTTTGGCAGAAATTAGTAAATCACAATTTCCTTCTTTTCTGATAAAAATTGATACGTATATGTAAGACTAGCGGCCGTGCCGACTTCGTACGCGTGGATCCCGTTTTACCCCCTTCATATATCTTACGCGGTTTAGATTTTTTCATACAAATGTTTTTTCCCACTAACTACCGCGTTCCCTTGCGAATTTTGCAATATCCTGTTGTAACTAAGCTTTAAGTTTACTAAGGTACCTGCATTTTAGATTTTTCATACAAAAGGATTTTCCCGCTAATTCCCGTTCCCGTGGAAATTCCTAACCTGCCCTAGAGTATGAAAAATAATTGTACCAAGTTTCGTTAAAATCCGTCGAGTAGTTTTTTTTTTTCTATACCTAAGGAACATACAGACAGACAGACAGACAGACAGACAAAAAATTTACTGATTGCATTTTTGGCATCAGTATCGATCACTAATCACCCCCTGATAGTTATTTTGAAAATATATTTCATGTACAGAATTAGAGATATTATAAGTATAGATAAAGAAAACAAAACAATGTCTTTATAAAATAAGAAAAGTTTTTTTTTATACAAGGAATTCTTATACATTCCTATTTTGCTTATCTCATCGTTTTTAAAGTATGACTTTTAAAAGACACCTTATCAATGTGGTTTTTACAGTATCCAACTATCAACACCCATGACTATCTAAACCATCGCTAATCTCGCTATCACATTAAACAACAGTGGCACCGTAATATAATAGCAGCTAGACCATTAACCTGGAAGGAGGTCGCGCATCACCGATGCACTTTGTCTCGTGTTACCTGCCGCCATTAGTGACCCGTCGCCCTCTCAAACTTACCCCTCCTTGGCCAAGCGCCAGTGCAGCTGAAAAGCGCAGAAATACCATAAATACATACAAATAAGACTCATAATGTTGTGGTTGGGTGTAGAAATAACTTTGCGTGGTTGAGTGTTGTGGAAGGTTCTTAAGAAAATATCGATGCATTTTTGAAATGCAAAATGTTCACCTGAACATCCCAACCCATCTCGATAATAAAATAAGTTCATATCTTTACGTTCATTTCCTTATTCTATACCACAATGCTATAATGTTATTTTAACGTCATTGTTATCCAACATTCTGTACATGTCGTGGCAACCTTTAATTAAGGCAACACCTTAGCTTAATTTATTTATAAGGAAACTGTGAATGTATGCTGTATGTTTTGTTGGTTGTCCTTAAATAAATAAATAAATTAAAGCAAACAAACGTTCACCAAAAACAAAGGGCAATACCAAAAAAAATTGAATATAGGATTAGAAAGTTATCGGTTCAATAGTGAAGTATTTAAGACATAACTTTTTGGCTTACGAGGACAGAATATAATGTTAGAAATTAATTATTGCTGTCACAATGTTGCTACGATCCTGCACTATCGATATTTCGATTATCGAACATAAAACAACACTACTGCGGTGACCCAAACTTCTCATTTGCTCCGTGATTACAGGACTCGTACATCTGACAAGTGACATCGGTATTATTAGTGAGTGTCGGTTTCAGATGTATCGGTGGTGCCATTTGTACCGGTATTTGCTCTCCCTTTGATGTTATGATGTGGAATTACTTGATATGTAGGTACTTATTGCAATTCCAATTAGAAAGTGGGAAACAAAAATCCCATAGGACATGAAAAATCAATTTATTTTTCAATAAACACCAATATGATTTTACTTACTGAAACATCAGGAAATAAAATAAATATGAGATAGAACATGTTATTTGGAAAGTAACCAGAAGAAACTAGAAGGTATAGAAGAGTGAAAAAGAAAGTAGGAGATACCTAGTATTCAACATAACTAGCATAGATTGTATGACTTTGACAAAAAAGCCTTTAAAGCCGTTCATAACGTACGAGTAGCAATACCTCCTTTTCTGCTGATTATAATTATTCCCAGTTTTCTTTTATCATGATCTACGTTTCATAATAAATTCCTATCTACTGTTTTTTTTAATATGTACAATGTACCTACATATCTTTTTCTTTTCATAAAAAAGTGTAATCATACCCTTCCCGTCTGTAATATTCTTCGTAATATTGAATTATGATGTAAGTAGCCGAAACTTTCTTATGCTCACATTTCTGACATCTCCAAGTTAAGACAGCGTGTTCAACATTATATTTAAACTCTTTGTGCACTTATAGAGTGCCTTCAGGCGTCGGCAAACTCTCGTGAAAGTGAGTGAGACGAGACACGTGTCTATCCTTGTCATATTGTATGAGCGTGTAATGATGGATAATGCTGCTTAAATATTATATGAAAATAAAAGAAAAGAAAAGTTGCGAAGTATGTTTTAGGGATTCCGCAGATCTTTATAAGGAGCTCTACAATGAACTGAAGTTGATCTTTTGTGGAAGTCTACTCGAGTAAAAAGTTTCGTAATTATATTGAAATATTAATTATGAGATAGTTTCCCAAATATGTATCACAGATATGGTGAATCCCAACAGCCCCAATGATGTTACTTGTCTCTGGATAGCATTTTTACAAAATCTCAAGACAATCTTAAAATCATCCTAAAATGCTTTCCATTCTTTACCTTTAAAGGGGTGGTCACGGTGTATACTAATATGCAATGTGACAGAGATTTTGATCGTGCCAATTGGCCACGGGTCCCCAAAACGCGAATTTCTTTCTACCCGCAAGAGAACAATATGCGCCGGTGTGTCTCGGCCGCCGCAGGAAATGACAATTATTTTTGCTTCGAACCTTTAGACCAAGGCTCGTCTTTCACACGAATACCTTCAAGGACCCTTTGTATCCACACTAAAATAATAATTTAAATCCTACCGCCAAGAAATAAGGTGTAAACTTGAATATTGAAGAAAAAATATCCATTCACAAAAATAGGTTAGACGCGGAACGGGTGCATTGCGAAATTGACTTCATTTCGACTCAATCTGACAAGTGAAATGTCGTACAAAGGCTATTGATGTTATTTTTTGGGTTATGGGAGCGTCATAAATATAAATATTATCATTATTACAGATTCCCAAATAAACTTATTAAGAATATTTATGCCAATAGAAAGTATTACCTACTTCCTTAAAGCGGTATACAGGGTGTTTCTTGTAAGGTGTCAAGCCGAAGGCAGGTGATAGGTGAGGACTAGACCTATCGATTTCACCCCCATGTATGTTCTACGATTTTTCATAGTTTAGAAGTTATCGTTAATTTTGTGTTTTTTTCAANACACCTTACAAGAAACACCCTGTATAATGAGCTACCGTACCCTATCATTTGTAGAGCACGACATACTCGCACTATGTATTAAAATGAGCTAGCACGTAATCTCTCTTAATTTGATATCATTAGAACAGGCACGTCACGCCCCATCGCCTTTACAAAGAGCACGTGATTTTGCCTAATAACGCTTTAAATTAGTAAAGTAAATTCGAATTTCGAATATAATATACAGTTAATAGACGAGTACTGGCCAGCAATAGAGGCGGTGAAAAAAGTTTGAAAAAAATCCGGGCGAAGGAACAAAGACACGCAGTCTAGCGACGGACAGGTATATGACGGGGCGCATTTTATTGGTTTTCCGAAACATTCCCTGGCCTATTAATAAATGAGTGGCGGGAAAAAAGTCGTAGAATCCATTTGTCAAGAGCGCCGTGATTTATGATCAAGGACTTTCGGGATTCCTAGAAAGAGAGCGCGTTTGGTTCTATTTGCTTACCTGTCACTTTGATTTAGAAGGGTGTTTAATAGTTTTTAGTTTTTGGCTGTTAAATGTATTAAAGTAGATACTTAGTACCCAGTTGCCATTAGGTACTTTAATATAGGTAGATAATCTTAATTAATACCCACTTCTCCGAGAAATGTTTAAAACAAAAGCTACCTAACATAAAAAAAAACCAAACTTGAACTAGAACAATCAACTCAATAGCACCACTTTTATAAATCCAGATAAACGACATAATTAGGATGGTAATTAAGAACAAAAGGTATGTAAAAAAATAACTAGATCATGGTCAAAAGCCATGATATCATGTCAATTTTCAGAAGTGTCCAATTCATCTTCCAAAAATCATAACCCTATTAATTTCCCATGCTCCAACTCTTACAAAGTCACATTAGGTATCAAATACACAGTAAACACAGACAAAGAGGGACCTGCACCAAAAAAGCTTGCATTAAAGCGAACTAGTGCGATTTCATTCAGTCTTACGGTGCCCATAAATTATGGTGTATCACAAAAACTTCGCAGGTAGCATCGGGATACGTAGCATCGTCCCACATATTTGGAATACTCGGCCGGCATGACTTGTCGAAACTTGATGAACAAGTTATGATTTATGCAGCCATTTTTTCTTATCGTTAAACATAGCTTAAATCTAATTAAGATTAGATTATGGCATATCGACCAACTGCTTCAACAGTTAGGTGATAAAATGTGACTCATAAGGTCGTTTGTATATTGAATGCTGATAGAGCAGTTTGTCCGCTCGTAGGAAAATTTATCACGTAAAGCCTTCACTGTTTTGAGCAGGTAATGTATTAATACTTACCTACCAATTCCAAAAGACACGTTTTCGGTGTAAGCATTTTGTTTATTTTCAGTATTTTTATCATTTCTTATTAACACTCTATGGTCTTATTGATTGTTAGATCACTCAAATCGTTTTGACAATTTGTATAAAGTCTGGTGGTGGTGGTGAATTGTACAAAGTATAAACTCTATCGAATCGATGCATGTCGTAACATGCCAACTCGATAGAGTTTACTTTGTTGAACAGCCGACCTTATGTTAGTGTAATTAATTAACTTTTATTGAGGTATCATGTTTCTTTATATCATGACGTTGTTGTTTAATAAGTAAGTGTGTAAAAATTTGTCCGAAAACCGAAGGCGTATTCTGACATCGTTCGATACACCTACATGAGGGCAGCGCGTTCGGCGCGATCGCTGTGTGATACCGACTCGATCGATCGTATCGCCGTGACGATGCGCTATCGGCCGTCTGTGAGAAGACTAGTTTACCACTTTATTTGTTTTTTGTCGAAATATCGAGCGATTTCATCTTTTGAAAAAATAACCAAAATCACTTCTTACGAACGTTGTTAGACATACAATTAAAACTTAAAAATTGAAATTAAAACTTCCAAATTCGATCATAATCATTCCTAATTGTTATGATTTTGATGCAAAATTTCAGTTTATTATAATGTAGTTTTCATATAATTCATATTAACTGACTTGTAGGTACCTACCTGTCTATCTATACATACACTTACCTTCCTCAATGAAAAGAATCCAAAATATGTTTTGATAATAGTCCAAAACGACGACGCTAAGTCTGATGAAAACTATCTCAGACTTGCCGGCGTCGACGGGAAATTAGCCATTGACTCCACTGCTACTTGCTGTCCAAACAAATAAAAGTTACATTCAACAACTAGCACTTTAGGTTTCAATACCTAGGGGCTAGCATGAGAGGGATTACTGCCTTCCCCAGAAACCTTGATCTATGATTATCCACGCAAACGAGAGCGGTCGCCGGAAACCCATTGTTCGACTCCGAAAATATCCGAACCCGTCAAATCTCTCGATTATCGAGAACGTTTCGAATTTTACACCGAAAAAAGCTAATCCGCGGCTCCTTTGATTTTGCATAGAGCAGAATAGAGCCATATTTGTTTCTCAGGGCATATCCCTAAAAAGCTGGGGATTATTGATTTCTGGGAAAAGTCGCTCGGCCGTAAGGATAATGTTCCCTTACGGGCAGGGAACGAATTACTCGTTGAGGGATAAACGCAATAATTTTGGTGGAAATATCAAAATATCGTGTTCGGTAATCTTGGAAAAAGTACCTGCGCATAGTGCGCACTCGCCTGACATTTTTTGTTTCTTCGTGCAATGCAAATCCTAAACAAGAATCTTTCGCAAAATTAGACTTAGGTACATAGGTACACCATACTGACATCAAACAGACAAACTTCTAAAAATATCCTAAACCTGTTGTTTACGTAAAAATTTCGGATAATAATTTTCTTAATCGATCGAGGAGAGCCTTCGCACAGGTGTCTTTAGAAGTGTAAATTAATGAGCTCGACAGATGAAAAATTTAACATCGGATCCTTAATGAAATAAGACGGAGCGTGATCGATCAAAATAATAATTATTAATAGATCGAGTGCCGACCGTGATGGATCCCGGCACTTAGTCATCGTGTTTAATTAAAAATGGCGGTCAAATTAACGGTTGCGCTTGAAATTTTGTCTGCGGTATCATTAACACGTTGGCCACGTATTTGTACTTATCTGTCTATGCTATTGTTGAAATTTGATATCGTAAGGAATGGTGCATATTGCACTAAGAAATAGGCACAATATTTGTGCAGAAACATATCTGAAATCAGTAGAAAACTAGCCGTAAATAAAGATCTAGACTTTTTTTGAAACTACAATCAAATATGATGAGTATGTCATCATATTAAACTAAACTACAATCAAATTGCTCTTTTTGGCTATATTAGAGCTTCGAACCGAACCTGACAAGTGCTAAGCAGAAGAGGGAACCTTTAAGGTTTGATTTTTAATTGAACGGTAGGTGCGAGCACCTTATAATAACTTAACTAGGTACTTTGTAGTCCTAAGCTCATCTATGTCCTAGCCATTTCCCATTATTTATGGGGTCGACTCTCCTCATTCTGGACAGTCTGTCCTGGATTGTTGAAATATTTTTTGGGCACTACTTGGTGGTACTTTTGTGGTCTTAAAACTGTTTCTTTTTAATAATATAATAGTACTCGTTTGATACATCAGTGTGCATTCATCCTCATTTCTGCTGCAACAGTTCAAACAGACAATAACGCTGCTTACGCTCAATCATTAAGTTAACATCGGTTTCATATTGAGAATTTGAAATTGCCTGATACTTATGACGAAACGTTGTCATGCTGTAATTATTATGACACGTTGACGTCTTCATTGGTTTGCATCAATTGCATTTACCAAGGTCAACATAAAATCTCTAATACACAGAAAATGTTAATATTTAGTATCATCACGTCATGACCTTTTCAGATTAAGCAATTATCATGCACCAAGTTCATATTTAAATTATTTTGTAAATAACATTATACGAAACTCGAAAATATCTTTGTAATTGACGATAATCGACTCGAAGATAAACTCTTCCAAAGAAGTAAAAATTACTTTACCAGCTTTTTGCAATTTGAAACGTAACTCCTGAGACTAATTTATTGAGCTCAGACTATGGATACTTCGGGACAATATGTTTCCAAAATCGGGTTCATCCAGTGTCTAAGTAGCTCAGATGGAAGAGAAGTCACCCGGCAAGCGAAAGGTCGTGGGTTCGATTCCCGCTTTAGACAGTTCGATTTTATCAAGATATGTTTCCAAAAGTTAAACGACCTCAACATTCCTTCATACTTAACATTACGAAACGCATTCCTAATAAAATTACAATCACAAACAGATTGATCATTAAATTTCCTATCAGTCAATTATCGGCGAAGACAACGCTAGGTGCAGTTACATAATTGGATTAGCGGAGTTGCGATAGGTGTTTAATTGCGGCGCGCGCGGCGACGCCGCGGGGCGCGCTCTCTGCGCCCGCGCCGCCCAATTACGGGACGCCCGTTGACTTACTGTGGCTATGGTGAGGTTGAAGATACTTGAAGATATTTTATCTTATGGTAAGAATAGTAGTAGAGAATTTCTAGTTCTTACATTAAAAACTTAGGGATTTTAGGCGGCGGACGCGGAGGAGGAAAAAGCAACTCTATCTCGTTTGCTCTCAATTGCATTGCATTGCATTCCAATATTGAATATTTTTTTCGAAATTAGTAACTGATATTTCTTATATTCAAAATTGGGTTTGCTTTTTACTCAAAAAAAGTTGGGCACATAAAAATGTAGAGCACCTTAGAGTTCACTATCTGCTTAACTACATGATCAATAATTGGAGTAAGTATAAAATGGTTGATTTCGGCCCGGTTTCTGAATTGCGACTTTCATATTAAGCGTGGACTTTCTCAAGAATGCATTTAACATGAAAAGTTCATACTTGATAAGAAGATGAGCCTATTCAAGCCAAAAAATCTCAGTACAAAATCCGGGCATTGGTACCTATCGAAGGCTACGCAAACAAATGTTTATGGAAATTCTATTGAAAAACCTCAAATGCAACCTTTGGGAATGTCCACAGTAAAACAATGCGCGCACGCAAGGCAATCTGCGCGCCGGCGGGAGGCGCGATCGGGCTAATGATAACGCCGCCGCCGGATTATTACATTAACTTTATCGAGCGGCCACTTCACACCTCGTGAGCCGAAATTTGCTCACGAACTTGCATGTCTTCTTTTTAATTTATTTCCAGTCAATATTTTTTTAAGAAATTGTGACTGTCTGATACTGTGAGTTATTCAGAAGCATTAAACTTGCGAGTGCTCGAATGTAGCAGTGCCTAATTATGCTGCGTATCTTTCTGCTATGACTTTTAATACCGACTTTCTTTCAGACAATCATTTTTCATCTCCTGTTTCATATTTGTATGTAGTTATAATAAAATTTATCCAGGCTCTAACTCGTTAACCAGTCTTAGCTACAATAAACAGCATCGGTTAAGCATTAAAGGCAACTTAGTTCGTTTCATTACGATTAGTCATAGGTCAAAGTCGGGACTCAAAGGAGTGATGTTCAGAGTAATCAATAGGCCTGTTGATTAGCGAGTCGCGAATGAGTGAGGCGACGGCCGCGGCCCACAAAGGCGCGTAGACGATCCGAGTATCGATCTCCGCGACCCTTCGAACGCCGAGCCTAGCACAATGCCGCAGCTCTTTATTATAGCATCTCACATTGTTGTCATTGTTATTATTATGATTCTTTACCGCTTTCCATTGTCGGCCGGCGTTGTGGCGGTGCTTTTTCACGGACCGCGTTTAGTCTGGGCATCGGGAGCGCGTCGTTCGCACGTTCAGTCGCGGAAAATGAGTGTTTTCCTTGCGGAAACCTTGGCGGCTTGCTGATAGCATGCTTGCGCGCGCAGTGACGCAGCGTGTCACGTTCGTCGTGTCGTGGTCAGCTGACCGCGCGTACACACACAAGTGTACCCTACCCTAAGTGTCGTGGTGTGCGTGCCAGTGTCGTAAAGAAGCCTAGGAAAGTTACTCCAATCTGTGCTTACGTCATCAAGGTACGAGTATGCCCGTTACGAAATTTTATTTTGACTTTTCACGTAATTGGAGTAACTATTCTAGATGTAGAGTTGTGTCGAAGTGTATTTATTAAGTTTTGAAATTCTTATAAGAAACTATTTTGTCATTCATTTATAAAATCACATTATTTATTTGTGTAAAAGCACTTAATAGATTTTAAAAGTTTTCTTTGAGTTTAAGCTCTACGTAAGAGAGGTATTTTAAAATTTGTTTCATCTCTACGTATAAAGTATGATGGAATTCAATATAAGGTTTATTTGATGTTTTCCGTTTTTGCAGCTTAATAAATATTGTGTTTGTATCTACAATAATTTGAAAATACTTCACATACTTTGCAACTATCAAAAAGTATTAAAGAATAATTCTTATTTGTGTTTAACTATTACTTATTTAGTAATCTCTAAAATCTAATGTGTTACAGTTTATGAAAAATAAGCTTTCTTCGTATGATGTACCTAATTTCCCGTATTTTTACAAGTAAAGTGTTTAAAGTATTTTATTACTGTATTATCAAATTGTACGTCATATTTAATTTCTTGAGTGAATATTGTTGATATTAAATTGATAAAACACATTTTATTAGTCATAAGAATAGGTTAAATAACTGCGCTTTGTGGCGTAACTTATAATAGCTTAATGATTCAGCATTAGCAAAGAACTAAATAAAATGTTCGCGGTTGCCTTGTGGCCATATTCTGGCCAATGGCTTCCTACAAAGAATCTAATTGCCAGAGTCAAGGGTCATAGACACTTTCTTTTTTTTCTGATTTGTTTTTAAATGTAACTGTCATTGTAACAAATTAATCATGGTAAACAAATTAAGTTTTATTCTGTTAATGTTGTTTGGTATTGAATAGGCAGATTGGATAATAAATTGAACTTTAAAAAGACCAGGTGTATGATATTCAATATTTTGACACAAAATTCAATTCGATATTCAAATGATTCGATTGTAGAAAACGATTCTCTCTTTCATAATACCCACTGCTACGATTTGTAACCATCCTCATCAAACACACTTTATTTATTTTAAAAAGATTAATTGAGAACATAACAGGTTTACAAATGGTAGGTATATTCGTGCGGCCTATGTATAAATGTATGTTAAATATATGTCGTTGAGATGAAGCATTAACTATATACTTGGTATAGAAAGTCGGTTGTTTTTTCCGCTTTCTATTTTACACTGAAAGTAGGTACTGCTCGTATTTGTCAAGACTGCTTTCACTTACAGAAAAATTCAAAGTGTAACATCTCGGATCAACCATGTCAGTCATGCATGTAAGACAAAAATATACCCCCTTATTAATAAAAGTTACACCCTAGTTAAACTGTGGCTTAAATAATTGTCATTTACGTAGTATGGAAATGTCATTTAATCCAAGGTTCATCCTAGGTGTAGCTTTTTATTAATAAGGGCAATAGAGTCTAGAGGTTATACGAGTATTGAATATTTAGGCTACTATAGGCATTGCAAGCCCTACATCCTTACCTTATACAGGGTGTCCCAAAACTAAATGATAAAGTAGACAGAAAATCGGACGCAGTTCTAGGCTCTACCTAAGATAATAAAATGTTGTTATTTTTATTTGTTAAGTAATTTTATTGTGTATTGTGGTGTAAATCAAGATGATGGCAGTTCAGTTAATTAGTTGTTCGATAGCAAGACTCTGTCATGCTAATTAGACTTTTTTACATACAATCTACGTAGTGGTTTCCAAAATGATAACTGAAATCATTGTAAGTTAATACCAAAAAATATGAGAAACACCAAGTAATATGAAAAACTTGCAAAAGCTTTCTGCAGAGCTTCGACACGCAGTCATGCCTTCTTTAATATTATAAACTTTTGATCACTTACATTTTGACGTCCCAATAATTTATTTACCAAACAATATACTAATCGTAGCACTCGTAGCCCTAGATGTAGATGATGTATGCCCGTTGTTATCGTCTACAATCTGCCAGATACAAGCCGATGCTACGACACGTCCTAGAATCAAATTTGATGTACGTAGTATGTACGGGTGCTACGGAATGTGTGAGGCTACGTGAGAGGGTGTCTTGAGGGGGCCGCCTTACGTGCGGTCTTGTTCGTGTCCAGCCGGCCTAATACTGTCTTTCATTATGATAGAGCGCTGTGATTTCCACTCGTGACGATGGGATGTGCGATGTACCTATATCGAGAATGTGCAATGTAAATTTTGATCTATGTATATGTGAGAAAGCTTTTGGGTGATTAACTAAAGTCTAAGGCTGAGGTTGCATCACCTAACTTTGACAGTTACTATGACGATAATCGGTGTTTTTTGTATGGAGTTTGACGGATTTCTGACGTTTGTTAAAGTTAAAGTAAGATGGTGCAACCCAGCCTAAGATATCATAAGATAACATAAATTAGTTTGAGATGCGACTCTAAACGCTAAAAATTTAATAACATAAATGTAGTTCCGATTTTAGTCCTAAATCAATAAAATATACGAGTACAAGTGCAATTGTGATATAAATGTAGATAGAGAATACTGTTTCATTTTGCGATCAAAGATAGAGTAATTACTATGGTATATTAGTGTATTTTATTTTATTTTATTCAAAAGATAAATAATTTTATGAACTAATTAGCCTTATTACTTTGTAAGATTGATACTATGAGTAGGTTTAGGTAGAGCGTACTCTACATAATGTTTTACTTTCTCTTTTGACAGCCGATATTTATGTTCAACTGATATTTACCTAATAATAATATAAAGATAGGATAATTTTCAACATGATTTTAGAATTTCGTGGTAACTAATTGGACATTCGTCTCGCAACGAACTGATTATCGAAAACTAAAACGCGGATCCGCGCCAACAATGACGGCGGCCATATTGCGGCGTCACTCCAGTGTTGCCATGCGCGATAATTATTAATTTGCAGGCACTCCAGCACTCGCGGTGTCATTAGTGACACCTACCAATTAGGGAGCTCACAGGTTCAAGCTCGTTTTTATTGGGGGTCCGTGGTCTTACTGGGAGCGAACCTTTAACCGTCAAAGTAAAATCCATCTTAAACTATTTATAGTTTTTAAAAATTCCAACCATTCAAATAAAATTCACAAATAAACAATTTGTCACTTGAGAATGCGCTGGTAACTCAATACTGAATCAAGTGAGTAACTTTAACAAACGTCAAAAATCTGTCAAACTTCATACAAAAAGCACGCGATAATGTTTAGTTACGGTCAATGTAAGTTGGTGCAACTCAGCCTCAGAGATTGAAAGTTCTTGTAAAATCATCATGCAAGGTAAAATGTAATACAAACCCTTTTTCATGACATTTGTAGGTGCATTGCAACCGCGGTATGTCATTATACGCGTTGCCAAATGAAATCCCATATTTTCGAATTTTCACTTGCAGTGTCACTCTCACACTTGCCAGGTTTTTAGCACAAGCGTTACTCCGTCAATTATTGAATGAGTCGCGATGCGTTATGCCAGCCCCCGGCGTTAGCTGAGCGTCAGTCCTTGTAATCAACAGCTGATGGAGGAGCAATTATTGGACGGAAAGAATTACCCGTATTGTGCTATTTTCAGTCTTTGTAGAGACTATTGTTTGCGAATTTTGAAATTAGGGCGTTTGAGATGGTAATTAAAGAGAATAGGATTCACTACTTCGTGAAATTATAGGAGGTTTTAAGTGAAAAAAGTTTGCGAATGATCATTACATTTCATGAAATTTCATAAGCTTTTTCTTGGATGCCAAAACTTTTATCAATTTCATCTTGATGTCATAAAATATTAGGATATGGACTACAACTTCATGGCTTTTTTAAAAATCCAGATTTATAAAGTAAGTTGTTTGAACTACTAGCCCGTTTTCTGATGTTTGAATAACAATACGCTGAAGCCAATTCAAAGACAGGTATTTACGTATAGCTAATCTGAACGTTACATGTGAATATTTGACTATAACATCAACAAATCCCATAGGTATTACAGCGACCAAAGTTGCCAATTCAAATATTTGACAATATCATCAACAAATCACATATTACAGCGACCAAAGTTGTCAAATCGAATTCAAAGTCGCAACGTCCGACGCATTGATGCATTCGCGCTTCAGCAACGCACGGCGCCGTTTTTGGTAGTCCGATCGCAGATAGGTTAGGTCCATTCTACATTCAGGCCGAACTGTCAGAGCGTGAAACGGCCCCGCCTCGGCATTTCGCTCCAGTTTCAATCTAATGAAGCCCGGTTTAGGCGGCGTTAAATGTGGCCTCCTCGTATCCCGGGATAATCTTTAGTGCGACGGGTTAGGGCTTATCTAGAATTTCAAATGGAAATTACGGAATGTGAATGCGGTTTAATTACCAAATGTATTAGATGGATTATTTTGCGTTTTAAAGTCAAGTCTTGGTGAGCTTTTGTTTGGAAGGATGTGGCGTGTAAGAATTAGTTCCTATTGTCTTTATCAAATTAAATGTTGTAGATTTCTAAGAGGTAATAAAAATCAATAGGTGATATTATCGTTTTATTGTAGTTTTTTTTAGATGAATATGTTCTGTAGATTTGTCTTCTGACTCAATATAATGATGTTATAAATGTAGCAAATACTCGCACTGTCAACGTTTATAATAATTAGTAATTTGTTTAATTATGTTATTATCAATAAGTTGACTAGTTAAAAAATGTATACAGTTTTATGCTGACACTCTAAATGCAATTTTTGTAATTTATACATAAATAAAATATTTAAATTAATATTGAGTGTTTATTTCTTTCAATCCAATTTCAGTCTTTCCTACATGTTCAATTCTATTATTATTAGGTAGGTAACTAAAATTTTAACATAATATGAATAATTGTATCTATTTCGCTTTAATTCTGATAAAATCCAAGTACATTATGTAAATTTAAAAAGTTAAGAGGTATACAGTCGATATACCACCATAAGTATACAACATACTCGTAGGTATGTATAACTTAGAAAACAATAGTAAAATATTCAAAGTTCTTGAATTATGATGTATTATGATGATTGTAGAGACCTAAACCCTACTTGTGTTGACAATATAATGCAAGTAAGCAAAACATGATAACATTATTTTATTATATTATTATAACGGCAATAATGCTTTCATAAATAGAATAAACCAAATTATATCCCTTTCCTCAGGTGAGAGGTGTAGGCCAAGAGCTTCCTCGTTGTGAATAAAAAAATTCCAATATCTGCAAGCCGTGCAAGCTACCAAATAGCACTAACTAGGTACTGGTAACGGGACTATTCCCACCTCTCGTTCCCACCACTGCAACTCCTGTGTAGCCAGGATCTACAGTTTGACCGCCACAAAAACCCAACCAATGAAGGTCAAGTTTGTCCCGGGTACTAACTACTGGTAATCTGAGAACTTCATAGATAAGAGACAAACCGAAAATTCCCACACTTTTAAAAATTGCCATAAAAATTGAGACAACCTACAATATGCACATGGGATTTTAATAATACAAGTGAAACATGCAACCATAAATCATACTATTTTAAGCTCCTAAGCTTACAATAAAAAAATCACCACGAATCGGTGCAAATTGCAGCTTTTGTTTAGCACTAGGTACACAGATAGTGAAACAAAAGATTTTTGAGAAGGCACTTAAGAAGCTTATCTCATAAAAATAGGGTCTGGGTTGTTACCTGGGGTTCCTTGGAACCCTAAACACATTACCTAGGTAGGTATTATTAGACAGGATATTTATATTTATTTTGAAAGTAATATGTTTTTAAAAAAAATTATAGGTAGATATTAGGTTTGAAACAAACAGAAAGTTAACTTATATTTTTCTAACTCCGGTTTGCCATTTTAAATGAAACTGTAGACTTAAATTTATTATTATATGCCGTTAGTTTATATTATTATAGCAACCAAACTAGTAGGTATTTTCTGTTGCTAGAAAAAGCTCCTTATACCTATATACTATGAGGACAATAAAAATACTTAAGTTGTAATTTAATAAAATATTATAATTATGCTACAGTGAATTTATTATAAAATATAGTTAAAATAAAACAGAACTACTATGATATAAGTAGGAAGTAAGAGACGCTTAAAGTGAAAAGTAACCTAAATCTAATTTAACCAATTTTAAGCAAAAATAAACAAATCAGTAATCATACTTGACTATAGTCTATCTCATTTTTAAACATAATATATGTAGAAAGCCTAAACAATAGGTGACAATGTAATTGTACCTTTGACTTTAATTCAATAACCTCACTGACTAGGTCTGTAGAATGACTATTATTTTTGTTCAAGAAATGACTCATATTAATACTGGGTACATTGGTATGTTAATATTATTAAGTTTTAATATAATTATGAGACGATAATTAAACAATTTCAGCAAATATCGAAAGACAATAGACATACACATCTATATTTAGTAGGTTCATAATTTTTAAACATTATGGGAACAAAGAAACGTGATTACCATATTATATTGTTAGTGTTTTACAAAAATAAATAAATTACCCGGCTTTTCATACAGGTAAAACAAAGGATAAAAGAGTAAGTGATCATCAACTGTTGGAATAATGTTGGCTCGAATGACGCTGGTGCAGAGTACCTTGAACTTGCGCCGCACCTGAACAAACTGTGCGGGCAAACAGAGCTGAGCCTAGCCTATTTTCAATCATGCAAGGCCATGACAAAATGTTTTGTAATTTTCAGGTAAGTTATATTGAATTGGTTATTTTGAAATACTAGGCAATATTGAAATTGTAAATTCCTAATAGAATGAGAAGAATTCAGTGTAACGCAAGTAACAACTCAAATTGTAAGAAAATGTGAGTTATGCAATTATAATTATGGTTGAAACAGAAATGAGATTGAAGCTTGCATTTTTAAAGTGCCAAACACAATGTCAGCCCGTATATTGCAAGTGTATGTGTGGAGTTGTTTACAACATAAACTAAGGCCGAGGAGGTGCAAGCACCGTCGGCAAACAAAATTGAGATTTGCATGAGGCGCGGCGAACGGCTCGCCTCGCAGGCCACGCGATTAAAAATGCAGGCCGCGGCGGGTGGGAGCGCGCGGGAGGGGCGGGGCCGGGCCGCGCCGCCATTGGCCGGCGGCGGCGGGCGGGCCCGGGGCGCCGCGCGGGGCCGCCGCCGTCGCCGCCGCCCGGCGAGCGAGCCTCCTCACAACGCACGTAGCCTTCGCGCCGGACGGTCCCGCGAAACGTAGTCCCGACGCGTATCGCCGCGAGTCCATGTGAGCGACCGACAGTTCTCTCGTTGTGCACGGTGAACGAAGGATCGGCAAACTGTACGCGCCGCAGGAAGACGACATGTTGACGATGGAGACGGATCTCAAGGGCGGCAGCCTGCACGCCACGGTGCCGCCGCACCACGCGCTGCAGCACGGGTACGGCTCGCTGGGCGCGCTGGGCGGCATGATGGCGCTGCCGCAGCAGCAGCCCCTGCAGCACCAGCCGCTGCAGCACCAGCACCACCAGCCGCTGCCGCCGCACCACGCGCAGCCGCCGCAGCAGCACCACCAGCCGCCCAACAACAACAACAACAACACCAAGAACTCCAACACCGACCGCGTCAAGCGCCCCATGAACGCGTTCATGGTGTGGTCGCGCGGTCAACGCAGAAAGATGGCATCCGACAACCCCAAAATGCACAATTCGGAAATCTCAAAACGCCTCGGTGCCCAGTGGAAAGACCTCTCAGAATCTGAGAAAAGACCGTTCATCGACGAAGCGAAGAGGCTTCGAGCCGTTCACATGAAGGAACACCCCGACTACAAATACAGACCCAGGAGGAAGACGAAGACCCTCGCCAAGAAGCAAGAGAAATATCCTCTCGGAGGTGGAGCGTTACTAGGGGCCGGTGAGGCGCAAAGAACGGCAGCGCCCTCGGCACAACAGCCGCGAGATGTGTATCAAATGACACCCAACGGATACATGCCAAATGGATACATGATGCACGATCCCAGTGCATACCAACAGCAGGCGTACGGATACCCTCGCTACGACGTGTCTCAGATGCAGCAGGGCGGATACGGAGGAGGATACTACGGAGGTGGCGGGCAGGGCTCGCCGTACTTGCCGCAGCCGCCGTCGCCCTCGGCCTACGGCATCGGGCCGGGCTCCCCCGGGGGCTACGTGCTGCCGCCGTCGTGCGCGTCGCACTCGCCGAGCGGCTCGTCGGCCAAGTCGGAGCCGGTGTCGCCGGGCCCGCCGGGCATGAAGCGCGAGTTCGTGGCGCACGAGCCGCCGGCGCTGAAGCGCGAGTTCGCGCCGCACGCTCACCACCACGACCAGCTCGCGATGAAGCGCGAGTACGGCCAGCAGGACCTCAGCCACATCATCAACATGTACCACGTGCCCGACGAGCAGAGGTACGCGGCCGCCGGGGAGCGCGCCATGCCGCTCATCTGAGAATCGCCGTTCGCGTGCGACATCGACATCCCGCCGCTATGAGCTGGGTGTGTCGCCGCGGTGGCCGCCAGTGACTTTGTTGCGACTCGGTTGTCGCTAGGACAGTGATCGTTATCTCCCGGCCGAACATACTTCTAGGTATGTCAGTTTTTGTTTTATATGACCGATGTTAGTGTTGGAACTGTTGACTTAGCGAGTTAGGCCGTCGCCGAGCCGACGGCCGAAAGTTCAATTTAATGTTGTTGATGAATTATCCTGTATTATATTATGATTATTGTATTTTTTCATGGTTTAAGTTAAAATATTAAGTTGTGCCGTGCGGATGGACGCGAGGGTGTGCGTGAGGTACTTTGAGAGACGATGTAGTGATTGAGGTAATTTGAATACCAAAAAAATTTGAACAATTTGTAAATATAGTTATAATGGCTAGAGTTAAAGTTGGAGTTAGTCGGTAACGTGTAGGTAGATAGCGATAAGTCGTGCCACGACGCCACACTCTTACGCCCGTCGTGCGTTGTACAAAATATTTGTTATATCGAAACGAAAGTTATAAAGCCTCGAAAGACTTAAAATATTGTAATACGAAAATGTACAGTGAGTGTTATATAGTCAGTGGACACAAAAGTATATTGAAGAAAAAGATGAAGTTATCAATAAACGACGCGTTAAAATTGTATTTGCTGTTTTGTTGTATATTCCCAGAAGACACCCCAACACGAAAGAATGCTCTTTCAAACGTGGCAACAATGAGTCACGCCATAAAACAATAAAGTGCAGGTATCGAGACCGTTACCAAACATTCAGTTACCCTCAAAGTTACTTTTATTTATCTTGCATCTTAAACATTTAACTTTTTCATTGGTTCTTCAAAGTTGTTTTAAGAAGAAATTTCGCACTAAAATTTGATCTCAGTTTCACATTGCAAAGTTCAAATGAAAATCACACAAAAACTGAGCAACTGCCAATTATAGCGGAGCTTTTTGCTCGATATATTTTACATAGACTCTGATAACAGTCCATCAAAAGTAAAAAATACTTTTTATAGATGAAAACAACAAGAATTATAAAGTTTGAAACAATATTTGTAAGGAGAGATTAGTATTTAACATTTTGGTGGAAAACCCATGCAAAAGACTTCAACGCACTATCACCGCGCTAAGAAAATTAATCTTCCTTTCACATTTAAAGTTGTTTATGTCATAAAAATGAATAAAAAACACACAATAAGTCAAATATTTGTCAATGAAAGTGTGAATAATATAAGCATCTCTTCAATTCAAAGTTTTAATTTCGTAATTAGATTATATTAGTACAATACAGACAACTTAATTTTATAACTGTTTAGTTAATTGTATTAAATATTATGATTTCAATTAATAGGCTTCATCTACAATAACAACAATTCAAGTATATTTACAACTATAACAATAAAAACCAAGGGATTGAGATTATTCACATGATAAGTTACATAAAATAATGGTAACAAATGGCAGTATTTATAACTTATATCAAACATGATAATATTGGTTCATCAATTGGATCTGGGTAGTGAAAAACCTTATGAAAATTATTACTACATTTTTTATGAAGATATTTTACATTTACACATACAGTATTTTGTTACTATTAACTTATTCATATCAATTAGTTATTGTAATAACAATTATTTTGTATCGTATAAAGATTTTTTCACAAGATAAATAGGTATAAAATCATTTAACAATAACATTATTGTGGAGATAACATACAACAATTGATTTAATAAAAGCTCAAATAACTCTCTTAAAACCATCAAAATAACATAATTGTAGTTTTAATTTTAATGATAAATCTTTATCAATGCTATTTTATTGTGTCAATTAAATGAGTTATTTAAAAATCATATTAAGCTAAAAACAAAAGAAAATAAGTTGCCATTTTACAATATATAAATTACGGCGCACCATGCCCTTAACAATACTCTAAAAGAATGACAATAAATAAAGAATTATTGTAGTCTGAAAAACGATGATTATGAAAATCTTAGTAGGCTTGATTCGAATTCTTGTACCCACCATAAGTTCAAGATTATACAACTTCAACTCAAAATCAATCGTTAAGAATCTGGCATTTCAATCAATTACTGTCAACACGCTAGGGGTGAGTGGATTTAATGAAATCCCCATCCAGTGGACGGAATTCGGCACTTTTCTCCCGGGGGACAACGGCTTAATCCAACACGCCCCAGTGTTCAACTTGAATTAATTTAAACACTATTTTCACTTAGTGGGGTTGGTGGTGATGATGAAAAGTCGCATATGCCACAGGGGTGGATTGCAAGCATTTTTGGGAACCCTTGTGGAGGAATGAACTATTTTGCCTACCACTTGATTGAATTAACAAAATTATTGGCAGGTAGCTAATAGCTCATAAGAACTTAATTGATGTTTATTGTCCGTGTTGCATTGCATATCTTTTCATAAAGGTTACTAAACCTTTTGTCACCTGTCATCCGCTATGCAACGGAGGGAAGTCGAACCTTAACTTCGAACTCATCCCATGTTCTTCTGATTAATTTCGTTACGGGTCCAATAACAGTTTAACTTTCCCCAGGACAAAACTTGACCTTCACTGGTTCGGTATTTGTTGGCGGTCAAGCTGTAGATCCTGGCTACACAGGAGTTGTAGCGGTGGGAAAAAGAGGTGGGAATAGTCCCTTACCACTTGATAGAAAAGTTACAAGTAGAATAAAGTTAAAATAGAAACCTTTCAAAACTTTGTCAAAATCAAACACAAAATGAGAGTTAAAAAAATGTTTTTATTACATCAATTATTTTGCCAAATAGCTAACAAACACAGATTTTATTAATACAGAGAAATTTCAAAGTATACAACAAATAGAGTAGTGTTGTTTTAAGAATAATTGACACATTTAGATATAGGTACTTACCAGTTTTTAAAAACGGTTGACTAAATTATTACGGTTATTATTTGTTATGTTTACAAACACTTAATTGCACCTTTAAAGTTAATAATTTATCTCATATTATACTCTAATGACAAAGTTTACCAAAACAAATAAACTGCAAAAATATGTAATTAGTTTCGGTGGAGGTATTAATTAGTTCATTACCATTCTGATGAGCTATAGAATCCATTGCACTTTAGAGAAGCCGCTTAGATACGGTAGGTGTCGGTTGCAAACAAAGAAATTATGGAAATAGCTCTTGATTGCTTTATTTTTGCATTAATTACTCAGAAGTAATAGCTAGCAGTAAATTGTAATTTAACATAATAACCTTATCTTAAGTGAGATGGGGTATTAACAGACATTTTAAACTTTTGAGAATTTTTGACAATCTTAAAAATTTAAATAACTATGTTCAATAGTTACCTTTAATAGTTGCTTCTGACAGAGTCGCAGGCCCGTATTATGAAAAGCCAAAGTTTTTTGAATAAATGCTCAAATATAAAAATCTCCTTCTTGTCTAAATATTAAAATCCAACCAATCATAGGCCTGAATCGATGAATTCCTTGCTTGAATCTACATATGTTTAAGTAAGAATCAAGTTTGGAACTTGGTTTCTGAATACGAGCCAAAATCACACATTTTGGTAAAATCTACTAAAACAAAATAATTATTCATAACCAGATCACTAAACACGAAAAACAAAGCGAAATGCGTATTCCGGATGTGCAATCGGTGCCCGTTCCGGCGGTCGAACCCACGACCCTACCGTGGGCAATCACCGTTCCCACGGCACCCCTTTGTTTTCTCTCACGGGTCGCGACATGTCATTCCGATGATTGCGGTCGACTTTCTAATCATATGTTAGGTACTTTTAGGTCTTACGGGAAAACTTGGCAATTTCGTTTTTTTTTTCTTTCTATGAAAACGATAGTTTGGAAATAATTCAGTCGTTTCAGGACTTTCCATCCACCCATTATATTACACAGTAGCATTAGGTCCTTTCCTTCAAATTATAAAACAAAATATAACTTAGATAATGCAGCTGTTGTACCACTAATCTTTTCAAAAGGACATTATGAAGTAAAAAGCCTCTAAAGAGTCTGCACAGAGCATTTTTTTTAATTTGTAATACTAAAAATAGTCATCAAAGAGTAAGATATAATGTTGTAGCCTTTTCAAGTTACAAGAGACTTCAATTTTCCTAGTAAATTGTGAGCTTGAAAATGGGTATTTTTTAAAAATCTGCTTGTTCAATCTCTTTGTGAAGGAAAACCTTTTAATTGTAATTAAAATTAAAGCTGAAAGTTACCGAGAATAGGGCATTTAACGCCAACATAGCCACAAACAACACCTTTTAGCAGATGCACATCTGCCTTGCATCCGCCGCCCTTCCCACCTTGCCGCGATTTCCCACCAAGGGCTGGCAAACAGCGGGACACAAAGTTGTCACGTAATTCGTTCGCCAAACACCCACTATTTGTTCTTGAGATTGACACCGACGCCCCTGTTTCGGCTTTTTGTTTTTCCCAAACCGTCAATATTTGCCCCATTTGTCATTAGATGCCGGTTGTGGGTGGTTCAAAAGATGTTGAACGGTTTTTCAAAGTACATTATATTGCTTCAAATATTTGAAGACGTGTGTCAATGGTGATATCAAACGTACAGTAACGACAGAGGATTTTGGAGCACGTAGGTGTTGATAGATAATGGCAGATCATTTGATACACATACTTAAAACGAAAAAAGAATTTAGCATAAGTACTCCGGATGGCATATTAAGGCACTTAAAAGATCGAAATCTAGATAAGATCAGGCAGATATTAATCACTTAGTTTGCGATTAGCTAATCAGTATAACGATCATGTAAACATCCTCACACTCACGGACAAGACTCATCAGTTTTTAGGGTGTTAACATGGGAAGGTTTATGTATTGTCAGGTTAAAGCATATATGTATGTATATAGTTTTCTTTACGTCCCTGAAAACTTGTACTTTCTATAAGTGATGATTCAATAACGTTTTTCCCTCTAAATGATTTTCAATGACAGTGTATATTTAGGTCATTTTTATGTGAATGAAAATTTTTAGAATTTGTTAACGTTGAGAACCAAAACTTAAGAAGTTGAACACCAAATTATATAATAGACCAAACTTAAAAAATATAAGAGATAACAGTTTACTTGACTTTTACTAAACTTAATTTTATCGAAACCAAACTTGTACGTATTTAGGCTATTTTTATACAGAAATATTTTTAATTCTTATTCTTAAATTAATTCAGGACCTAACCTAACTGAAAATTATAAAATTCAAGGAATAAATAATATATTTCAAACGATCTGTTCAACGCTCTTTATGCTATTTATGAGATGTGGCGCGCGTGAACTTTGGCCCTGAATTTAAATAAGATGGAAATAAGTAAATGAATAATTTAACGTGTGCGTAACTTTGCATACACTTCCTAAAGTACATAACTACATAAGTAAATGTGTATGGTTTAGGATGTACTGCAAGTCTGGATAATATTACATGCAGCTGCATTGAGGCAGTGGGGACAAGCTGCGAGCCACAAAAAATGGTGTGCCAATTATAAATAATGTGAAATATATTACATTACAGTTTAAGTCATACCAATTTTTGATTGAATAAGTTAGTTTCTTTGATTCCCACAACTATTATTTTTCAGGAATGGTTTTTATTATTATGCTAGCTTTCATATAAACAGACCAAAGCAGTTGATCTTATTCTAAAACCAGTCTCAAAACTCGATTTGAACTCAAGCAGAGTCTGTGATTAAGTGAAGTTCAAAACTCAGACCAATCACAAGCTGGATTCTATTTCTCAAGTATTGATTCGTACTTGAGTATCGATTCTTATTATTAAACTGCATGCTAAAGCTCCCGGATGGTATTCTCAGATGAAGAAAACACAACTCAAACTGAGATTCAAAAAGCCTGTGATTGTCGAATTTGATTATTCGGTTTTGAGTTAATGAGAGGACCTTCAAGCCTTCTTAAACCTACCCGGAGTCATGGAAAACTATGCAACATGTACCCTATTTAAGCCTTAACTAGTCGCCTAATAAAAGTATGTTTGGTGCAGTGCAGATCAAGTTAAAATTGTCGCCCAAATATGACACGTACCTACTTAAATATGTAAAAACACTTGAACAATTTAGTTCAATAGTCAATAAAACAACAGAATATCGCTATTTATTTGTTTTATGCGACACCAACGTACTAGCCTTGCTCGACTGTGCTAGGCAAAAAATTAAGTGGTATTTCAGCCATCGCATGACCTTCTTGGAAGCGCCGTAACGGTACGGCGTGCGCGCAGGTAGGCTGTTAGCAAGTACGCACTTACATTGCGCACTGTTCAAGCTGTTGAATTTGAGGGCTTATGCGATTCACTTCGAGTTGTTATTCTGAAACAAATTAAAAAGATTAGTTATTAGTATTGGTTGATGCAAATTCGTAGCAAGTTGTAGTTTCAGAAAGATTTCAAGACTGAAATGGTAAAATTGAGATGTCCCTGATACACCTAGAGATCTCTGTAAATAAGACAATGGTAGATAGAATACCTATATTCACTTATTGAGATAACTCCAAAATATTCGACTTTTTGGGCCAAGAATTTTATGTGACCCATTCATACAAAAAGGAAATAGAATTTGCCTACTAGGATTCAACTTTTTTCTTGAGTTGACTCTGTTTAGTTAATCTTAACAAAAAAGTATGATCTCACATAGTTTATGCGAGATACAACATAGATCCAGTACCTACTGCTATTTTACAGCAATAAATACCATTATTGTACCATAGCCTAAAAACTGTAAGTTAGATAACCAGTGCACCAGACAGTTACTTAGACGCCACGAATCCCTCACAAAAGAATTCTCATGTGGTAGTCGGCAAAAAACAAAACAAAATCCGGTCATAAAATTGTTTTGGAAAGTTATATTGCTGTAAAGGGGTAGGCCAGGGGTGGCCCATAAAACAATTTAACTGGGCCTTGGTCGTAAACCACCGCCAAAGATTACCTCTTAGTGAACATAACTGTATTTCTATTTTTCGTTCTGCTGTCCAAAATTAACACTTCCATGTTAATTTGTACGCCGTTATTATTAGCATTTAGTATCTATTATGAAGGCTCAATATTTAATTTTGAACCCGATTACATATTCAGATGGTGTTGATTGCTGTAAAAAGAACCAAGGAGCGTAATTTGAAATTTTTCGAATTCTTAATACATAGGTTAATTCATACGAATTCGCAAAAATTCTATCAAACTTAGAAGTGTCATTTATGGACCCGTCACTCATCTATTCCTCAATACATGTGGACCCCAGCTCGATGAACAGACAACTTCAAAAGATGCTGCTGGCAGTAACTGGATGAAAATAGCTGGCTATCGTGGTCTTTTGGACAGACTTATTATTCAGCTTATGCGATTTCCTGCTTGTTTAAAATATGTCTCCATGTTTGTAGTAAACTTAGGCTTAGTTGCACCACCTTATTTTAAACGTAACATTGACAAGAACCACATGAGAATTAAGAACAAGTATGGAGTTTGACAGATTTAAGACTCAGCCTTAGTTGTTACTGCATTATACCAACTCGCAAGTAAACTACATTTTTATTCAATAGAACTTTGTGCTAAAACATTTTACAATGTCATACTTAATTTTATGCTGTGACTTTTTATGATCTAAGACTGAGTTACACCACCTTGATAATAACCGATGTTTTTTGTATGGAGTTTGACAAAATTTGACGTATATCAAAGTTAAGTAAGATTGTGCAAGTCAGCATAATTGTTACTTGATTCTGAACAAGATTCAAATTTTACCACAATGTAAACAAAAATTGGTTTTCCAAAGTATTCTGGTAAAATAGCTCTGAAAACTCGGATCATATCGAAGTTCTTAACAGGAACGCTTTAAAATGTGACTTTATTATTCAGAATGTCGAGCGTCCGTCCAACTAATGAGTAATGCGTTCTTCTGCGTGACTCGAATGTTTAATAGAAATCCTTCAGAGGTATCTCTTTGTGGCAGCGTCCTTTGACAGACGATGGATGGTGTTGAGGTATGCGTGTATCGTTATGTATGGACATCACATCAAGCTATATGTAACACCTCATCTTATGTAGTTTGTAATAGCTTCGAGCGTCTTAATTCATCATACTCGTAGATAGATAGATTACAGTCTGTAAACTCTTGAAAAAACGGCTGACCCTTGAAATAGTGACTGTTTCTTGCGCTGCTGCATCTCAGCACTGGCCCATTTATTGTGCCAAAGCAGTTGTAGGATTACAGGGACATGTAAAAGTGCTTTTTAAAAGCCTACTTTCAAAAATAAAATGAGTTTTTATGAGATTGGGGCAAAATATCTCCTTTCCTCTTTATCATAAATATATCTTAATCTATTTAGTTATATTTATGTACTTAACTCACCACACCCCAACCGTCACGTTGACGTGTTACGCGCGTTCTTTCGTCCTTAGGCTATAGCTGAAAATCAGTGGTTTGCTTTTAAGTAAACCAATTACTGAGCTATTGCCGTTTTGCATTGCTGCGACACACATTTCTGTATAAAGTGTGTAGCTACCTATATTGTATGTCATAATGATTTTATTTCTGTCTTACCCTATTATGTCATATTGTCCTGAGGGTACTATTTTATCCTACTTTTGGTACTTTCTGTTTCTAATGTGTGTTTCTGTTATGCAAATAAACGTTTTATCTATCTATCTATCTAAATAACCCATTATTCTACGAAAAATCTATACAGTGCTGAACATAAAAATTACACCCAAAAAACTAGTCACTTTAATTTTGCTTAGTAATTATTAATCTACATACATAATAAGATACATGAAATCATCCATTACTTAATTTAAACTTGCAAATCTATTTTTTTTTACGTAGTAGTATTACATATTCAAGTGTGTTTTATTCACAAGTGGCCTTTCCAGTAAATTTACCCATTACTCCGTCTTTATCTTTATCTATATCCTTATCTCTCCTGGCACCAAGTACCTACCTGGTTTCAGTCTAGGAATTTTCTTGCGAAATGACCTTTGGCTTAATTTTTAAGTGATTAGTACCAATGGATTTGCCTACGATGACTTTAGAACAGATAACATAATTGCGTTAGTTCTTGGTACTGATAAGGTTTGGTCACCCACGAAGTTTAACCGTGGAAAAGTTTACATTTCGATGTCTCATAAAGTTTCGATGTTTTAAAAATAGATTTTGTAATATTCCAAGATTCTAGGTTTAATTTCAATTTCCTACTGTTCTTCTAGGAACTAAATAGAACGATTCGAAACAAAACATGTAATTAATGAGGACAACTGATTTTTTTAAACGGGCTATTAATCTCAAATAACAAGGAAACTTGCCCGTAAACATCTTCCCTGTTAGGCCTCAGCCTCGAACTTAGCGGGCAGAGGGGCGGGAGCGGCGGCGGCGCTGGAGAGCGGGGCGGGCAACGCAGACCCGTTCTCGAAACAAACGGGCAGCTCGCGCGGCGCTTTAGCGGCGAAATGTTGTGTTCAGGGTTGTGTTGTCGAGATATTTGTTTTTATTCGCAAACGAAATGTCTGAACAACGGCGACAATTTTATTTCGATTCAAATTTATTCCTAACGCTCGATTTATTGTGGGCAAAAGAAGGAGTGCGCTCTGCCCGCTCGTTGCCCGCTCCCTCGCCGCTGCCCGCTCGTTGCCCGCTGCCGCCCCGCTGCCGCGCCGCTGTTTTCGAGAACCGGTCTACTTGATTTTACGCATAAGATCCTGCCGCTCCCGCGCCGCCGCCGCCGCCGCCCCGCTGCCCGCTAAGTTCGAGGCTGAGGCCTTAAGGCTACCTACGTGCGCCTCAGACAAAAAACAAAAGTCCCGGGGCAACTCGTAAATCCGTGCGATAGAGTCATTAGCCAGGGGCGGACTCGAATAATTAAAAACAAATAAACTCGACACGGATTACGTTATCGGTCATGATCGGCGCTCATTTGTTTTTGTTTAATAGTTCAGCCGTACGCGGGTGCGCGTGGTGATTTTTAGGGCGATTCCGAATTATAAATGGCTCATCAAAGCTGTAAATTATGGCTGGATTATTTATGGGAGTAGGAAAAACACTTCGTGTAAGAAATATTAACGTTTATTTTAAGATTAGTATCATCTGTACTTTAAGGTGCTTGGTCATTTTTGTAATTTTTTATAACTATCAGATAACATTAAACACGTCATGTGAACCCGAATTGTGGACAAATATGGTCTGACCGTTATTTAAGTATGAAATTCTTAACTTTCAAAAATGACTGAGTGCTTTGTTTTAACAATTTTATTTTTGTGTTAAATTTGGCAAATTTTAGCTTTTCGATATTTTATTTCCATTCAGTAGCACTCAAATGCAGTCCGTGCCTGCACTCGCGTGTGGGCCGGACCACGCGTTCTTTGATTTAATGACATTTACAAATCTTGCGGGGCGCCACCGTCACGTCGACACAATCAGCTGTCAACTGTCATTTGTTTTAATTAATGCTCGCGCCCACGTCACGGTGAGTAATTCCTCTGTGGGAAATGGTGTTCCTTTTAATTCGTCAGTTAATTATTGAGCTCGAATCGGCTGTAGGAGGATTTTGTATCGCACAACGAAGTGCTACAAGTTTATCGATGATTGTTGTGGTCACTCAAATCAACATGTGTAGGTATAATTAAGAAACATGTAACACTTGATTAGGTACCTGAAAGAATATTGTGTATTTTCAACCGACTTCAAAAAAGGAGGAGGTTGTCAATTCGACCCGTATGTTTTTTTTTTACATTATGAAATATAAAACGAAACACAATCTAGTAAGTATCACAAAACTCTTCCGCCACTTCTTCTCAGTACCAGCCCGTGTTGTCCCGAAGTGGTGGTAGGGCAAGCTATATTTGGGACGTGTATAAGCGACCCCAGAAGGGCCTAGCTTACGTACTAAATAAAAGCTTCGACTTCTCTTTAATCTTGTTTTGTTTTTATATTTTTTGCTATAGAAGGATACAAGTTCTTTACCTAGTATGAGCTGTGACGATGTATTTCAACTAAAGATGTAAGTACAAGTAGCTGTACCTATACCTACCACTGAAAAAAATATTCATCCACCCTGTATAAATCCAAAGTGGTGTCCAAAAATTTGTCGAAAATGCCATCAAGTTATTTTCTTTTAAAACAAGCAGGCGATAGTTGCAAGTCCTGAGTGATTCGCGAGTGTTTATTCAATTTATGGCTGAGGACCCTCCAGCCGGTGATACGACAAGCCGGCGCCTTACGAGAGGGATGTAGAAGCTACTCTTGTGGATCAAGTTTGGGCTTGAAATATTTCTAACGCGCAGCTTCTGAAAAATAACTTCAGTCGGAACAAAATTGTGTCCAGTATCCAGCGGTTCCCGTGGGAAGAGAAAATAATATTATTGATGGTAAGTTTCCTAAACTAAATACCTTATCCTATTAATTTTAAGTTAATGTTATTGTTAGTTGTGTAATATAAACGCTTTTTCTTTGTATCACACACATTATTAAATTTCTGCAAAAGCTTGAGTAAGTACTATAAATTAACAGTAAATTTTTATAACAACGAAGTAGCAAACCAATCGCTTTTCACTGTCAGGAAGAAGCGGTGAATAACACGGATTATACCTACCAATAAGTAGCACTCAGAACATTTAGGTAAAAATACTGCTGTGAATATCAAATTCGCACAGTAGCCGATCAATCAGATCCATTGATTCTATTAAGTTTTTATATTCCTAAGTTGCAAATCGTGTTTGTTACCTACAACTAGTTTAATCCTAAAAACACTTCACGTATATTTCCAGTGCCGACTATTACCGAATTAATTTATTGAGCGGGCCCGACTAACGGTACACCTGAAGACTCTTCTGCCAGTCATACAACGGTCAGCGCCAATGCAAAACACTCTAACACCCCGCCGATTGTTACACAAATACCGAATTTATGTACCAGAAAATACAGTGCCTTTTTACTCGACGGAAATTGATCGTACGGCTGCGTGCCCAAAGCGGCTGGCAGTAAATAAACAGTTGATACCAACTACACATCATTACATCAAAGAGATGAATAGGCTTTGTGATAGGACATTGCACTTTACACGTTTGCGAATAGGTACTACAATAAGTTGCGGTCGGTTTCTTATCGAGTAGTGGGTTAGTGGGCGCAGACGGAGCCGGGTCAAACGGTTAGCAAATACCACTAGTGCATTCGTCTTGGTTTAAATTCTCGGTACAGCGTGAAATGGTTGCAAAAGCATGGCCCTTCGTTGCAGTGGAACTATCGGGTCGGCCATGTTTCACGGCGGCAAGTGGCAACGGGCTTTAGGAATTTCCCATTTGCCCGTAGGGTAATTGCGCCGGTTTTCCGTCCAGCTCCTGTTTTCGTCCATTTGACCGACTCGCCACAAACAAATACGGAAAATTAGAATACAAATCTAACTTTCCGTGCAAGTTTGGACTTGTTACAATCTATAATATCTAAGTAACAGTTCTGCCTGCATGAAAATGTAATTTGACAAGTAATAACTCCAAAAAAATCTACGGAAGTTGCTGCTGCACACAGGTGAATGGAAAACGTCGTCAAGTTAGAAAAAAAACGTGCCGGTAGGGAACTTTCATGGTATGTTTAATTACTGTTTTAGCTACTTTACGTAATGTTTTTGGCACGTATGTCTAATTATTAGCATAATAAACACTATTTTAAGGGTTTATTAAAGTTTTTGTATAGAAATCTTAGATAATTAAGTGGACTAATACTAGCATAACAATTTTGCAAGATTTTGGTTTTCGTCCACGTGGACGGAAACCCTGACACCTAGTTAATATTTTTAATAATCATTTTACTTCAATGGACCTACAAAATACAATGTTTTTTCTTCCAATATGATCTTTATTGCTATTACATTAAATATTTTAGTTTACGTCCACTTTTTAACAGTGATAAACCCATAAAAACCGTTAAAAAGATGTGGACGAAAACAAAAAACAGCTTTAAACGTTGTTGTGTTTTCGTCCATGACGTCATGAGCAAGCACTGGGGTGGACGAAAACCAAAATTAGCTATAGTTTAGATTAGTTTTCGTCCATTTGTCCTTCGACCTATTGAAATATTTTCCTAAATTTAGGTAAGAAACTTATTTAAATCTTTTTGATATCATTTGAAAGCTAACAAAATTACCTTTCAAATGATATACCACAATCCATAGTTACTGTATTGTAGAATTGGTTTTAAGTTAATAATTCAACTGCACCCTTTTTTCTACACAGTGGTCGAAAACTAGCGTACACTAGGACGAAAACTGATTTTTTTGGACGAAAACTAGTGAAATCGCCTCTTTTGCTAAAATATTTTTTATAAAAAAATCCGTGGTATTTACTTATTGTCATATAATATTAACGTAAAGTAGACTATATAAGGACTAAAATGACATATGATACATATGAGTAAGGGTATTTTAAGATATTCATTTCGCATCACAAAGTTGGCAACTCCGATAATTGGACGAAAACTAGCGCACTTACCCTACCTGGAATAGAACTAGAAAGCGCCAGAAATGTCTATTAAAGCGTTGATATATCGATTGGACTATTTTGTAGCTCACAAACAATAGGGACACGATATCTGCAAACTTTTATCGTTCGATAAACTTAAATGTAACTTATAGCATGGAATATTGCATAGAATATTTACTTTATAAAAACTTTAGCATGCTACTCGGTATAAGTGTCAATTGAAATAGATATTGTTTCGTATTGTGCACATTTTTTTCAAATGACTCGGTAAATTTTTAGGCTTTCGAACAGTGACTGACGGATGACTCATCATGATGATTACATTTATTATCTAATCTTTACAAAGATTCGGTATTAGGCGTTTCAAAAAACTTGCAATACTAGGTACTTACGAAGCTACTGAATATTGTTATAATGACTCATGTATTCACATAAAAATAAGTTGAACGCTAAACTAGGTAGGTATGTATGTATGTCATACTGTTTACGTTGCCTATGTTTACGATACATACCTACTAAGTCGATGAGTTGGTACGATTTCATGTTTGAAGTTTCCACTTTCTGCTCTATTTTCCCAATTTCAACGGCTATTAGACCGTAATAATTAAATTGAGTATTTTTATTGTATTAAAGTTAATTTAATTAACTACCGGCTATTCTCGTAAATTGTGTAATGATAAAAACCAGTGCCCTACAAAAAGGCATCGTAGTAAACCGCTAAGCGTGATTGTTTCTAACGCTCAGAACTCGGAAGCATCTACAGATCAACCCAAAAATAATCGGCTATCAATCACCCGAGCGAATCTGCACAAAAAACGCTTTGTCGGCCCAAAACCGCCCGTAATTGGGGCTGAAAAAACAAAAGTGAAAATTTATAACGAGATGAAACACCCAAATCATTCTGTTTAGTGCGAAATTATATCGTTTTAAATGGGGCGTTTAGGTGATTTGTATGTCTTTAATAACCCATTACGTAAGTGGCTCGCCTCGGGTCGGAAAAGTGCGGCGCAATCTATTAGCCAGCAAAAAGTGAGCTTAATTTCACACCTGTTTGAGTTTAATTCCATAATGATGCGGGAGCAATGGGCTTTTTGCACGCGCCTCCGATCGCTCGCTTATTTTTACATACTACATTCGACCGGGGAAATTCATTATAGGAATCACGAATTCCCGAACGGTTCCTTTTGTAGATCTGAAAGTAAATTTCGGATACAGTTTTATTACGGTCCGATTGTGCGACCCGGATCACATGATATGCGAATTTAAACGATATTTGGCAACTGTAAAGTTATACAAAAGACACTAATTGTTTTTTCAGCCATTTCCTAGTAATATGTATATCCTTGTCTTTCAAAAACATGGCAATTGTCTTCAGAAGAAGGTAACCCAGTAGGTAACCAGTTCACGCCTCTTATTTCTCCTTACCTGCTGATTTTTTTAACAATATCTGTGGTTAATTTGAAACTTTAAAATAGTCTTCATGACTATCTACTTGTTGCTGAAAAAGGAACTGAAAGCTTCTTGCTGAAAAAGGTCACCTAAGTAGTAGCTACTTATTTACATTTGTAAGTTCATTCCCGTACCCTCGTAATGTACAACCACAAAAGACGGTAAATGATAATGTGATAGAAGCTGACCAGTTGAACTGTTCATCTTCAATTTGCACAATGCCTGTGCAAACAGAATAGCTTTCTTTAAAAACAAAACATTGAAAACAAGCAGTAATTCTCTGGCAAGTACCATAGCAACACCACCTACTGGACCAACACTTTCCAGCTTATTAAACCTCCGCTCATCACTGACGTCACCGCTGGGTGCCGACACGTCGCCGTCACGCTCCACAAACGGCGAGGTTGGCGCAGCCTTGGCGTCGGCCCACATTGCGCACCCAGCAGAACCGGAGCGTTTTTTACCCGATGGCCAGTGAAACAAAGCACGCGTCTTCCGGCACCCTGAGGTTTTTCGAGCTGATCTTCAGCCTTGCTCAGGTATGTGCAGTGACCAAGCATAGAAATCGTTAGGAAAGTAAGCAATATTCTAAATAGCCCATCAGCAACATACCGTGTCAGCGTACCGTAACGTTTCACTTAGGAATTCAAGCCTTAATCGCAGTTTTAAGTGCAGATTTAAAGTTTGTCCCTAGTAAACTCTAATAATACAATTACTAGCTGTGCCCCGCGGTGTTACCCGCGGTAAAACGTTGCCTATGTGTTAATCCAGAGTATCAGCTAACTCCATACCAATTTTACAAAAATACACACTCACAAACTTTCCCCTTTAAACTCGTAATATTAGCATGATATTTTTTCAGAAGAGGAATAGCCATTCCGTTATGTCTTATGGAGACCTCTTAAGAAGTTTCAACCATATAAACAAATAACGATAGGAACAAAAAATATGTTTGAGAGACAATTAAGTAACATATGTGACATATCCAAAAGTGTGCCGATTTCTATGCCCACACGCAAAGCATAAACACACTCAAACACGTTATTTAACAGGCAAAAAGCTTGCAATAAATTATCACCCAATACACATTTCAACAAATTGATTTGTCAAGTTAAAAAAACGTGCAAAGAAAAGGTCTGAAAGTCGTAAAGTTGCTTAAATTTTAGCCATCCGGAGCCAGGCATGGCCAATCAAAGGCCGAAGACAATGGCGCAGCGTGAAGGCGTCGTAAAACTTAGGGTCTGCGCTTGAGTCCAAAATATTTACAACGCGTGACAAACAGTCAGCTCTGTCTCAAAGGACTGTCTTCCGATTAGTCGCGGTCGACGTTAGGTTAAAGCGGACGTCGAGCCAACGACACGAAACAATAGACTCCAGAGTTTCGTTTTCGCGTTTTAGGAATGAGCACTGGCAATAATCGCATTTCCACGCTGTCATGTGTTCGAGTTACGGGGGGTAAGGGTAATGTTGCAGTTTGGAAAACCTAATTTTTGGAATAGTTATTATTAGTTATTCTTTTAAAAATAAAGCTAAAATATTATGAACATTTTAAATATAAACTTCTGCTTTCATTCTGGGTTAATAGAAACCTTGGTAATAGTTTTCACATAAAGTACATACTTATTCGTTAGGTGTTAATTTAAAACGTGTTCTGAAAACGGATACGAATTAAACCTTTTACCTTTACTCATTCAGCATAGTGATAACATTCATCTAGACATGGTTTCTAAATGTGAAAATTTAGCAAGTTTTAAAATTATACCTACTGTAAATATCTTTGCACAAATAAAGATCTAAATGGATTCATCCATGGATTGGTTGTCAATTTAGTAATAATATAAAAATATCTGCTAAATATCCATCAAATATTATCCAAAACGCAGTATACTCTGTCTCCAGTGCACGGAATGTGGCTATCCCGAGCCACTTCCACATAGTAAAAAACGATAGCACGTGCCCGCGCACAAACGCCGATACTATATCAAAGCGATCTCGACAAAAACCCCGGCTCTGGCTATAAAACCGAGATGCCCAATAGCTGTGAAAGTTCACACAACAATTTGAGGTTTTAACACGACATCGCCACCGGATCATTAATCGGAATTTTTCAGATGTCGCACCCTGTCCATCGTGGTATAAGTCAAAAAGTCTATTTTCGAAAGACGTGCTAGTTGATAAAAGTATTTTTAGATCCATCTTTTAGAGATCGTTGAAATCATTTAAGACCATATTATTATCGTGAATTTTTACATTCGCTTTATATTAATAGGCTTTTATTAAAAATAACAATTTCATCGTAAGAGGCAAATAAAGGACAAATATGCAAACATCAGTCGACTCTAACCCGTCTGGTTAAGGTGGCGGGCGGCCAAGCCAAATCCTCCATTTGTATTTGGTAAATTACAGAGATTCATACTTCTGAAGACTAAATGACCTAAAATGATGAATTCAATGTATTCATTACCTACGTTGACTGGGACGTCAGCCGTCTGTGATCTAGACAATATTTTCCACTTACTTATTTAAACCGATAGCTACATTAAAATATAGGTATTTTTCTAAATCTTTTCACTTAGGTCACCATTGAAACCGGTGGATATGTCTCACAGTGTCGCTAATCATTTTACTATTCTGACGCATCAACGGAAAATTCAGTGATCAAAGCGACAGCTTATTAAAGCTCCTTTAGATCCTCTATTGAAGCTCTAACTATATTTACGAGTAATTTTTATTTATAAAATTATTTGAAGAGGTGCCAAAAAGTTTGATAGATGATTTAGGATGCAATTATGTATTTCTTAACAGCGTTTGCCTTTGCGTTTTCAGCGAACTTTGCATGATTAAATAAATAAACTAATATCTTTGGCAAATCTATGGCATCTATACTACGTCTACTTAGATCTATCAAACTTTTCCATTGACAACAGGATTTTCCCTAGGAATTACGAAATGAAGTTTGTTTTTTATTTTCAATCTGGTTCTTTCATCTATTCAACGTTACCTTATCTAGGCAAGAAAAGATTTACTAAACTGCCTCTTCTGTCTGCTAAAACAATGAAGTTTCTCCATATCCAACTCCACATTCCTCTCCGCCTAAATTCAATCGCGTATTTACCACAAACCAAACATTTCATCACAGTCAATTTTCCTCTAGTCTAAAAAACGACCTCTATCTCGAATGTCATTTGCACGGTGCCGTTGAAAAAGCAATTATTAGGTACAGTCCAGCAGATCAGACTGTACATTCTTATTGAAAAATCGTACTTATTACAACAGAAATAAGTTCCTCTAATGATAAGCTTGATGTGCCGTGGTCCGTACGATCTGGCCCGCGCCCGCCGGCACCCAGCGACAAAAAGCGAGCACGCGCGCCGTGACTGCGCCCGCGCAAGAAAGAAGAGTCGCCAAGGACATGACACGCGACTTAGTTAAATGAAAATTGGAATATTTTGTCGACTGTTAATACTGAGATGGATTTGATAAGAAATTTGTTTCAAAATGATGTTTTGCAGGGACCAGACAAGTGGCAGCAAACTCACGTGTGTGGAGAGAAATCTTCACATTTTAGATGGGAAGTATGTAGGGATAAGTAGTAAAGTAAAAAAAAATGCTGAAACATGTTACGTATTCCTATTATTTACCAAATTACTTAATCTTTGTACGAATCAAACAATTACAGAAAGTAAGCACTCATAAGAGTGGAAATTTTCCCCTCCACTGGAAACTAACGTTAAGAGCCTAGAACAGGAAAAAAAGTTTTGGGAAACGTGACGTCGCAAAAATGACGTCGTACCTACCGTGCTATTTTTAGAATGTTTTTATGAGACATCCTAGGTCCGTACTTTTTGAAGGCTTTCAGGTTTTCCCGGTTGAAGTCTCTTATAAATCCACAACTACAGCAATCGACTCATTTAATGGACTTTTTTTCTCTCATTTTCTTTAAGCCCAAAACATCTCCATCTCGTCATCCTCTATTTTAGGTAATGAATAAATATTCAAACCCGTTCTTCTTCAGGATTCAGTTTCGTCACTTTTCGTGTTTCACCTTATTCGGCTATAGAGTTAACCGTTTAATTTTTTATCCAATAATAAGCATACTTAGGTTTCTCGTGAAGCAATAATGTTGATCACCAACGAATGACACTTAAGGTCAATAAAATTTTAAGTTCGGTAATTTAAAGATTGACATTTATAATGATATTGATACTTTTCAACATTTATATTAGACAAGAATTATCTAGAAATACTTGACTGTCATGTGCAATGAGAATCTTTCAAGTATTCTCTTTGAATCAGTCAAGTATTAATAAGATTTGATATTATACTAAAGTATACTTTTTAAATAAAGGTATACACAATTCTTACATTATACTTAGGTAATAATATGATTATACCGAGCTTGATAATGTCAAAGCCTTGCTTAGATTCAGCACATGCAATTTGCAATTTTTCTAAATCATGGTGACTTTCATTTATTCATAACATAGGTAATTACTTACTAATAATTTCAATTTAAAATCTAAGAAGAGATTGGACTTTGGACGTAGGTAAATAAAAAGCTAGCCGATACGCAATATTATTGGTACAGTCGATCTTTAAAATTGCCCCCAATAAAGCACTTTTGATAATTTAGTCAACACAAATATAGGTTTAATTTTGAACCAGAACACGTAGTTCAAATCTATAGCTTAGAAAAACAGTCCTTAACTTGACCGCCAGCCTTTCCACGCCGCTGCGCCCAGTTTTGAATAATAATCGAAACAAACGCCAATAAGTTACTTCCGGCGATCAATTATCTTTTTGCGACAAAACCAATAGCTTGCAAGGCTTACTGGCCGATTAGACACGTTTATAGACATTATTGTGAATGCTGACCGCAAATAATTTACCACTGTTTGCTCATAAGTCTGATTGAAAAGTTGAAAACAATAAGTTATGTTATTGCTTGAACAATTGGCACGAACGTGTTATTATAATACAAAATTAATAATTATAAAAATTAATAATATCATCGTCGTCATCTTCTACTATATAAAAATAAGTCGGGTTTTCCTCCCTGACGCTATAACTCCAGAACGCACGAACCGATTTCCACGGTTTTGCATTCGTTGGAAAGGTCTCGGGCTCCGTGAGGTTTATAGCAAAGAAAATTCGGGAAAAGGGGATAAAACGGGATCCACGCGTACGAAGTCGCGGGCGGCCGCTAGTTTAAGAATAATTATTTTACTTCTTATCTTTGATGTCAAGTGTATTACGTAAGCCTTCTCATGAGAGTAAAGATTTAATATAAATATACACTTGCAGGCTCCTATTAAACTAGAAATAATAAAATATTGGCAGTAAATTGTCAAAGCATGTAGCATAAGAATACTCACTGAATAAGCAGCATAATATCGCGTTAAGTGTAAAATTGCCTAACAAAATTTGATCATCTCAAGCACTTTTTATGATTACATTAAACGCGAGTGAGCCATTTACAAGCATGACTCAAGAATCTAATAAATATTTTAAACTGTAAACCAGTATGATGTAAGGAAATATCCGTGTGTTTATTTTGTGGCATTGATCTTTTTGATTGAGTTCAAACTGATAGTGTAAATAAAGTTGTCAGAGCACTTTTACACGTCCCCATAGATTTTACCCTAAAACCACTTTGAGACAACATATTATCTTCTGGCGCCGAGAAGAAGTAAGTAGCAGTAGAACTCATGCCCGTATTCACAAATATTAAGTACTATGAGGTCTCACAGTGGATGCACAGGGTGACATACGAACCAATCACAGAGCTCTATTCAACGCTGTAGCTGTACGTTCGATTTGCTGCTTCACCTAAGCAAGCATCGTTTGTGAATACGTCACTCGGCAAGTTTCTACAAGATGTTTTCCCGTAACCATATCTGAATATTATTGCCTGATAATGGAATGGAACTTAGTGGAAAATTTCTAGCCCAACAAAGCATCCGCTGCAGCTATATAAGATCTAAATAGTGCAGTAGGCAGCAATAAAGACTTCGTGGTTGCAACGCTCGGAAGAGAAACCATAAGTGAGCGACGTCGAACGGTTCGATATGATAAATGTTGCTTGCAGAATTAAAGTGATCGCGCACACGGAGCGTGGTGGCTGTGGATATGGTATAGGCAGATTATAATAATAATAAAATTATAAATAAATTTATTCAATTTGCACACTTTAATATAATTATGATTGCACACTTTAACTTTAATAGAACTTACATAAAGTGTTGAAACTTGTCAAATCTACAGTAGTAAATAGACAGTTAGTTTCTTACTATTTCTCATCACATAGAACTGACAACGGCACAATTTTAGCGGTCTTATCGCTAGGAAGCCATCTCTTCCAAACAACCCAGGAAGAGGATAGTTGATTGACATGAAAGGGGAAGACAGCCATTGAATTATTTCTTACTATGTAGTAAATAAAGGACATTGTCAGAAACCGCCTTAGATTCCTGGGCACAGCAGTAAAGTATCAAAATTAATCTCTTACTTTTTGAATACTTAAATATTAATTAGATTGTAACGGACACTTGAGGATTAGAAAATGAAATAATAAAAGTCTTTTATATGTATTCCATAATACTATGACGACATCCGGACATTTTAGGGCGTGGCCTGCTTCATATCCTATGAAGTTCCATAATTTGTGTCGATAAAANAGTAGTTGCTGTAAGTAACCAAAAAATTGTCTAGACTCTAATGGAAATCAAACCTGGGCTTCTCTCAAGACAAATCAGCGCATCATGTACCATTTTGAAATTACGACATTATAATTAACTTAATTTCTACGCCATAATGTCGCGGCTGATCTATGAACCAATCACACTGCGTTACGTAGTGCAAATAATAAATTTATAAACAGTGAGAGCCTCAGCAATCCGCAGTTAGCGTATCCAAATACCATTCGTACTTCATCCATGGCACAGCTGCGTGCCAATCAAGTGCGTGCTTTCTGACAGCGAGGTTAGAGCTTGCCGATTCCTTAATTGCCGTGACGTTTTGGTGTCACCGCGAGGTCGACGGTGTGTATGCTACTTAACTTTAGTAGCCCGCGTGTACACTCGCCTCTTGCCACACCACACATCAATCCAATTTGATCCGATAAAATATTGAGAAATCGATTCTGATATGTGTTAGAAAAGTAACCTCGAAATGTATGCAGCGAATTGCACAAGTCATTTTTTATAAATCTTTCTCGTTATCAAATACCTATCATGTCAGTTTCAGTGATGAGGTCTTTATATTCTGACTACTTCATTGTCAATGGCCAGATGAGTAAGAAGATAAATAATACTAATTTCATATTTGTCAAGTGACTCTCCTATAACAAACAACAGTGGACACAAATAAAATAGAAACACTTAAATATAAAACGATATTATGAAAAGGTTAATATCCCGCCTAAAAGGGTCATAAATTGTACAAATTGAAAAATAAAAGGCCACAACTTATAATTTAAAAATAAATATGGGACAAGAACTCCTTTTATTTGAATGCCCAACCAGGTTTCTAAGGAGGCTGTCAACGAATAAATTACATTAGGATCTATAAAGCACATTTCAAAACAAAATTATTTGGAAAAGGAGGCCTCATTCACACATTAGTGATGCTACTCGCCGCGTTGGTCTGTAATTATTAAAAAGTTACGTCCTGATTCCTTGGCTTCTCGTTTACTTTTTTTGAACTTTTTGAATTTGGAGTGTCGCGTCGTGAGCGTTAAGTAGTATTTATGCGGTCCCCAGCAGCGCGAAGGCGATTTCGCCGAGAAACAAACTTTGAACAACCGAAAAAGAACAAGTTTATTTTTTAACATTTCCAACCCAGTTACAGATATTTTTGATTATTTCCTCAACGGTTATGAATGTTATGATGTAATATCTAACTTTGAAAGGGTCGTTGTTAACGTTATGAACGTTTCAAATGCTATTTGAGTTGAAATGTCTATTTCAACTTACAAAGCTCATTTCTTAAGGAACTTTGTTATGATTTCTTTCGGAAAATAAACAGGAGAAACTTCCAGAAGTTAATCTTAAATAGGAAGTTGCAAACAATGTATTACGTGATTCATGACGGATAATAATATGCCGAATTAAGAAAGTGAGGTAATATCAAATCGTTCTTTTTTTGTAACAACTTTCCAATCCTGTTATACAATTCCACAGATACTTATCGGAGTACATTACATAATTGGTTTTCAATTGTTCTATTTCGAATATATTTCTAAAAAAATACTTAGGAGTTTCTTAGGAGTTCAATAATTCATAATCGATATAGCGAAATCTTAACATCCAAAAAGTTCGAACAAAAAGCAACGAGTTTCCATCTCGCGATTTGAAATAAAAAAATAAATTCAAATTAAACTTACCCATTTCTACAGCGAACCGATATAAATTCTCGGCGGACACTCGCGAGTGGATCGCCAAAGCTAATTCTGTTTTGATTAATGCTTCTTGCATTTCCACCGCTCTAGCTGACATTTGCCAGGTCCTGCGTACTGGTAAAGTCCCAAAAATATTTGGATAATCAACCTTATGTACACACAATAAAGTGCTATGCTTTGTGGGATGAAACTTTACACCCGAAAAATGTTCTTGGTGCATGGTAGGAGTACTTAAAAGTCCGCTACTGGCCGCTTGCGTTTCTCACGCGACGCCGGCGATTAACGAATAGGGGACGTTTCGTTAAAACACTCGTAGGGATTACGGGCAACACTGTTAATTTAGTGTTACTTCCTGAATTATACACGCCTGTACCGACTTATAAGCTTAATGTATCGTTGTTAAGCTATATCAATAGATGTTAATACTTTCAATGTCAACTAACAAAGTTTAATTTATACTACAGTGAATAAAAAAAATAGGTAGCAAGGCATTGACAAGATCATTAAAGGAGTCAAAAATGGATTATGTTTGAATGGATTGGATTAGGAATATCCTACGCATGATAAGTACTTATTTTCAGTTTCATGGTGATTTAGAATGCACAAATATATAGAAACTTTAGAAATTAAAATAAGCCGATGAGTTAGATAAAAGCCTACAAAAAAGTTTTAAAGCTAGGAGATAAAAAGTTTCTTTCGTTCTGAAGACAAGAATGTACCTACGTAGTAGTACTTATTATTATTCTGTGGTTATATGCATAATTCCTTAAATCTAAATATTTTAAAACAGCTTTCATTTATTTTTGAACAAAATACAATCGAAACTCAACTGCTCAATCACCTCTCAAAAGCGGGCAATCTCCAAACCACTTTAACAGTAATTTTACACCTGTAAAGGAAGTGTATTTGCATAAGGAAATTATAGTGTTGGCCATAATTTCTATGGCGTTATGGTGGGGTGGGGGCTTGATGGACGATAAGCTTAAATAGTGGGGCGCGAATAATGAAATTATTAGTGATACCGTCGCCTTTTTGTTTTACTAATGAGAGGAAAATAAGCGTGATTAATTTAGCTTGTAAGAACCCCTCGTTCGAATAAAAAATCATGCAATCAAGTTCACGAAAGAAATACCACAAATTGCTATTAAGATTTTGATAATCTAATAAGCCCAACGATATACGATTCAGATACGTAATAACTCGAAATCTTCCCTTCATTTTTATTCATATTCCGAAGCTGAATATAAAACGCTTCACATTATGAGCTAATAATTAGAGGACGGTCATTCAATCTCGCGTATCGGCCGCATTTATCTGCCTAATCGAATAGAAAACGAACATTTATCAAAAGGCACCCTTCACGATCATCCACCGAAACTTTTCTCCGCGTAATTTCATATAAATTACTTAAAATCAAAAGGGAAATTATTCGTCGCCTAATGCTCGATTTGCATGTCAGTTCCTTTACGTAACTTATTATTTTTATTTTATTTCCCATTTTCCCCCTTATGGTGGGCGGTGTGCGTTTAACGGTAATACGTCAACACGCGTTAGTAATCTTTATCGGTGTAGTAATTATTGGTAGCAAATGACTTGTTTTATTCCATACTTTGAACGCCCCAGTTCCCATGCCACTGATGGCGATAATAGCCTCGTCTCTTTCCACTTGTTTTGTAAAGCCACGTATTTAAACTTCGTCAAGTAAGTACTATTGTATTTTCTTCTTCTCTTTCTTCGTAACGCCTACCACGTTGTCCTTTAACATTTATCATGCACTTTTCATTAAGCTTCTAAATGTTGCTTAAAGTTTGTGAAGATGACATTAGTACCTAAATCACTATTTAACGTTGAAGTTCAAGTCATATAGTCCAGTCAATAAAGCATTATAGATGGAAAACTGTAGAACACAATTTCTGACTTCAGGACTTTATTTAGACTAGTTAGGAGGTGAACATAGCAAAAGTCCCCGCCCTTAGCCCTTGAGCCGGCGGGGAGAGGGGAGTTTAAAGGTGCCACTTTTCGGTTTTTCGCTTAATCCTCGGAAACTATGCGTCCTAGTGACATGACTACTTTGAACCAAAAAAAGCATATTCAATTTGCTACAGATGAGATGGACAAGTTTTTCTATAAATTGTATAGTTTTCGCGGCATCTGCTCTAGAAGGTCTGTAATATTGGAAATTTTATTTTTGTCTTACATGTTCCCATCAGGAGAAAATCGACTAAATCAACATTGAGCAATCATTCTAGACATGCGGGAGCATGTTAAGCCTAGTTTCAGCGAGGGGACTACACCGTGCGTATATTTAGACGAATCACTTTGAGCCACTTTTGACTCCTCATCACTCAAAAACTACTGTGCATTAACACTTCAAATTTGGCTCATGTGTTGAGACTTACAAGATATACATCAGTTTCAAATTTCATAAATATGCCTCAAACGGTTCTTTAGATATTGACGTCCAAAAATCTACATGTCTGACCTATAGACCAAATTCTAACCACTTCCAGATGACCTCGAAGGTTCAAATTTGGCATCCAGAAAGGTAGTTATGTAAATACAAAGGAACAAATAAAAAACCAGTAAATTTTAACATTTCACATGTGATAGATAGATAGTAGTGCTCTAAATATCGATTTTTGAACGTCAATACCTAAATAACCGTTTGAGATATATTTATGAAATTTGAAGCTGATGTACATCTTGCAAGTCTCAACACATGAGCCAAATTTGAAGTGTTAATGCACAGTAGTTTTTGAATGATGAGGAGTCAAAAGTGGCTCTAATTGGTTCGTCTAAATACACGCACGGTGCAGTCCCCTCCATGGAACTAGGCTCAACATGCTCCCGCATGTCTATAGTGTTTGCTCAATGTTGATTTAGTCGATTTTCTCCTGAAAGGAACATGTAAGACAACAATCAAATTTCCAATTTTACAGACCTTCTAGAGCAGATGCCGCAAAAACTATACAAGATATAGAAAAACTTGACTGTCTCACCTGTAGCAAATTGAATAAGCTTTTTTTGGTTCATAGTAGTCATGTCACTAGGACGCATAGTTTCCGAGGATTAAGCGAAAAACCGAAAAGTGGTACCTTTAAACCCCCCTCTCCCCGCCGGCTCAAGGGCTAAGGGCGGGGACTTTTGCTATGTTCACAACCTAACTAGGCTAAATAAAGTCCCGAGGTCAGAAATTGTGTTCCACGGATTTCTATCTACACCGTCGTTAAGGCATTCATTGACTGGACTAATAGCAAACCGCGTACCGCGTCAAAAATCCCAAGGAAAAACAATTGACAAATGACATTTGTTCGAATAAAAAGAAAAAATTTCGTGCGCCAAGGAGGTTAGCAGGCTGCTGTAGCCTCAACATGTTTACCAGTAAACGAATCAGTAGACACTTTCAATTTTGCATGACGGACAATTCACTGCTTCTTACTGGTAATAGTAGGTATTATTCTTTAGACATTCTGCCACTGATTAGAAGCCAAAAGATCAAGAAATTTTAGCTCATCAAAGCAATATATTTTCTTTTACACGATCATGACACGATCTTAATTCGATGCCTGTCGAGCACGCGTCAATAGAACCACCTCCGGAATGAACGAGAATATCCCTTATGCCAATATTTTGCTTCGTATCATTGGTAACGATCATTAATTTTCGTTTGACCCGTAACAATTTGATTTTGTAGAAAAAAGTCGCCTTAAAGCTTAGGTGCTAGGGTCGAGTCGAAGAACATACAGGGTGGAACCTTAAGTTTTACTTAAGGTTTACAAAATGCAATTTACGTTAATTTGTTCAAGATACTATTTGAACTTTTTGGGATAGGAAGAAATCCTGAAACAGTTAATAATTTTAATTAAATCTCATTAATCCTTGATTATCAGGTGTGTGATCAATAAATACCAAATATTAGGATTTAATATCTGAGACACTGAATATTGTGCTGTTCATTCTTATTTTTTAAGCATTTTCAAACACTTTATCAATATAAATTTTGTGACTAAGTACTTACTTAATTAAACTAGCAAGCTAGCCCAAATAGAGAATTTGCTCTTAAACTTAGACTTATTTGCATCATCTTTCTTTAACTATAACAATTTACGTCAAAAATCTGTCAACTCCTCACAAAAAAACACCGGTTATCTTAGGTACGTTTCAAGTTCAGTGGTGCAACTCAGCCTTAAACACACCACCCTGTATACTTCCAATACGTGTTTAATAATACACTCCTGCGTTCGAAGCTTTGATTGACGTCCGATTTTGAGCAGCGCTGCAGCGCTTAATGTAATTATACGTACACCTACGGAATGTTAATAGACAAACGGAGAGGCGGGTCACTGGAACATCATTCTTGAACTTGGGATTTGGGAAATTGACAACTGATATCTTAAAGTTAACACATCTGCTGGGCAATGTTCTTTGTTAACTTTAGTGTCGACAAGTGTAAAGGGCTTAATTAATAACTTAATTTCATCATCATCATTTCAGCCACAGGACGTACACTGCTGAACATAGANTTTCCACATGGCCCGGTTGGTAGCGGCCTACATCCAGCGCCTTCCTACTAATTTTATGAGGTAAATATCATATTTTAGGTTTTGATAAAGTTGTAATTGTTTGTTTGTTGTTGCATTGGTACCAAATTACATCATGTTATCATCATCATTATAAGAAGCCTATGTTTAGTCTTATATGGCGTCGTCTATACAAGAAACTTGTAAGCTTGTATCGATTTTTTTTTTAAATAAGCTTAATTTTTATACAGAACTTTCAAAGGATTGGATTTATTGAATAAAATACTCATCAATGATAACAAAATGATTCAATTGCATCACTTGCCTTCCTATGAAGTCATGATTAACAATCATAGTGACCGACATAAAAGACCACCCCTTCTGCTAATCGCTCGCGGGCAGGCCATTCATAAATCCATAATTATTCTCTTTCATTGATAACGGTACTGATTTACTTTCAAAGCATACGCTAATTTCGGCACAAATTGAAAATATTACTGGCCGAAAACATTTCGCCAGCGTCCCATTTAAAAATAAACTGCCGTCCCAAAAAGTAGGGTTGGTAATTGATTGGCAATCGTTGACAATAGAAATTTCGGGAACAAAGAAAGTTTGGAGCGGACTACCTGGCGTACCTTCCTAGAATGCAGTAATAGCAAACTGGTAATCCTCTTCCACGGAACATGCGATGTGCAAAGATAACATGATAACTTCGCAGTCGACAGGGTTGTCGATGACATCGGTTAATTTGATACCGTGGATTTGGCTATCTGAGCGTTTGATCAGCATATTCCATTCAAGGATTTATTAGACTGATTTTTTTGATGATTTGATCGTTTGGTAACTTGATATTGGATTTAGGGTCATATTGGTTAATAATTCAGTATTGTAAAAGTTGGTATAGATGTATGTACAAAATACTTAAGTAATTTAGTAACTGCCCAAATATAATATTTCGTTTAGTTTCTGACATAGATAAGTAGTTTCTGCCGAAGTAGGCTAAGAAGTCGGTAAATTTTAAGTTCTTTTTTGTGTCCAAAACAGACCTTTTTGGCGTAATTATTACATAATAAATAATAGGTAATTGTTACATTTATGAGAAAGATATTTTTTCTAAATACGTACTTTTTGCTGTACATAATAATAAATACCAGTCTGTCAACCCTTGAAACACCTTAATCGCTTTGCAGTGCCGCCAGCGCATGGCTGATTTTCGGCGTTCGGCCCCGCGGCGACACAAAGTCTGCCGAAACCGCCCGCTCCGGAAGGATTATGCGCTTTTTGTGGCCGAAACATGGGTCGCTTACCTGGTGCAGTTTACCGCTTATCCTCTCACTTGTTGTCATATGTAAAGCTGAACCTTCGCTGATATAACTGATTTCATTTAAATCAATTATCTTTTCATTGTAATTCCGCCATAGCAATAATAAAATAACCCTCCCTCTGGCGCAGTCGAGTAATGAAAGGAACATTTATTTATTTATTTAAAATATTTATTGCACACAGCATAAAAAATACGAGGTACAAAAGGCGAGCTTAATGCCATGAGGCATTCTCTCCCAGCTGACCTTGGCCAAAACGGAGAAATTGAGTAGGGGCGGTGCAAAGTTTCTTAAAGCGGTGAACATAGCTTCTTCATCTACAGTAGGTACTCGGTAATATAAAGCTCGTTACTTAACATAACATTGAAGATTTCTATTATAAGTATTATAATTTAATTAAAACACCAAATCTACAACTTAGAACAAAGAAACCAATTAGCGGCAATAAAAACAAAACACTTTCGGTTTATTTCCACGCGAATAGACAGAAATAAACCCATCAATGAATTACCAAATAGCATAATAAACGAGCATTTAACGAATTACAAAGGCATAAGCACGTTAATTGAAGTCTTCCAACAATGCAGTGAATGGCCATTGAAGTGGTGGCAACAAAGAGATAACACAATCAATAAGAAGTCAGTGGGTCTACTCCCGCACAGATAAAACCCCAAGAAACGATCTGAAGGTCTAGGATGTGCGCCATGATAAAATTGCATCGACGATTTTTGACGACGAATGTATGGGCTTATTGTGAACAGTTCTTTGTGTTGTACTGAGAGAGTCTAGAATTCAAAAACTTTTGTCATACTTACTGCAGTATCGGCGATCATCTATGTCTTAAAATAATGTTTTAATTTCGTACTACAGAACCGTGGTCACAAAAGTATAGTTACTAACCATAGTATTACATTCAGTAGTGCATCAGAAACACATCAAGAGATCAGATGCGCGTACCTATCATTTCACAGCTCGAGATGCGTCTGAGAAGGGGGCCTTACTGAATATATTCTCAGCTGTGGACTGTTGGCAACGCTTGACGATATTCATCATAGCTCAATATTGGAACAAGTGTTTTGAGGTATAAGCACTAAGCCGCATGACCGATTGGAAATGCTTGGAAGCAATAAATATGATAAGATTGTTGAAAGGTTGATAAATACTTTGTATTTCAAGCTGGTTATTGTAATTAAAATAACGTAGGTAATTAGGGACACCCAGTCTGTTTGTTAGTACAACGACGACTTGAAGAATTTAAGATGGCTGACAGAGACTGGAGGAATGGTAATTGTAAAATACCACACAATTGTATTTAAGTAGTTTTGCATAATATTAAGGCTGAGTTGCACCACCTAACTTTGACCGTAATTATGACGATAACCGGTGTTTTTTGTATGGAGTTTGACATATTTTGACGTTTGTCAAAGTTAAAGTAAGATGGTGCAACCCAGCCTTAAGGATTCTATCATTTATCGTCTTCCTTTTTACCAATGTTAGGATTAAATGTTATGAAGGAGATAAAAGTAATTAATTTAGTAGACTAGTAGTCATATAGGTACACTAGCTTTTGCCCGCGGCTTCACCCGCGTGAAATTTAGTGGCACAAATGAGAGCCTATATGTTAATCTGGGTTACAAACAATAATACTGTAAAGTTTCAACAAAATCCGTTCAGTAGTTTTTGCGTGAAAGAGTAACAAACATCCAGACATTCAGACATCATGACATCCAGACATCCAAACTTTCGCATTTATAATATTAGTAGGAAGGATAGTAGGAAGTAGGATATTTAGCCTACATAATAATACAGTCCACATATACAGTAGGCTGTCGGGCAATCTTGATCCATGTGAAGATGTGACCTTGCTCTTAACAATACATCAACATATACCTACATAATCTATACGTAATATTTTAAAATAATGTGGCTGCCTTCGCGCCTGATAAATAATGGCTAGATATTTTACGTATAGCATAACTTATTTGTGTTTGAACAGCAGGCAACGACTAGAAACCCAGGAAGTCTGAATCTTAATGACATGTTATTGCCTTCGTGCAATACAACCTAGATGACACAGTGTAGGGAGATTCAATAAGCTCACAACCATAATGGTTCAATCAAAGTCTACGAGTACTATTTACACTAAAACATAGCTACATCATCATCATTTCAGCCATATAGGACGTCCACTCCTGAACATAGGTCTCCCCCAAGGATTTCCATGACCGGTTGGCAGCGGCCTGCATCCATCGCTTTCATGCTAGCTTTATGAGGTCGTCGGTGCTTTTTATAGTAATGTAAATTTTGAAATTCATTTAAATGGCTGTAACCTATCGCCCCGCGTCGTGGGGTTTGATTAGTAGAAGACGGTTAGTTTCAACTATAATTTTTCTACAAGCTTTTTTACAGATGTCATTAATACATTTTTACATTAATGTATTTTTATTGCAAATTCGCCCCAATAACAAAAATTACATTTCTTATTGTGGGGTCGTCTGTACAATCAACATCGTTGTATTGTAATGATGCAAAATATGCATGAATTTAAAGTTTAACCTGGCTGACAAAAATAATATAGTAGTCTATGACCCAAGTGCCCACTGTGCAGATTCCTACTACCTTTCAATACATAGTAATGCAGTCGCATCGAATCAGTCACGGCGAGCGGACGATGTTTACCGTACGAAGAAACAGCCGCGTGAACTGAAGGCCTGAAGGTCATGGCGCTGTATACAGATGCTAATGCCGCATTGTTGTAGCTGCTATGTTATTGTTAGGTTTAGGTGAGAGTGGGATTGTCAGCTTTGCACTAAATGCGAGCAGTATTGTCGTAATACTCAAGTAACTAATAAAGTGTAAGTTACTCGTATCATTTAACACGTTTACTGCGGGAGCTTAAAACTAAGGTCTCTAAACTGGTGCGTCACGGGGAATATTGCACCCCTTTAATGTACTACTTCAACGTGCGTTACGGGTATTAAAATGCCCCGTACACCTAGAGTGTGTTAATCACCTATAACTTTATGAAATTTTACTTTTTTTTAATTTTTATTTTTTTATTAAATAAATTATTACATAGGCTATGCTAATCTCGTTTCGTAAGTAGATACGAAGTATAATAAATAAATTAAAAACCAAAGAAAATTCGGGACACATTAAACCCCGTATCGCACTATTCATATTAAAATACGAGTATTTTGTGCCCCGTAGCGAACAAAAACATTTTTTATCGATGAAAATAGTAGTGATGTGAGTAAATAAAAACGATAACTTTTATTAAAAAAAAAGTTTAATCAGTATCCAACATGGGTCAAGTTGAAAAGCGGTTGAAAAGCCGAGTCTGTTTTTATGACATAATATTCTTCAAAATTGTGAGCTTAAAATTTTCTTTATTTGGACTTCTAGGAAAATTTACTTCTGGGACTTGTCCTTCACTCTGATTCACATTACGTAATTCTTGATAATTTTGTCCGGTACTAAGGCTCTTGATAATATCATATTGAACAGGTGTTGAGTTGAATGCCGCTGAAAAAGTTTTCGCAACATTGGTGAAGAAGCTGACTGTCGGTGGGATGACCTTGGTGGAACGGGAGTTTCGTCATCGTTTTTGTTACGTGACATTTCTAACATACATCGTGAGCGCTTCATTATCGATATTTGACGTCACGTCTGTCACTGCACTAATGCAAATAAGCCTACAACCCCGTACGGGCGCACGATAAATTCGTACGGGGGTTTTCAGCCCCGTATCGCACTAAAAGGTATTTTCTACTGTCTGGTCGGTACGGGGTTCATTAGACCCCGTATATTTTTATAATGTCAAAAAGCTTCATAATTCACAAACAACACAAAAATATAGTTATCTCTTTCACACTGCTGTAAACACCAGAGATACAACTCCCGCACCAGAGTGAACAAACACTATTTCTAGTCCCGCACTGAGGAAAAGTCGTGCATGGGGCTGAAAGGGCCCCGTAACGCAGTGAACGTGTTAAAGGAAGATCAAAAATCTTAGTTAATCTTACTGTTTTATGACTTTGTCGTTATGAGTAACAGGATTGTATTGTAGTTCATTGTAATTCGAATTTAATTCCTAAGCCTAAAATAAAACATTTTGATCGGTTTGGTGAACTTGTTACGCAAACACAAAACACGTCATAAAAGTCGTATTTTGTATGATACTTATGTATTTACAGGCAGCTTAGGTTATTATTTGTTTTTAAAAACTAACTAATAACGGCTGACATGAAATATGCAAGTTGGATAAAAGCTCAAAGCATTTATTTTTAAATATTTACTTTACTATAAGCTCATGCATCATGGACATGTGAATTAGTTAACGCATTCAGGTACAAGTGATTTTAGAAGGAAGAAAAAATGAAACGAAATTCCTGGCGACTCCAAATTCTTAATCAATGACGCTTAAAATCAATCACCACACCGTAGTTTCGTAGTCACAGCATTAACCCTAAGCTAAACACTTCAAGCGTGTGAACCCCACCTACCTCGTATACCCACCCCATACCGTAATGAAATGACAAAATATTCGAATATGACAACGGCATCGACCAATTACGGCCCGTGCAGTTGTTTATCAACCAGCTTACTCATCTTAGCGCTCAATTCACACCATCATCTCACAAGTGTCGAGACGTCGGCGTCGTTTTTTGTACCCGCGTGAAGGATAGGATGCCGCGGCAGCGATCGAAAACTAGGCTTGGAACGAATGAGAAGGTATGGCACATAATTTTTAAAATGTTGAAAAGAGGAGTTCTTAATTTAATTCTATTTTTGATATTTAAAACTGGCTGAAGAGACTCAAGGAAAAAACAAAAGAAGAACAAAAAAAGAAGGGGAAGCTCTGATTGCAATTTTCTTTTTAAATATTTAGAACTAAAACAAAAGAAGAACTTAACAATCAATGTTTTAAAAAGGTGTATAAAGCTAAGATTAGATTTTTTGGAGATAGAGTGTAACTTACAAATTGACCAGTGGTTAAGATCCTCAATACCTCTGTAACTTTCGTCGTTGATAACAGGGAATCTGGTACTGCACACTTGAGGTGCCATTTAATTACCACCTGTTAATGATTCCAGTCCAGTTTTACATTTCACCTAATGAATCTATCTGAACTATCAATCACCTCCAATTGCCTCTAACTTGTGTCCAGCCCGACTTTGGTTGTCGTTTTGTCGGCTATCGGCCGATGTCGAAGTCGGCGGCATCAAAGGACTGCGCTTGCGTCGGTGACTTGGCGCTTTTGCCTCCAGAGGTGTTCGTGTAAAATTTTTCCTTGAACTTCACGCCTATTTTTTGTGAGTTTAAACATATAAGTATACGTTTGGAATAGTCTACATGATACTTACTAAATAGGTCCAGCTTCTTTTGAGTAATAATAAAGATAGGATAATGCCGCACAAATGTGTGGCGACTTAGCCAAAGTGTGAAAGTTAGGACGAAATAAGAATCTAAAACAAAAATTCATAATAACACTGTTGAAATTCGTAACAAAGCTGTATTAATTATTTCATTTTAAAGTAAGAAATAATTAACCGTTTCAAATGTACGGTAAATCTATCGACTTCATCAAAATGTTTTTTTTTTTTAATTTTTACGAAACTGTTACAAGAGATCATAAGTAGGTACCTTATAACTGGAAGTTTGCTTCATACCCTTTAGGATACCATAAATGGTTGTTAATGTGACCCTAATAAATATTATTAGCTACCAAGATCAAATTTACAATCAATTATCCGTCTACCTGATCCGAATGCATCCGTTCGGAAATGCTAATAAAATAATCGAGGATTTCCTACCTTTGCTTACAGTGCACACCCACTTCAGCAAACATAAATTATATCCCATTTTGATCGCTATTTTCATAAAACTTAGGATCTAAATTCGAGTGCAGTTGTTGAGGGTTAACTATAGGTATAAAAAGCAACCTCTCATTATTTCTAATCATGAAAACATGATCCGGGAACGGGTTGAGACTTGGTTTCCGTTCCTTTGTGCCTCAAGATACATCCTTGAGGACTCCTTGCATAGCAAAGCAACAACCGATATTTGCAAAATAAGTTGTGAAGCTGTGGCTACTCGAAAAAAACTAAGACTTGCTTCGGAAGATAAGCTAGGATTGAAAGATAAGTTACCTTTTGTATTTCTATAAGTTAGGACGGAAAAAAACAAAATCTGAGAAAAGGATTTTTTATGAAGTTTTTAAATTGCGCGAGTTTACAAGTATTTCAAATAAACAGAAATACCTGAACTGAGACTTGAATAAAAGTAAGTAAGTAAGACTACAAAGGCCTTACCAAAAGTTAAATACGCATGCAACTCTCAAATCTACTCATAAAATTAAATATTTGTCAAATACATAAATCATCATTCAAACAATTAAAACTGGCACATAAAGCTGGCGCAAATAAAAAAAACATTACAGCAATATTTCTAAAAAAAAAAACATTCGAACATCAAATTCCAAATATAAAATCACATAGGTAAAGGCGGCCATAATGCCTCATGCGTCATAAGAGCACGTGCAAACGGTGTAGACTTTCAGCCGGCGTCCCCGCCCGGTCTCACGGCTGAACCCGCAAAAAAAACCGGTAACATAACACTCGCGATGGGGGGAGCTATGTGTTGCCAGTACACATGTACTTTATATACTTGTATATAAACGAAACACATTTTAGTTGACGACAAATTAAAATTTTGAGCTATCACCGACACGGCCAAACTTAAAGTCGATTAGCACGCAATTAAGACAATTTTCATGCAGTTAATAAGTGTGAAATTTACGTCATTGTTGAGTTAAATAAAAATATGTTATTTATTTATATACGTAGCCTTCTTTTCAAAAGTCGAGGCTTCGTAAGAGAAAGAATCCTTATCCAAATCAAGTACCTAGCTAAAGACAAGACCTAGGTATGAATAGGAAGCTTTGTAACACTAAGTACAATAGAGTGGCAGTCACTAAACTGTTTTCGTAAACCCAATTTACTTTGTCAAAAGGCAGGTCAGTGTTTCCAATTCGATTTCCATTGTGTACAACAATTCAAGACAAAACAGCACAATGGCTGTACCGTAAATCCGTAATGTCTAAATTATTCAGTGTTATGATAGAAGGTTAACCACACATAATTAAATTAATCGTCATTCAACAAAGTCCACACGGTTGATAAAAAAGTTTGCCACTATTGATATTATAACAATATCACGCTTTTGGAACCTAGCCAGTGTGTTTTGAGCTCCCCTGCCTCCGGCGAGCCATAGCGTGTGGACGACAATAGGGTGATATAGGTGAGCATCGAGGTTCCTGATAAAGCGGCTGAATTGTAAAGAGCTATCGCGTGAATTGTACACTTGTAAAGTTGCTTTGTTAGACGGCGCCTGTCATTGTGATCAGACAATACAACTTGTAAGAAATGTTTTTTAGGAATCCTCCATTCATGAAACTATTAGATGCGACGTTTGCGGCGAATTCCGTAATAATGTGACCTGTTGCGTGCCGTGAATTGAACGAGAGTGAATTGATTCATTCAGTCCAAAGGACATCTTGGTATTTAGTGAAGCACGTTCGCTTCTTTTGTGGAGAAATGATCCAAATAGTCTTTTATGAATGTTTTCCATTAAACTGCGTTAAGTGAATGGTTGCCAATTTTTTTACTTCAAATGATTCATCATAATCTCAAGCCGTCAATGATCGATCAATGTGCGTTTCAAAACGAATTCTGTTTTAAATAATTACAGCAAATACGAAATATTTCAAATATTACAGTCGTGAATTAATGCTATATCTATTGATGCTCAGCGCGAAATTTTATGAGGATGGATGCACAATGGATAGATGTTTGTTATATGAAAATTTTACATAAGCTTTTACCAAATTTAATTAAAATTTACCAAAATCCTAGGAAAAAGCCGCGGTCAAAAGATAGTTTAACACATATTTTTATACAACCCGCTTGTAATAGACCAAACAACACATTCCTACGGTATCAACAAGCCTACTCAACTAGGCAAAATGCTTCCACGTGTATGTGAAATTGTGTGTGATGTGTTCACGCATGCGTGGTACCAGGAAGCTGCGCATGAGATCAACGTTAGTTCATTAGTGTCAATCTGTACTTATGAAATCGTTTGTCCTATCTGACTGATAAAATTAATCAACGCATTGCCAAAAAGACTACGGCTTACTTTAATCATGTTCGGCATCAGCAAAGAAATGACTTTTGGATATTTCATATTTTAAGCGGGGAAATGGGGGTGGAAACAAAGGAATTTCACTGGCAAAAGCTAGTTTACTACATGTTAGAAGATTTCATGTGTTTCGTCTAGTAAATAAATGTTTTTAAGTAATACGAGTAGATACTCGTATTTATAATAATTTACACGTAAATTACTAAAACTTGAAAATAAACCCATTAAGACATCAACGCGTTAGAAGATGTATCTATTTTAATTATTTAACATCTTTTATTTATCGTTGAAACAATAACATAAATAAAATAGAAGAAGTTTTGATTAATTTTCTTTTCTGGCACAAAGGAAAGAAGTGGTAAGCCCGCGTATTCGTGATCTCGAAAAATAATTTATAGAATCGGATCAATAGTCTTACTCAAATGAGGAAGTCAGATTCAAAATTTTCAACAAGTAACGAAAACTTTTTTGGCTGAGAGTGTACCACCTAAGTTTAACAGTAACTTCATCGATAACCGGTGTATTTTGTATATGAAGTTTGTAGGATTTCTGACGTTTGTTAAAGTTAAAGTAAGATGGTGCAACCCAACCTTAATTTTATTGTAATTTTTGTAAGTGATAGAATAAACCCGTATCTGACTCTTCATAAATAGATCTTTAGAGCATATAATCTTATAATTTTATATTATCCAGTAGGTATCATGAATTTACTACGCATTACCTATCAAAATACTCTGCGAGGCATCTACGACCTATTTGCTCACTACGCACACAGCCGCGCGTACATAGCGTTGCTCAGTGTGCGTTCACGCATGCGCGGCGAGGAGGCTGCATGAGATTCGCCGCGCAGCTGCGGCGGCCAGGTGTGCGCGAGCGCTCCCCTGTCGTTCGGCCCCACCCTACCCCGGTACTGGCGAGAACAGTGATTTGAGATTTAAAGGGATTTATTTTATATTTTATTTTTGGAAGCACAATCTGGTTAGTTTTGTAAGTAAATGAGAATAGAGTTTGTTCGTATGTCTGATAAAATGCATTTAGATAAAAATGATTTACAAATTAAAAACGAAACATTTCATTTAAGTAAATGAAATCTTCCCAAGAAAACTATCGGACCCGACAACATCAATGATAACTTCCTTAAAAAAGTTAACTGTCAGTATCGAAAGAATAGTAATCCATATTCTGTAGGAATGTAATTAAATTGTATTTATTGTCTCTGGATTGTTAGTTTTAAATACTACAGCAATCAAACCAGATTTTTTGTATATCTTTGAAATGCACGGTGCAATATTTCTATGTAAGCTTTAGATTGTTTTATATTTTTACGTAGTTCAGATATTGAAAATACCAAAAAAGCTTTTCCCACATCATGCATGTAAAAATAACCTTAGGTTTTAATTTTAAAAACACAACTGTTCTTTGTCCAAGATACTAAATAAAATATTCAAATAAATCACTGCACTTCTTTGCTTGCCTGTACCATAGCGCGCCACTACCCCATCAAAATCTGTGAATGCTTGCGCAAACCCGCTTCCATGACATAAACAGTCCATCAAGAACCGTATTCATTCCTCCCGGATAACTCCACGTGGGACCCCATACTTCATGGGCGCGCTGTTATGGGGACCGCGGTAATTATCCTACATGTTTTTATAGCGATGCGATTTTAGTGCATTATTATTTACGGTTTTGGACGATTCTGCATCGGTTTGCCTAATTAACTAACCCATCAAAAACAATACTTGTCAAAAAAACCAAGTCTCGCAACTCAGTTGTTCTACGGTAAAAAGTTGTGAGATCCATGTAAAGGCCAGGAAATCTTTAACGTTTTACATAAATATATTGACTTGGCCATCGCACTAAATAATTTAATTTACACGTGTTTTCATGCGATGGCCAAGTCAATATATTTATGTAAAACGTTAAAGATTTCCTGGCCTGGACTTGGTATTACATGGATCTCACAACTTTTTACCGTAGAACAACTGAGTTGCGAGACTTGGTTTTTTTGACAAGTATTGTTTTTGATGGGATCTCATTTCTTTTTGTATTTTGTAGACAGCAGTTATGTATCTAGAAAACTGGACCGAAATTGAAAAATTTTACTCGACTTGGCGGTTGCACTACCGTGCCCCCAAATATTTTAGTTTTTCCTTGATTTATACACCAAACACTACTTATATTCCAAATTTGAAGCTTCTAGGTCTACTAGAAGTGCCTTAGAGTTTTGATGATCGGTGAGTCAGTGAGTGGCAAAATTAAGTAACTTTGACCCGTTATAATTCCTAAACTACTGGTTCAAATTGAATGAAATTTTAAATATACCGTGTCTTTACAATGCCTGCATAGCTAATGAAAATTCAGCCTTCTAGTTTTATCCACAACGAAGTTACAGGCAGTCGAAAATGGCCTGAATTGCTTCGAGAAAAGGATGGTACGGCCGTGCCGCTTTTTTGCTCGATTTGGTGGGGGCACTGCCGTGCCCCCAGATGATGGCTTATGCTTTTGGCTGGAAAACATAGTCGTTAATTTAGAATTGTTAAAATAATACGAGCTATTTATACAATCAATGTAATTATTACAGTAATAACCGAGTGGTAAGAGGTTTTTAAACGCCAATTAAGGAGAGTACGAAATTCTTATTTTTATATGGATATTCTTCGTTATTAATTACTTATTCAATGTGAATCGACTCGAGTAAAATAGTGATTAATACGCTAAATAACATAAACCTAAGTAACGTGTTAGAAATGCTAAGAGCTTTTACTATCAACTAAAGTTGATAAATATAAGATGATAATAATATGTCATCAAAATGAACCAGTCAGTATCGCTAAAGGATTAATAAGTATCAGAAATGCATATAAATATACAGGTTAAATTGTTCTTAATTTATCAAAAGCTTCGAACACTTCACTGAAAATCTCGCAAAGTGAATCGCACTGAATAAACATTTATAATTGGAGTGTCACTCTGTCAGCGAAACTCACAATCGGTACGATAGTAAATTATTTTTTATCTCACAGAAAAGGCTTCAGCTGCAGTGAAAGTTTCAATATTGATAACTGATACACCATTTCGTTTTCGTAACATCGCATGAACTAGAAAAATTACTACAACTAACAAGTAAACCTGAATTATTTTCAGAGAAAATATCTATTGAATTCCTTTATCATCGTGGCTAATCGGTGGAAATCCATGTGTTACAATAAAATATTTCTTTAAAAATCTAATTCTTTGACATTTTGAGTACCTAACTATAGCTATCTATCAATAAAGGTACCATTTCAGTTACTAGAAGATCTAACACCTCCAGATAATATTATCTAAGTAATTTTGAAGGTAGTCATTTGAAACTATTTTTGCAGATAAATCAACCACTAAACACAACAGAGGTTCAGCAATTTTGTAACTGTTACGAGAAATAAAAGGCAATTATATTTTCATTTATTTAATAAATAAAAAAAATCTGCACTTTTCCTAGCAGTGAACTCATTTACACAAAAAATTGAGAGGAGACCGCACATAATAGAGTCGTGACCCGACGCGCGTGAGATGCAACTTTCCAAACACCCCCTTTCGCCGTTGCGAATTTCTTTAACTATTTCTTTCTCAGCTCACTGTTATTTCTAAAACAAAGTATTAGGAGCGTAAATATTACGTACCACGACTTCTGCTGGAATATAAACAAGTAGGAATTTGTTGAGCCATGAATTTAAATGGCAACTAAAAGAGATGTTGGTTTTTGGTTTAAATGAGCTCTAGGTTTTTGAATTGCTTTTTTTGCTCTACACAAAATCAGTTGTGATACTTTGTAAATTCAAAAAAAATTGTAGCTTAATAATATCTTAGGCTTAGTAAGATTCATTAATAAAATTGTATATTTAGGAGAACATCATTTATTTTATAAGGTTTCAATTATTTCATGGCCCTGAAAAATTAAATCTTGCAGCACCTTACAACCTCTGCATATTTTCATACATATTTTCTTTTCAAAGTAAAATATTTCAGCAATGTGTAAAAATAGCGCATTGGTAATATTTAAAAATAGTATTGAATAGATAGAAATGAACAATACAAACAAAGTGCATTGCCCAAATGGGCAAGAGAATAATAAATACCATGTGTAAATACACTTCAATTTCAATACAAACGAAACTGTTTTGATGATATTCAAAGAAATATTGTAAATATAGGAAAATGACCAAACTCGTTATTAGCAAAGCACTTTCCTAACCCGTGGATTTCACCCGTTCATAGGCCACATTACGGGTTATTTTTGTAATAATTGCAAAAGTATGGCATCTCTAATTCCCTGAGCGATTAGGAGCGTGCGAGAGTCCACCGCTATGGTCACACATGCTCGACAGTATGGTCACTGGCACCATTTACACGTGACGATCCGAGGCTACGGAGCATTTAGACATATAACATTTTTGTATAAAACAACATAAGTTAGAGCATTTATCTCAAAAATCAATTTGACATTGTTTATTGGCTATACAATAGATTTACTATTCAATTTCATTTAGCCACGTAACGTACTTATAGACAAAAATCACCAAAAGTTCATAATTATATTTCGTGGCAATAATTATGTAGATACAATATATTTTATTTTTATGCGTAACGTTGTGAACAACTGTGTAAACCCACAATTTTTTGCGTAACTTTTATTTGCTTATGTGACTCCACCAAAGTTTATTGTGACGCACATTTACGAGCACCGGTAGATATACTCACTAATCATGTGACCTTAGTTGTTATAATTATCACAATTGAAAAACAGCAGCTACAAAGTCCAAACCTCCTTTCCTGGACATAAACACTAAACTTACTCGTAATCAAACTAGTTTCCGATTTTTATTGAATAATTGGGCCTTTACATTTGCATCAAATGTCGAGAAGAGTCGAGAAATAGTCATACTTAAATCTCTATCACTAACATCTGATGCACAAAATCATATTTCTTATCAGTTTCAAGTCTACTCAAAACACAATCAAACTAGAAGCCACTATCTGTCGTTACCTTAGAATAAATCCAAGAAAGTTGCGACAGTAAAACTACCTATCAAAAAAAAAAAGAGACATGTAAGGCTCCTTAAGAGCATTTGACAATTTATAAATAGGCCTACTTAGTCTACACAAATAAAGATAATTTTGATTTTTGAACTAGTTACCTAGTCTACCAAAGGTGTTTGCGTTCCCAAGTCTAACTGCAATTATAAAGGTCATAAACTAAATCGTAGAATCGTTACTTGTAAACGAAGCCAACATAAACCACGAGCAGTCCGCGGTCCGGAGCGGCGCGGGCGCACGGCGATTTGCCGCATTTCACGCCGCCGCGACGGGTCACGCCGCGGGGTCACGCCCCGGTAATGTCACGTCGCCGCTTTCCATCAGTTCACGAACGAAAGTGTCACTCGGACGAGGAATCCTCTTTCCGAGGAACTCACGGTTAGAAATACCGATGTTTGAAAATCGAATCAAATCAATCGACGAGGTCGCAATTTGTAAACCAAGATCTTATTAGTTCTGGTTCCAACTGCGGCTTCTTCTATCCTGAATTACAGTGAAAGGTACTTTTTTCACTAATGCTTACTTGTCCAGGTCTACAAAATCTCAAATGAGCCAGAACCAAACAAAAATACGTAGATAGGCAATATTTTTATTGGAGTTGCAACAACCGCCACACCGTTACAATTAACCGCCTCTGTGGTCTTGTGGTAAGACCACCTGCTTCAGACGCAGAGGTCCCGGGTTCGATTCCCAGTGGGGGCAGATTTTTCTGTTCGGTTTGGTTGGTGGTAGGGCTTGTTCTAAGTCCGCCTGGCTAGCTTACCTAAGTCTGTCGCCATAATAACAATGTTAACAGCATTGTTGTGTTCCGGCAGTTAGAGGTAGGATTCCGAGTGAAGCTCGCTTCCACCTTCGGTCTGATCATCACTTACCATCAGGTGAGATACAGGCCAAGAGCTTCCTCGTTGTGGATAAAAAAAACAATTGTCTGCGAGACAAAAGTCCTGCGAGGTTGCTAATATTTTACAAATAACCCTGAAATAAAAATTTAGTCTTAATGGTTTGCCCAACTTTATGTGTATATTTAACTGTGGAAACTTAATTGGTTTATGTGTTTTCTCACTGCACCTAAGTTAAATTATATTGTAACTGTATGTTTCCCAAAAATAAATAAATAAAATAAAAAAAAATAATATTTAGAGTTAGACCTGCATAACTGTTAAGCTATCAAGTGACCAGTGATATTAACCTGTTCCACATACGACACCGCTCCATTTTCATTAGCTGTGACCAACCTAGCAATTCTGACGGCGGCCATTTTTCCACAGATGAGTGCGCGAACGCGCCCGTGACTTCCGTTTCCGGCGGCGCGCCTGCGCACAGCATCCGCGCTCAGCAGACCGGTACGTATGGACGTATACAATATGCGTGTATTTTAGCAGTTTAATTAGGCAATGGAAGTTTTAATAGCAATGTTTTATGAGCTTGATAAAAATTTGTGCTTCAGTCATTAGCTTTAGCTTTGTTTCTTTCATTTATTTGTCAAGGTTATTCAGCCATTCTAGTAGCTTTCAAAGAGCTCTTTTACAAACTTACTTCTTCCTTCTATTTTTAGCAGTTTCTTATCCTCAAAAGCGATTAAAAACAAACAACATTCTGCGTTTCAATCAGCCAAAAGAATGAAATAAAATTTAAAAACATGTAAACTCCACTCGGAATTAAAATCACAAATAGAACGACAAAATATCAACAGCAAATCACATTTTGCAATTTTACAAGAATAAGTGCAATTCTTTTGAATGTCGCATGCACATCTCGGATGGCATGTCATGCGTCATGCGCGTGCGTCAGCGTGACGCGGATGCAGCCCCATTAGCCTGTCAGCATCGACGCAGCCAGTGAAACAATGTCGCCCGATGATGGACGTTCGGTCATGTTTATGATTTAAAAGCAAATTACAATAAGTAACAACTACCTAGCCATCGAAACTCTAACTTATAAGAAAGGCTAGCCACCAAGACTCTTTAATAAAAACTGGCCACCAAAATGTCGCCGGCTTACGCTGATGTATGGTTACGGGACTATTCCCACCTCTCGTTCCCACCACTGCTACTTCTGTGTAGCCAGGATCTACAGCTTGACCGCCACAAAAACCCAACCAATGAAGGTCAAGTTTGTCCCGGGGGAAAGTTAAACTGTCATTGGACCCGCAACGAAATTAATCAGAAGAACATAGGAGGAGTTCGAAATTATGGTCTGATCATCAGACTTTCAACTAACCATACATCAGACTCTGATGTATGGTTAGTTGAAAGGCAACCTAAACTCCTGAATTATCTCCAACTAGTCATCTAAACTCTACTTTATACAGGGCGTTGTTTTACAAAACCACACCCTGTATTAAAAAAATGCCCAATATCTATCCGCGTAGATTCAATTACACCTATTCTCTCTCAGATACTGTAACAATGTCCTGGCAATTAGTGGTGACTGAGTTTGTTCCGGCGTTTCTTCTCAGCACATGCCATATGTTTGTCTCAAAGCGCTGGTAGGGCCCAAAAGATAAGGAGACATGTAAAGTGCCCCATAAGGGCTACCTTTTCTTTTTTTATTATTTTCTATAATAATATTTTGACGTTCATAAGTGCCACTTGTGGTCTAAACTGAATAAATACTTTTGATTTTGATGGCAGAATATGCAAGTAAAACAGTGGATTACGATTTGACATAGGCCTAGGTATTTATTTTAAAACATTAACACGCTAATTCCAAATTCTACTTTTCATTATCTTTTTTCCATTCAAAGTGACAACATACTCGTAACTCAATTTTGTATAAACAGAAATACGAGTACGCAATACCGAATTACCTACATAGCCATTTCATTATATTAGATACCACGATACTTAATTGAAAACAGTAGGTACTATTGAAATTTGTAATTGACAGATTGCGAATTACTCGTACGTATACCCACGCTTACACGTGTCACTAAAGCATGAGTAGGTATTTGACTAAGAAATCGGCTGAATTAACTTTACAACTCATCTATTTTTAGATGAAGAGAGATAGCAGCATTTATATGATAAACAAATATAAAAATTTCAGTTTTAGGTATCGTTTACATTTTAGACTAGCGGCCGCCTCCGACTTCGTACACGTGGATCCCGTTTTTTTACCCCCTTCATCTATCTTACGCGGTTTAGATTTTTCATACAAAAGGATTTTCCCGCTAATTCACGTTCCCGTGGGAATTTCCGGAATTCCTTTCTAAGTGCACCTCTACGGTACCTAAGCTACGTCCCTTCCAAATTTCAAGTGCCTACGTTTAGCCGTTTAGGCTGTGCGTTGATATATCAGTCAGTCAGTCAGTCAGTTTCTCCTTTTATATTATTTAGATGCAGTAATCATGTGAAAATTCTAGCTACTAAGCTATTTAAAAAATGCTACCCATCGAATTTTTTTATATTCGAAAACTAACGAGAAATTAGCTTACAGAAAAAGTTGAAGCGACTACTCAGCTGATCGCTACCGTTGTAACTTAAACCGTGCTTCTAAGTTACGGTAACTACACTAGTAAAGGTTACAGTAAGGGGATCTATCTGACCGCCGGTACAGCGCCGCATCCTGCGAGATGAGACGAGCCTTCCTGCGTGCGCGCGGTTGCACGCGCCGCTGAGCGCGACCGGGGATACCGGGGTATAGTGGGACTATGTTGCTATGGAAATTTCTCTCTGATAAAAAGATTATTAGAAAGAAAGAAAGAAAGATAATAACTATATTTTGGCAACAACAAATTCAGGCAACAAAGACATACACAAAAAAAAATAACTAAGTTGCCAAAAAAGGTCATCTTGACAGTGTAACAACCAAGACACTGATTTTCAGTGGGTACGCGTTGGTATTAGGCACAGACTAACTTTAAGGCATATCGAGGTAGAGCTACTCTTACATACTAGTTCTATTTTTCAAAACTAATTCTAATGTTTTAAACTTTCATGGTCACTAATTGCCAAAATATCGGAGGCCTATTTATAAAAAGGTACCTACATGGTAACAATCCCGTAAATAACTATTCTAATTGTAATGTTTGCTGTCGAATTTAACCATTGCAATATGATAAAATTACAATAAACAGAATACAACTGTAAAACTTAACTTTTAAAAATAAGGTATTATTGCAAATAGATAGTTATAAGTTATAACAGCAATAAATTAGACTAATTAAGTATACGTACTTCTACAGAATACAGTAACAATAATTGAGATTACTACATTAATAGAGTTCCACTTTAAAACCTAAGAAACGACTATCCATCAGGAAATAACGTAAACTTTTTCCAGAATTCTCCTAGTCTATTGATAATGTTCGTAGAATATCATCAGTGTTTTAAGGCCTTGCAGAGAGTTAAAAAATTTATAAAAATCATCAAAATGTAGGCAATTATTACTTGTCTAAACTTGGTCCATTTCACCCGCACCTCCCCGAAGTGTGCGCATCAGTATAGTGTTACTCGTCCGGACATTACGCGCATAGCCCGTACAATCTCGGATCTATTAATTATTTCTACTCTCCCATACACATACGTTATACATCATAGAGACAGCATTAATTAATGTCACGTGCCTCATTAACATTCTATGTATGTAAATTGTATATACGAGCGAAGGTTACATAAGCCCGGTTTGTCAAGAGTCTTTCAGTTACAGTATTTTTATGATTTAAAGCAAATAGGTATGTACTATGAATTTAATCAGCCCACAAAACAACAGGCCAATTAAAATGGGTTCCATAATAAGTACTTAATATCGAATTTGTATGCAATTTTCAAGTAGGTTTTATATTGAAACAGTTTTACAAGAACTCGTTACATATTACGCTCTTTCAATCTGTTAAAAGAGATGAGAGTGAATGTTGCAAGTTAGTTCGTTTCTATAAGTGCCACTACAGTATTGTGCCACTTAACCTACGCGGGAAAAAGTTAGTTAATTAATCCAGTGTTACCTTTTATGATGGTTTCTGAAATATTTGTATACCAATAATACCGAAGAACCTATCGATTATATTCATGTCCCAAATGCATTACCACCTTTCAGGGTTGCCACAATGAAATGGCATTATCATGCATGACAAACTGTCAACAATCGATGCAGGTATCGAATGAATCGGGACTCGTGTCTCTTTGATCACATTAAAATTTCATGATCAGGTCTAACCTCTTAACACAATTTTAATGTAAATTTTGAGCACGCGCGTCCTTTCATTTGTCAAGTTCTGCGGCTTCAAAATACAAATATACATATTAATGCCCAAACCAATAGATATGCAAAATTTTATGTGCGCGTATTCAGATGTATCATCGTTTTATAATGGCGGTCGATGAACTTTGCGTTTGTACACTCGTACACACAATACATTGAATACATTTATGTTCTTTTCTTGTTGGTTTAATGTTGAATAATCTTTAGAAATGTACGTATCACCTATTGACATGGTTTTCGATCACCTGACTAATATTATTCATATGACTCAACAAGCTTTTCATTATGAAGCAATCTCAAAATAAATCGTTAGTTTTGACATATTTCCCATACTGTAACTGTCAATGATATACCAGGAGTTATCCTCGGACAAGAGTTTTTTCGAATCGGGCCTAAATAATATTTTACACATAAAATCTATCTAGCACTTAAATAAATAAAAGCAATGAATTAAATAAGGATAATAATTAATAATTATTTTGAAACTTTACTTTTTAAAGTGGAGGAAACATATTACATCTTCAAACAGTGCCTCTAAAAGTCTAGACAATGTAACAACAAAATCATTTGTGATCGCGTCGCTACACACTGAATTTGAATTATAACTGCATGTAATCACGAAATATAATGTTCAAACGGCGTTATAATCTACTTATTTCAATAAAATGAAATATAAATCGTATGTTTTTCATAACCCGAACCAATCAAACAGCGATCAAACGAAACAAAAGCTTTATTGAAGCCTGAATAAACGCAAGTCAATGCGTTAAAATCGTAATTAACCATGACGATATCAACAGCTGATTCGTCATTTACAGAGTTCAACGACCCCACTGCACGTTCGCTGTACAGGTTCTTTGTAAAAGCCATTATATTAGTGTAAACTATTGAATTCAAAATAATACAATGTTTGGCCATACAGCGCGCCGTATTGTGCTGCAGTACCATTATGTTTGCTCGCGATTATCGTAAGATGGTGACTGAAACGTTTTTATGTAGTCATTGTTAGTTAATTAAGACTTTCAAAGAATTTATTGGTCTGTGGGTCAGTAGGCAGTGGGTGTGTCTGTTTACTGTTCGTTAGTCCCTTTTTTGTCGTGTTCCTTTGTAAGTTAGTCTATAGTAATTACGCGGTTTATGTAACGGATCCGTGTGTTTTGATATTGTTTCCTTTGTGTTCTTGATTGCTTTATAACTGTGCTGTGAGTGGTAATGATTTTCAGTTTCGTTATCACTGCTCATGCCTATTGAGTTGTTACGCTTGTTACGTTTTATTTGTGGCAAGTTCAAATTACGCAAGTGGTTATTATTTTTAGTTATTAATAACTTTTATGTAACCAATCTGATAATAATTAATTTACAATGAGAGTAGCCTTGAATGTCGATATCAGACTTACGTTTTTGACTTACGAGGAGAATGCTAAAATCTAGGTTTAATAAATTTCTGAGTTGTTATTCAATATTTATTCGTATGGGACTTGATTCCAAACAGTTCTCTAGCAATAAAATACCTTAGCTAAAACTGTCAGTCAACTGGCATGTATTTATGAGCTGTCAAAATGGGTTATCCCCACGGATTTCGCATGGAAATACCAAGTTATGACGTCATTCTTCATAGAAGTCACCAGACTGTCACAAAAGTATACTTAACGTTATGCGCAACAGTCTATGAAATAAAAAATCTCATAGTATCGATGTGCATGCTTGCTCTTTATTAAACATTTTTTTATGAAAATTGGCATTCGAAAGTGAAACCTTGCACAAAGAAATAGGCCACCGGAAGATAGATACTACGCAAACCTAGCCACAGAAACCAGGTGGTAATAGTCATCTGTAGCAAATGAACAATCGTAGAGGACTATTTTAGTACCAAATATCAGAAATCGTATTTCGTACGAGCTTATTTCGCCATTCTCGAAAACATCACCGAATTTCATACTCGAGAATTGCAGACACAGAAATAAACAAGTCCAACAACAGCTAATGCGATCGTTATAATTGAATTCAACAAATTACGGTGCGAAAACACGTGCACGGCCATCATGGGACCTTATGAAATAAATTCCACCAAATTATTTCTGCCCCGGATAATTTTATACGCGTTTTAAAATGTCTTTTCACAACGAACGTGGGATTTATGACGGCGAAACCCGTTCGAAGGGTGGTCCCTTAGGGGAGTCAGGGACCCTCCGATTCATTTTCTTATATTTTTTACGTCTTGACAAACCCCAGCTGCTATAATACGAAATGTTATAAATAAAATCGCGATTTTGACCCGTCATGCGGATAAGGGATGCTCGAAATATTGGCAAGCGCAATTGCGTGCGGCTGACTCTTATTATGATAGTGATAAGAACACTTTTTAATAACTTTTTGTAAGTTGTTAGTGACTTGTTGTTAAAAGCAAGATTCGACACAGGACGTCCTTTCTGTTTTGCAACAATTATTATTACCCAACCGGAACTGTTTGAATACGTTAAAAGTGTGACGCGGCGTGTTGTACCTTTTTGATAATTATAAATAAATCAGTCAAATTCGCAAATACCTAATGATCAACGAAAAGCTTTTGACAAGAAAGCACACTTAAAATTGTATCTAAGCTCAAATGAAAGCCTTAAGCCGTTTTGCTTGTACATATAATTAATTACGTTTGCACATCTTATTTTATTTTAAATCCACTTTCTATATACAGGGCCAAATGAATTATAATTAAAAAAAAATCAACACACAAAAAAATACAAATCGCTGTCCAAATCGGTACCATTTCATTTCATTTTCAGTGCAGATACCTACTCAATAATTTTCACCATAATATTGATTGAGTATAATATATTTATTTAAGCTTACATTTTGAACATTTAGCATGAGTTGCACCACCTTTCTTTAACGGTAACTATAACGATAACCGGTGCTTTTTGTACGGAATTCGACAGATTTTTGACGTTTTTTAAAGTTAAAGTAAGATGGTGCAACTCAGCTTTAGATACTGATTACATAGTAACAGTTAGTACGGTTAATGGGTACCACTTCTTCCTGCTACCACCGTGGGAACATGTCACCACCCCTCACGTGCTCTCGGTACTGTCAAAATATGAGTGGTGCTTACTGTTTAAAAAAAACTCATAGGACTTATAAATTAAAAGTGACTTGAGATACTCTATTTTCAACAAAGGCAGGAAACAGATATTATGTACTAAAACAAGTAAGCATGACAAAAAGTCCTCGAAAATAGTGCCTTATAAACGCAATATTGAAAAAGACAGTTTGTTTAACTAAGCTACTTAAACCTTTAGTTTTTTTTTTAAATCAACATGAATCTAATACACTTTTTTATTACCGCATAGCAATGAAAATAAGACGTAGAAAGAAATAGAGCTAAATGACATCCAACTACCGGCAAATATTGACTTAAATTTACATAACAATAAAGCAATATAATTTTACATGCATAAAACATCACCCTAATGTCAGAGGAAGGTCTGTAATTTGCAAAATAATTGCTCTGATTTGCCTTAAATCTAGGACTATAACTAGCTTAACTATAGTTTTAGGAAGCAGTAATAAAATAGTGATGTTGAACGAGTACAAATGATTTTTCTCGTTATGTTACCTGAAAATGAAAAAAGGTTGTTGCTTTTCCTAAAAAAAACAGTTATTTATAGCTTAAAAGTGTAACGACGTAGGTAAATGTTATTTTTTAATTATTCATAGAATTTTTAATTTGATAAGAATGTTCAAATAAGATATTGAGTAGGTACGACTATAAATTTGATTTAATCGATAACAATTATATGAAAGTTTTTTGCTGAAACTATTATTAGTGTCGACTTACATAACTGTGTGCTCGAAATCAGACGTTCATTTTCCGTTACGATACGTAATACGAATCCGTTACAAAACGATGGAATCGTTACGTTTAGATGTTGTAACGCCGTTATAGTTGCCGCTAGACTTGTGGTCTCGCAAGGCGGATATAAGCTGTACGAGGTAAAAAAATAATTACTTACAAACAAAATTATAAGACCATGTCGCTTGCGAATTTAAAAAAGAATAGTAGATTATTTTGTGAATGTTTAGTTTCATAATATTGATCTCTCTTCTCTACCTACCTAACTTTAGGATCACGCTTTTTATAGGTGCTTTTGATTGGAAAACTACTTATTGTATGTAGAACCTTCTATGTTTTCTGTGGTAATAATACTTATTAATATTTAAATTCATGCTTTAGAAACTTACGCCCGTATTCACAAACGATGCTTGCTTATGTGAAGCAGCAAATCGAACGCACAGCGTTGAATAGAGCTTTGTGACTGGTTCGTGTGTCACCATGTGCGTCCACGCGCACTGTGATATTTATATGTGAGACCTCATAGTAATGTTTGTGAATACGGGCGTTAAACTTAACTTCCTTAATCTTAGGATTAGCCAAACTAAGTTGAATTTGGACTCTATAAACTAATAGTTAAAGGTTTATCCAGCTGTATCCTTGGAAATAAATCTGCATTTAAATATAACCAAAGTAAACTGAATACATCTGCAGTCTACACTATCATTCCATTTCGAAGAGCCAGACAGGTCAATATGTGTACAAAAATTGTATTCAACTACTTGCGCAAGAGTTGTTTAATTTCGTTCTCTCGATTTGATTTCACACTCCACTGGTCGATCTGAAATCGAGTTAGATAAATTACTAAACTTACACGTGAAATGATTCATTGTACACAATATTATTAAGTATAATATGAACACTTTGTAATAGACATTTCTTGGCAGCATAGTAGTTTAGCTTTATGTTTTTGAAAGTTTCTTCAAGATTATGAAAAGTTTTTGTTTCGAGGTTTATTAGGCCTTTACTTAGGCTGGGTTGCACCATCTTACTTTAACTTTGACAAACGTCAAAAATGTGTCAAACTCCATACAAAAAACACCGGTTATCGTCAAAGTTACGGTCAAAGTTAGGTGGTGCAACTCAGCCTTAGTCATAAGCTTTCGATCGTTCGTAGTTTTTCCCAAGCATTTTCACATCGACCGGTCCTATGCTGCCCGCATTCAGGTACTTCCTGCAACCTTCACCAGATCGTTACTTCACCTAGTGGGATAGGCTTGCCCACACTACATAGGCTTTATTTTTTTTATTTAGGTACCTACTAACTTGCATAGATGAAACTTATGTAAACCAGTCATTCCGTGAAAACACATTTGACTAAAACATGCAAATACGTACGTGACATCAACATCTATCTTCTATTTTAACCCTATCCCGATAACGGTCACTTTCACCCCTTCAAGACTTCCTCGCTAGAATTATTGTAATTTAATAACTCAACCGGCCCGGGCATTACGAGCCATTCACTTGCGAAATAACACAATTGATCACTTGTCAACCACCGTCCATTGTCGCCGACCAATGGCGTATGCAAATTCTTTATTAGCACCCCGTGGAAATATTTTGGGTCGTAAATCCGGTAGGTCCGGTGTGACAGAGATGCGTATCAGTACACGTGGTGTTAAATTTATTGGTGCATGTGAAACTCAAAAGAATCGCTTGTAGGCTTGTTTAACTTGCTATTACAAGGTGCTTCAGGTTGCAGATTTAAAGATAACCCCCCTAATGCTTGTAATGGACATGTTTTGGGCTGATTGCCATCGGTCTATCCTGTTCGTAGATCGCCATAGAAAAAGCAATTGAAACTTGAATCTGTCTATTCAAAATAACTTGTAGATGTTCTTAACTGCGAATGAAGTAATAACAAAAATATGCGCAGTTAAGTAAACTTTAATCAGTTGATATCAATACCATAAAACAATTATAAGTAACATTATATTTGTATAACATGTTTATGTATACACAATGTTGTGCCTATTGCATGAATAATTTATGTTCCCTTATGTACAATTTGTACATTGCCCTGTTTTGTTGTGTATTTAAAAGTATTCGAATATAATTAGACATGGCGTTTAAGTTAATTAACCTATAACAGAGTACCTACTCCAGAATCTAGATGCAATATTGGTAGAGATTGAAAAGAAAGTCTAAACTTTCACATACATAGTTTCTATCTACATTGTAATTTATTTCCGGACTGAATTTTGTACGCTGACCTCGTTTGTAACTAACATTGTCATATTACAATAATAATGTAGGTGTAAGAACAGAATGTAGATTCACAAGTTAGATCAATTATTATTTAAATATCAAATCTATTAAAACCACAGTACTATTTACTATCATGTGAGTCATTTAAATCAATTATTTTGGAGGAGACCTATGTTCAGCTATGGACGTCCTGCAGCTGAAATGATGATAATTGTGATAAGTCTCTACATTATCTACTTTGACTTATTTTCAAATAAAGACTTATCAAGTCAGTCAAGTTCAGCCAGCAGAAAAACCAAGCCAAACCGTATAGCAGTATGAGAGCTGTATGAAATGCACTATGAACATCAAACTTCCTTAACACTTAAAAACTAAACTACCCTAATCCTTTACCAACTAATTACCACGAAAAGGCGTAAGATCGCGATCTTATCACAATAGCCTAACATTCGGGTATTATAATATAGCGCACAATGGGCGACCTTGGCGCGTAATGATAAAAAAGGTTCATTTACACCGCACTGCAACTGTGGCGGGCATTGTGTCGTGGGTGCTAACAGGTGTTGCATTGTTGCATGCAAATTACACTTTCGCTCTTAAACTACGGTTTAGGGCTGCTCTATGAGTTGATGAGGTTTTCTTGGATTAGAGCACGTGGAAAGCGGCTTTGTTGATTTTCACGAGCAAAGAGGCTAGACTGAAAATCTGTTTCAAATATGTGAATGTCGTGAAAAATTAATAGAGTACTTTGAAATAGAAAATAGAGGCAAAATAGTTATTAGAAAGCACTATAATTTATTGATAACGATAACAAATGTCAGCAGATTGTAATACAATAACGTTTTAAAACAAAAACATATAAATACTTAAAAAAAGGACAAATTACTAAAAGAACAAAAACTGATTATATTACTATTACGAGGCAATTCTATGCTTTTAGCTAAGTTTTTCAAACATACATTAAGAATTCCTATCTGAAGTCTTTGCGTTGCATTAAAAACTTTTTGCGCATTCCTACAGATAGCCCAGTAGTCGCACTCATTGTGTAAACTATCACACTTAGTTCACGCTCCACAAAATTAATATCGCTCGCAACAACCATTTGTGTTTGTGTAACGTCTGTCTTGGAACCAGTTTAAGGAACCCTAGACGTCGTAGATCATCGGAACCAGTACTGGTGACTTGTAACTTCAGGACAGTCGTTGGGAATAGTGATGTCCGAGTATCGATATAGGAATACTCGATAATTGAACCACTTTAACGAATAAAACCGATTTTACTTGAAATAATTATTGGAGGCTATGTTCATCAGTGTTAAAAATAAAAATTCTGGAAATTCGTATTCTTCTTCTTCTTCTTCTTTTCAGCCAAATGACGTCCACTGCTGGACAAAGGCCTCCCCCAAGGTTTTCCACAATGAACGGTCCTGCGCTGCCCGCATCCAGGCTCTTCCCACGACCTTTACCAGATCGTCGGTCCACCTAGTAGGAGGCCTGCCCACGCGTCTCTACGAGCTATGTGCCCCGCCCACATTCATATTATTTTCGATTAATATTTATTGAGCATACAAAACAGAATTACGACAAATGCTTACATTGTTACCAAACGATCAAAACTGATTTGTAAAGAGTTCATAGTTTTAATATGAACACGAGCAGTGAAGTATACCACACTTTACAAAGATGATCCGTTATCTTTGTTTATCGACAGAGATAGAGTGACACTATCGATATCTTTCCAAACTTACACTCCCCTCATTCACCAGCACTAGCTGCAGACATGACAAACGGCTTGTTAATCGCCATTGTTGTCGCTTTAATGTCTTGTATTCGACTTAAAAGGATCTATAGCATTAGATTGGCAAACTTGTGTGAATTTCCCATCTATAGGTAAAGGGTCAAACGTGATCGTGTAGAAAGCGAAAGGTCGCCGGACACGTACCTTGATGTATAAAGGCACCTTTTGTTCGGCATTAGAACTCTTTTGATATTATTTTAAATAGATATTGTAAAACCCTTTAATCGAAACGGCAAATTCTTTCAAGACTAGTTTAGGTAAGTCACACCTTTAATGCGTTTTGTGACAAATGTGGTTTTACAACAGTTTTCCTGATCCAAACTGTTGGTTAAGTGTTCCATTGACCATGTATAGTACATAGTAATTGGTTTAATTGTTATATTATTCCAACAGAGAGATATTTTTAAATTTTTATAAACTAGATTTCAGTAAGTAATCTAAAGAATTCTACATACTTTTAAACGGTTGTAAATAAAAATTATAAAAAAACCTTATTATCAGATCCTTACTCTTACAAAGCTTTTAATAGACAGATGATGTTTTTATTTATCAATTTAACAATCTTATATTAGATAATATAAATAAAACTCGTACAATTTTACAGGCAATAAAGCCTTTATCATGTAAATGCTCTGTTTTATATCAATCTCAATTCCAACTGTATGCCGAGCGCGAATCGCTGTACCTTCAGCAAACATATGCGTCCTCCAAGACGCCTACCATGTTAACTTATTGCATTATCGTTTTCATCTCATTTGGTTATTTCTATACGAAGTTTAACGATAGACCAATATCGCTTGTGTATAGTCAGGTGTTCGTGGTACGAGGTAGTGACGTCCGTTTAGACAAGTGCGCTCCACTTACGTGTTTGTGTTCATAGCTGAAATGTTTCTACACCGCGGCACCGGTTGGCTTATTTCTTAAGAGCTGGTTCGAGTGAACTGTAAATTACTTATATAAATACAAAACAACTGATAATCTAGCTCTAGCTGACTGGGATGTTAAAGGCATGAAATATCTCTAAAAATATTGGAATCAAAGGTTGCTTGATAAAAACATATAGGCGTTTATACGTTAGATGGCTTATTAATGGCAGGCAAGGGACATTAAAACGTTGTCATATATTAGTTTGTCAAAGATTTACCAATTCTGATAATAGAAATCACATGTAATACATCCTAACTGTAGGCAAGGCTTACCCTAAAGGTACTCTACAAATTAATTTTAATTAATTTACAACCAATTTAACATTAAATAATTAAAAGGCGTTTTAAAAAAAGACCGATGTGTAAAATCATGCACACACTGCACCGTCATTGTTCTTGTGGTGCAAATTACACAAATGTCAATTAATATTAATAGACACCTTGGCTAAAATGCGGTAAAAAAGCCACGGGTCCGACTTGGGTTTGGAATTACAAGCTGTTGTTTTTATACCTTTTATTAGGGATCAATCGAAGGAGACAAAAAGAACCAATGCAATAGAGCGAGAGTGGGAACAAGCCCTTAAACAGTGTATGTTCGTAATTAGAAAGAGCAACGTGAACTATACATATTTATGGTAAATATAAAGTTTGAACTATGACTGAGTTGCACCACCTTATTTTAACCGTAACAATGACATTAACTGGTACCGGTTGTATGGAGTTTGACAGATCTTTGACGTTTGTCAAAGTTAAAGTAAAATGGTGCAACTCAGCATTATTGTTAGTTAACTAGACGTAGACTAGATTCCATCACATATTTTTACGTAAATATAAATTACAGGCTCTACTTAGAACAAATTACACGGCAGCAATACCTGTTACAAAAAAAGTTGCAAAAGCAAACCACAATCGTACAATTTTACCAATTGTTTTGTATTGCCGTTTTAGATGGATGTCATATTGATAGATTGATTGATTTATAGATATAATATAGAAGTTTTCAAGTGGATAGAGATATACAGTAGTACATATTTAAAAACTAGAGCGTATTTTCTTAATGCTTTCTTTAAAAGTTTTACTTTTTCTAGAGCATAATATTATAATTAAAGTTTACGCAACGAAGCATTAAAAGTTCATGCTCTAGGAAAGCCTTAAAAGCTTCCAAATTAATTTATGAAAATCCAACAAAATTCATAATATCAAACAGAACCAACTTTAACGTTAATATAAGGTTACATAAACGATCGATTTTAAAAATATAGTGTCGATGTGACCTCAAGGCGGCCGACGAATCCTCGAAATAAATTAAAAAGCGCTCACTCATCATCAATCAATCGGCTCGATTCCATCAATATAATTTACTTTTTGTAGTTTTTTACCCAAAGCGCCCTCCGTGACTCGCAAGTTGAGAACTTGCGCCAGGTACAGCGGGCTCCTAACGTGTATATCATACCTAGATAGGTAGAGAGGTGTGTAGGTATATCGGAAACTATTTTACTTCATATCAATCAGGTTTGATTAAAACGCGTAATAAATTGGCTGACGACTCGGTCTGGAATAACGAGGACGATATTTGGATTGGCACTTTTGTTGTTTCATATTTATTTGACACCTCAATTTTTGTAAAAGTTTAATCAAATGTCCTACGTTTACAAAGATTTCCAGCACTAAGTATTCCTTAAATTTTTAACATGAAGATCTGGAAGTGATAGATCAAGAAAGTGCAGCGATAGAATCCTTATTCCATGCTTTGGTTGATAACATAGCTCTTTCACAGGTCACTTGCGATACATAAAAAATGTCTGCTTTCCTTCGGTCACTGGGTGAGCAGACTACCAAAAGTGCGCAGCGAGATTTCTCCAAAAATATCAAATATCCAATTTAGAGTTTTTGTTTTTGTTTCAATAAGGAAAGTCTGGTCCAGCTGGGCTTGTAATGGTGACATGTCGAAACGGTTTCGGCCGTGGCGCAGTAATCTTCTTTTACTTAAAGACCTGGAAAATATGATGGTAACACAGCTCTCTCACAGGTCACTTGCGATACATAGAACGCTTTCTTAGCCCGGTCACTAGGTGAGTAGACACCAAAAATGCGCTGCGAGATTTCTCCAAAAATATCAAATATCCAATTTAGAGTTTTTGTTTTTGTTCCAATAAGGAAAGTCTGGTCCAGCTGGGCTTGTAATGGTGACATGTCGAAACGGTTTCGGCCGTGGCGCAGTAATCGGTTTTCTCCAATAAACGGCGATTAGACGCGCCGGCGTCAGCGTGCGCGGGAGTGACAGCGGATAGTCGCGCGCGCAAGCGTTCTGCAGAAAGAAATATTATTAATTAAAAAATAATTTATAAGAACTTGTAAAAATCTTAATTGTGTTGTCAAAATTATCATGTCTACTTAATATAAATTGTGTAGGTAATAAAACAAAAAAATCCCTTGAGAGTAAACATTTCATTACTTAGTGGCCCACTGACCCACATTGTTGATCTGAAGTTCCTCTGTGATCGAGGATTCCATCTTCAGCTTCCTCGTCAAATATTTTCTACCAGACTTACCAACATAAATCAAAAGCGTTTTAAAGTAAACCTTCTATCGGTAGGATACCAAATCCAGGAATCGACAAAACATTATTCACCTAAACTGCAATAATTGATACATTAAAAACCCCACACGAACCACTTAAAATTTTGATTAGTTATCAGTAACTTTTTATTCAATATCATATTATGTGCAATTGGGATGTACAACAAAAGTCAAGGTGCCGTTCACCCCGGCAAGAAAGGAATACGCATCAAGAAAGTGATATAAAAACTACTAATACTATTATGAATGTGACTGTACCCGCTGCGGTCGTGACCAGACGTCGATTTCAATTATTATCTAGAAGTCGTACCGCGAGCACTGCAGTGCTTTAATCATTATACTTTTAATATATTATTATAGCATTATCATAAACCTGCTATTACCTAATTTAGTAAACGCCTTTGTTTACTTTACGATTTTGATTTACTGAATGATCTTAACTTGACTCTGAGAACTTGAAAGTTGACACTCTTTCTTTTTTTGTGAAGTCTGCGCAAGGGAAAATGATTTTTATTTTATTTTAAAAAAAGAATATTAGTAATTTGTATTGCACAAATTACTAATAGTCCCGTTAGCCCCTTGTACTAAGTTAAATATACTTGTGTCACGAGTGGGCTCACCATTACCACACCTACCACGTATCATTAGTACTCGTACACGCTTCGTTTCTAACCCATATGTCACCAAATCACAGCTCACGAACTTTGTTTACATTTGCCATTAAAAATAAAAAGATTATTTCTACTTTACACCTCATCGTCGGGTAAAAAACACAACATTCCATCTGTCTTCTCTAAGCCTTCCAAAACGATAAATAAACACTAGTCGAGCTCTCGTGTGGAGTAACGTTTGTGGTCGGGTATTTTGGAACCGTTCGAGAAACTTCGACAATATTATATTTTGGAGTAAAAAGCTTAGTGACAAACTACACATTAAAATTAAATCTCTACAAAAATCATAGTTAGATATACCAATGCACCTTACTCATTTGTAAGATGAAAAAAATATGTCAGAAAAAAAAGGAACATACACGATACACGATACATGAACAAACAGTGTTGAGATTAAGAACCGTAGTCTCCTTGCTACGAATATCTTATGGGCTTAGCTCGTGGGATTATATCAACACGTTAAGTAAACTTGCCATGTCTGTTTTATTTCATCAGTCTTAATTCTTGATCAGGCATTCGTTCAGTATAATAATATCGCACGACTCCATCATAAACTCACGAGCGAAGTGTACGGATAGAGGCGAAGTCGGCCCGAGGTGACGGCGCGGCTCAAAGCTTCGACAGCCGTCCAACGCGGCTCATAATTAAGAACGGTGACTGTTGAAAAATGGCCGCCGCCCCCGGCCGGCCGTGAATAATCGCAGTAATTACGAATCCGAATAATTTCCAGCCAGTCATAGCGATGCTATCGGGAGGTGTTGACGACGCTCGTTACTCGCACGCAGCTAGAACTGAAAATTGCAATTGCTTCATTAGTCTGGTAAAGGAATGAGGGGTTTTCTTGAAAGAACGACAGATTTCATAACATATCGTAGCAAATTGAAGTCAGAAATCATAAGTTTCTTTTAGCATCTGAAAAATGAGATCTTACTGCACAAGCACATTGAATAATTAAACAACGATATCGGATACATATTATTATTTAACAGACAGTCGCTAGAAAATTATAATATCACAGAACGCAGATCAAATTAATACTAGCCTGAAGTTGAACATTCAATAAATAGTCTTGATTTCGAACTCTCTTTTTCGCTGAATATTATGCCATCTTAGTGTATCATAATAAAAATGTAGTCGAGAACTTAGAGTAAATAGTATGTTATTTTATTTTTATTACGCGCGAGTTATCCTAAACTCACTTCCAAAAAGGCTAGAAAGATAGATATTTACATTACAGCATCACCTTAATGTAACATAGGATAGTTATCTATCCTATGTTACTCTTAGGTGAGTTAGAGCTTAAAGCCTTATGGCTTTAAGCTCTAACTCACCTAAGAGCAAGTACAAATATGTAGAGACTACATTATGTAAAACCGCTGCAAAATCTACGGTCCACATAGAAAAATCCTTTCTCTTAATTAACCCGATCGGCGGAGGCGTGCGTTGCGCCACTCTACGTGGGTAGATTTAATTAGCTTACTTTTTTCGCGGTTGCGTCATCACTGCGTCTGCTGCTGCGCTCGGCGCCTTCGAAGGCCGCTTTACACGTTTCGACAGCATATTAGCGGTTTAACTGAAAATAATATTGCCAATTTTCTACTTGTGCACGTCTTTTGGGTTTAGGATTACCTTTCTTACTCCGATTAGTTTGGAAACCTCTCTCTGTTAAATTTTACTTATATCTAAGTATATAGGACTTAAATTTATCCTAGATTATAAAAAGGTATTCAAAAGATACAACAATAATATTAAGAGGCTTCATGCTTTTGAGTCGCTGTATTTGCTACTTTTAGGCATCAAGTCTGAAAATCCTGTCTGAAAATCCTGTCTGTAAATCTTATTGTCTTTTGAAAAACTCGTGCCTAGGCTTGTCTGAAAAAACATTCCGATCTGAATATGTGTGTATTTGCCAATAGCTTTTGATATTGACACTGTTATAAGAGAAAAACCACATTCAATGACTTGCCACTTAATAAAGGTGTAAACGCCACGTTACCTTACGGTACGGAGATAATTACTTAAATCCAATAGTGGGCACCTCGACCTTCGGATTGAGTTAATGACCCCACGTAAATGTTACTCCTAATGGGCAGGGTTCAAGCACTCTGCTATTAATAGTAACGTCATTTACCTTCTTCAAACAAGAAGAACTTTTTGCTTACATGATACGAGCCTTTGTTGTTTTCGATTTGATGGTTGTAATTTGTAATGGTCATTTCGTTTTTGTATCCACCAACCTCTCAGTAGGCCTAAGGTCGTCATTTTTGTGATGTAAACACCCAAATGATCAAATTGTTAACCCATTATTAAATAAATTAAGCAATTAAATAAAATATGTTTATTTGGCACATCACAATATTAAAATTACAAATTATAACTAAATATAAATTTGTACCAAACAGCTGGTCCTCGCTCAGCATATGCCAAGGCACGAAGTACCTCGACGCTTTATTTTACTGACTTTGTATTTATCTCTTTAGATTTCATGTGATTAATTTTTTTATGTATTTGCAGAATAATTAACATGACAGCGCACCTTGGTGTCAACTTTGAGTGCCTAATTATTTAGTGTAGTAGGTATCTTTTATTTTCATTACTTCTTACGACTCATCAAGCCCTGATGTATCGCCCGACTGATCGGTCGTTGTATTATGTTACCGTGTTGTTATTTACGGTTTTTCCATTATTTATTCGTATTACAGTTCTCATAATCTGGGCTATTAGTTTTTGGTCGCGGATGTAGAGCGCTGGATGCGCAAGGCCGACGCGATCACGCTCGTGACGGTAATCCACGCTCAGTCATGACTAAACTAACACTTAATCTGTATGTAGCGAATGATATGTCAACAAATTAGATGAGGTAAGATAATTATATTAATTGGCAGCAAAAATAAATACAATAACAACTCGTTTTATATCACTAAAATGACACACAATTTCATCCGAGTGCTCATGCACTCGCGCAACGCCTATGTACTACCTACCTACGTCATAGGGTGAAGTGATACCCTCGTATATGGTAGTTATTATAACTGAATAGATAATGTAGCATCGAACCTAAGTCATTCAGAAAAATGTAGTAAATATTATGTAGAGATCATCAGAGATACTTTATTGTGCACCACAAAAAAAATATATTTAAAAGAAATGCATACATAACCACTGCATCAAGATTACAATAACACCACAACAACATCAAAACTACAGAATTCTCAAAGCAAACTGCTCCAAATCCAAAAACGTTCAAAACGATACCCTTTCTAGAAAGCATCTTTATCTCGACGTTCCCAAAAATCAGGTAGCGCCGCGCCATGCGTGTTATTAAGTTGGTAATTTAAAACGGAGTCTAGTTTTAATTGAGTTATGAGCTGTGTTACGGCCATTATCCCGTATCGTGCACCATAATGGATGAGTTTCCGCACTTAGATGTTAACTCGAACGCTTTGTAATGTAACGCGAGCTTTCATAATTTGGTAAAGCTCTCTTAATTGGTGTGGTTTGTTATTGTCAATAACACTCATAACGTTTGTTGCATTATGAAAGGTTTAAATGTTACTTTTAAACGTCACATAATATTTACTTTTTCGCTTTTCTACCAAAATAGTAAAGCAGAATTTATTACATACCACTTTTAAGTATCAATGACTAAAAAAGATAAATCGGGACTAACTTATAATCAAAATGAAGCAAGTGAACCACTCATAAATCAACGGAAACAGTATCTATTCTTTAGTCCACACAAAATTTTAAATAAACAAACATGTTTGCATCAAAAGCTTGCAAAAAAGGTTCCCAACACAGTGTTAGTCGTGACAATATACCACGACGCTTTTTTCAGCTGGTGATCTTTCTGTGATTTTTTTCGCATCTGTTGTACGGAAAATAAACTACCTAATCATCAGTCAATGCACCTACATTTTCCGAACGTAATTCCACATGTCTGCCTACATATTAATAAAGATTACACGTCGCATTAAACAATACGTTCTCACGGGTTAGTACCTACACAAATTTCGGATACGCAACGCAGTAATGATACACATTACTTTGTGAACGCGAAAGTATCCCACACATGACAAGTTTAGTATAATTTTCATGAAATAGAACAGTGAGGTGTAATTTTGGTATCGAAGCTAAGTAGAGAGACTTCTAACTATTGCCAAAGAGTTTTACTGTTAATAGTGATCAGTGAAACATTTTCCATATTTGAGTTGAATCTGTATAAATGTTAAGGCATTCTATATGACCCTTATCCTTATTTTTTATTTCAATTCACGATTCAAGAATCAAAAACTGCTTTTGAAAAGATACACTTACTCTGCGTTAAAAACACATCTGTTGTAACGCACAGACACAGGAGCTTTTACGGGTTCAACTCAAAATCGTTAACTTTATGTTTGGCACTTAATAAGCCAAAATGACCCAAACCAAAACATGCAAATAAGAGCAAAAAAAAAGGAAAAACAAAACAAAGATGGAGCATAAAACCTTCGCCATCCAACAATTCTTACAAAATAATTTTAGAGAAGAAAATTAAAACAAACGACTGCACTCGGAAGCAGCGCCGTCAAAGGTGGGGCCTATAAAACATGAACGCTACGTTAATAAGTCAGAAAATGAAATATTGACCGATTGTCGACTGGCGACGAGTGCGACCCCGCTTCCGGAAACCATCACAGAAGCGGCCAGTGCTGCTAGTTGGATGACTCATGTGGGGACGGGGACGTCCCTCTTCTTAAAAGATTACTCATATGGGGGCGTCCCTCTTCTTTAACATAATTCTTACTAGGAGAACAGTGCAAACACATACCTACCACAGCACACGATCCTACCTAGGTACATGATAAAAGGAAAACCTCCACGTCCACTAGGCGGATCGACGATCTGGTGAAGGTCGCGGGAGCGCGGGACCTGGATGCGGGCAGCGAAGGACCGATTGTTGTCAAAATCCTTGGCCTTTGTTTAGCAGTGGACGTCATTTAGCTGAAACGAACGAAAAGGAAAAATGTGTATTTTTTTAAATTATAGATTTCTACATCACCTTACAACACTTTTACCTCTGTCCCATGAATTTTCACTCGAACAACACTGACCCTAGCCGCCGAAACAAAAAGGCACCGACGCCGGTGCACATCCGATTGCATTGCCAACTCTGAAAAATTACCTGGCCACCCCGCAAGTGCTGTTAATACATTACGAACGCTCGCTCAATCGAAAGGGCAATTTTCGTTTTTTTCTTCAACGCCAATTTCTGGATTTTCCGATTGTGGAAACGAAACTTTTTGCTATCAACGGTTTTGTTCGGTCTCGATGCACTTGCAACTGCATGGATAGGTATTATCAGAAAAAGTGGATTCATAATGGTTCAAATGATAACGCAAATATCCGATAGGGATTTTTCAGATCATCGCATAAAACCTAGGAACCTCGTCGACTCCTCTTGATTTATTCAAACTATGTAGAGATTTGACTGTAGAGACATGTTTGCCCTTCCACTGGTTTCAAAACCGCAACTCTAGCTGACGTTACAGTCAAGCACTTACCTACAAGCAATTTTACATGAGACAGTCATCTTACCTGGTGGTTCGCACCAGGTCAGATGACTGTCTCATGTAAAATTAGCGTATTTCCCCAAATGCAACGCGATTTTTCTTAACGCTAATTCCAGCCATAAGAGTACAAAAACGTCTAAATGACTCTGCACACCACAAATCTTGTCACTGCAGATGGATGGACTAATTTTTTCACATAATCACCACTCACCTTCGGGATGTCCTTCAACCTTCCGAGAAGCTGATGCGTTACGTGTAAAAAAAGTAACAATTACACAAAGTTTGTTGTCGAAATGTCGGACACCGTTCGGGGAACCAACCGGCACTTTCTTTTGTTTAACGCACCTACCCGCAGCGAGCCGAATCAACGTGACAGCATTTGTTTTTGCCACATGTTTTGACAATGTTTTACGTGACTATAAATTCATGCTGAATTCCCAAGTTTACAACTACGTAAAATCTGTGCAGTTAAACACGTTTTACGTCCATGCTAATGCAATAAATAAAAAGGTCAAACAATAATCTCGAAAACAATGGCACTGGCATACCTGTAAATAAGTAAGTAGATATTATAATTATAGTGTCGTTGGTAACGCGGAATATTACTGCGCGAAACATTGTAGCGCGTGTAAACACAGGACTAATGCCCACGGTAAAACATTTAACAGTCAGCTATAACAGCGTTGGATATTTTTAATGTCTTCCAATTACAGTCTTCACTCGGTTAACGATTTCTCTGAGCATTAACTATTCCAATTTTATGCTTCAAGTTGGACGAAACGCGAAATTTCTTGACCATGTTATGACTTTAGCACTTATTTTTTTATTATTTTTAAAATAGGTGTAATGACATGTCTAAGAAAATATTTGGTCACAGGAACTAACTTTAGAGTGGATGGCAGACTTGCTAGATTCAGAACTATATCTGCCGTGTGAGTAGAGTCAAAACTGAAAACCTGCAGAAAGGCAACGATTACGCTGAAACAGACCTACCTACTCAGATTTTATCGGAACAAATGTTACGTAGATATGATTGCTACTTGAAAATGGTGTGGGTGGACTAATGAAAGCATACACCACTCTGCAGCCTACATTGAAGTTACCCGTTGAGGTAAAGACATACATTACTTAGATAGGCGTGGTTACCCTTGGTCTGCATGGACTATGGTTACTAGCTCACCATCATTAGGTACAAAATTGGGTGGACATAACCATACTTATCCTAGAAGCAATAGGTATGGTCAAGGAAGACTCGCTCCCAGTCCTGCACTTTTGTCTCACATTTTGGCGACTTACGAATTTTATTATCTATGGCTTAAAATGATATACGGCCGCTCTTAACTGGGGAATCATAAAATATTTTCTGTTTGTGAAATATTTCTGAAGCAATAAAGCAATAATTCACTACGGGACTACGGGGAAGAAGCGAGCTTTATTTGCCGTCATAAACGTTCTGTTTATGGCGTGGTTTTTTTGCGCTGCGCCGGAGTCGCGAGTCGGTACGCGCGTTCACATAAACCTGGCTTTATCATTACCTGATTGGAAAACTAGCCTTTCACTGACAGATTGCTATGAAACTTCGTTGTGTGGTTTGAACTGAATTATCAGTATTTGGAGACTTTAGTCTGCTTAGTTTCCTTTGAAAGATGATTTTGTTTATTACAATAGATGCAATAAAAGATAGATGACTCTACGATGCTTAGGGCGTTAATTAAATTACACACCTAACTGCTATAAATACCAGTAAAAACTTTACGCTAAAAATACATTTCAAAGAGTATTTTTCCAGTAAACATGCTATTAGACCTCATCATGACTCAGGTCACTTTAAGGCCTAACGCAAACTCATTTATCAATAAAAAATGTTTACGGATGATAAATAAACCATAAGGTATAACTTTTATCGTTAATCCACCGTAATGGGTTGAATTATGGTCACATCACCTACCACTTTGATTCCATATTAAGATATGTCTCGTGGACTGCAATCTAGATTGCATAATGACGTAGGATATTGTACAGCTGCGCAGTCGCTGATCATTTGTCGGCATCAATAAATCAAAGTGACGAGAGGTGTTGTTAGATTCCCTCAGTCTTCGTGACAAGTTTTGGGTGTAAAACCTGATTCAACATCATCATTTCAGCCACAGGACGTCCACTGCTGAACATAGGCATTCCCCAACAAAAAGTCTAAAGCTACTCTGTCTAGCAAGTGCTTAATAAGGTTCGGCCTCTAGAAAAACTGGCGATGCCTGGATGAAAAATGGGGATTCCAAATCTACTTCTTTCGCTCTACATATGTAGTTCGATTATTGGATCATCGCGGGCATGTTTCGTCAATGATCATTTATCCTCGTCAGCCAAATCAGAAGTGACAGAAAGCATGTAATAACATTTAAGAAGTCCTAGGTAGTAATAACATTACCTATTTCGCCAAGACTTGATTGAAAAAATTAAGGAAGAATAATTAATGAATGTTTATTAATTCAATCAAATCATCTTCGTTCTGTGTAATGATAAGCGTCATTCGTTCTATTTCGCAACGATATTTAACCGGACTTCGTCCTCTTAAACGGCCGTATGACGGGAGACGTTATCTTTTCGAGGTGCAACATTGTGTTGTCAGATGCGGCCGATAAAACTTCGTTCGCTGCATCATCTCGGTCACTTTTCGCAATGGCATGAATTATTACTAAGTGAACACTTCTATGCCTATTTTTTATAAAGTATATTAATAAGTATTAATAATTTGTAACTATTGCTCAATTTACTTATAGTCCCATCATCCCCTCGTGGTAAGCTAAATGATATTATGCTTGTGTCACAAGTGAGTGCACCACGATAGTCCAGCAGCGACGGAGTTCGAACTACCACCCTATATTAAGTCCAGAATCGGGAGTTCGACAATGACACCATTGGGCCTTTTATGGCCTTCTACCACGCTGTCGTTATTTTAACATGCATTTGTTTTTAACTTTTTATTTAAAAAACCTGTTTCACACGGAATTGTTGATGTTACGCACAAGTAAATGGAAGGCGTCGAGTAGATAAAACTTCTCTCGGATCATCGGCTGCACCGATCGGCGATCATTCGTCCTCGTCAACCAAATCAGAAGTGACGGGAGGAGTCGTTAGCGTTCGTACGTGTGAAACTTTGGAAGTGTCGACGGGGGGCGTCCATTAGTCAGCGTGATTAGTTCTCGGAGCGTTAATGTTTCAATGAGATGAATAATCGCCGGCAACAGTGACAAATGCGCCGGGCAGCGCGCGCGCACCTGACGCGTTCAAACGCGCCGCGCCATCGCTCAGCATCACGAGGTGTTATGTGTAGCAGATGAAGAGATTTATTTATTGGTGGTAGGGTGACCAATAGGTGTGGTGGAAATTGGAGGAGTACATAAGGAATTACATAATGGAATGGAATGGAATATTAAATTATCATATCAATATTTTTTTAGAAGAGAGTGCCAACTTGGAGAAAAAAATATCATCACTGACTCCCATATTTAATTATTGATTAAAATATACGCTGAGTGCTACACAAACATACCTAGAAACTCGTAGCTAACCAGACCCCCAGTAAGTGCAACTTTGAAATTTTTCATTCACACAGGTAATGCTGAATAAGAAAAACATAAGAACGAGATATTGATACACGTACGAGTATAATCGATCTAATCGATGTTATGGCTGCGAGATTAGATTCCAGTCAGATTCAAAAGTACCTAACTACTAAAATCCTTACTCTATAATTATTGTAAGTGCTAACTAATACTATGTACCTTAATACTACGTGAATAATTCAATCAATCATAATGATAATATTTAATAGAATTTATTTTTTGTATCACATCCTTATACCACAATTTACCTAATAATAGTTACCAGTGACTGAGTGGTCTCAAGTTGTAAACATTATAAAAATAGGTATATTTTATAACCTCTGAGGTGCTATCATAGTTCACCTTGCTCAGGTCAGCCTGGTCACCCTGATTATTGATAAATGACTCGGCTTACGTATTCCGAGTCAAGGGTTAAAGTCGGCCGCGATCTAGCGTCGGATCTTTTTCAGATTCTTGAATCACGAGCGTCGATTTTTTGACGTCAGAACGACGGTGTGTCGCTGTATGATTTAACATTGATTAGGTCGGTCGGGCCTTTGACGGACCGACGTACAGTGTGATGCAAAAACTTGTAAACGAGAGCTACCTAAATAATTTTCTGGCGATGATGTTTTAGGCTGAGTTGCACCACATTATTTTAACCGTGACTATAACCTTAATCGGTGTTTTTGTATGGTGTTCGACAGACTTTTTTTGACATTTGTTAAAGTTCAAGTAAGATGGTGCAACCCACCCTAAATCTTACTGAGTACATAACTATGAATATTAGTAACTCATTATAAAAAGTATTTAGGCCAGAAAATTTTAAAAATTATATACCCTCCTAGGTATCCTTGTGAGAAATAGTGGACTGCCATAGGCTGATGAAGGCTCTATAAAAGGAAAATTGGAAGGACTATTATAATTGGAAATCAGAATATTATTCTTAGCTTCATCGTCTTGCGGTACTCAAATCGGAATATAATCCAAAGAAAAAAGTTACGTTTTGTCTCCAACAAAATATTGCACGACTTTTCGCGCCCAACTGTATCTGTGCAGATTTACTGCAGAGGTGATAGCTACTGTCGGTTATGCTCCGAGTTATGGCACTAGTGCTTCTGGGAAGCAGACGTTAAATCCCGAAGGAATTATAGGGATTAACCGTAATAGCACCTCGGACACTTACTACAGACGTAGTCGGTGCGGTGAGCACTGCAAACTTTTTGGACATGATCCTATTTGGAATTTATACTTCATGCTCGTAAAGCTTTAGAGGACATATTTCTTGATGCATTTGATGGCATGCAGCAATGGTTGGAATGGAATTGGTATGGATTTGGATCGATAGCTTGTATTAAATGAAAGAAGGTAAATGTTGTAGAAAGTGGGGCTCCCTCGACCGTGGTAGGATTTGTTTTTGTTGAAACATTTTTAAGTGCTTTTAATACCTCGAAAGCTGACCTAGACCACTTTTCCCTATTCGTGACGCTTCGGTCTTACTTAAAACACATGTTCAGTAGAATCATTTTCATATGGCACATAAAAATATGAAATAAATAGTAAAGTTAAACCTAAGTATCTTTAGATTTTCTCTCTTTACCACGTAAGGGCAAGTGCTTACTACATCAATGCAATGCGAACGCCAATATCCTTTTCATGTAACCATTATGATCGAGATCGCAGCTTCGAATGCGAATTTTTGATACGATCATATCTGATACAGCCCGTGCCACGAAATTTCCGAATCTGATACATACCGTATCTTGATCGCATGGGCGCTTTGTCAGTGGTGTTTCGAGTTCAATCAGTCATGACATTGCATCTTTTATGTGTGTGGACTCGATAAACAACAATAGAACAGATGTAACTAGCCTTGTAAGTGTAGAGTAAACGCAGTCTATCAATACATGTTCGGAAGAGTCTTTTGTAGTGCTAATACGCCAAACTACAGGACCTTCCTCAACGACAAACTATTTCTCTATGAAGATATTAAATTATGTGTTTGAGGAAAAATTTGAGAAAAATATGTCAATTGTAGACGAACCACGTAGGTAACTTATTTAGTCATTTTTATATAAGAAACAAACAAGTTTGAGGGTCCCTCAAATAGGGTTAGTATTGCAAAATAGTGACTAACTGGGCAACTGTCCTTGATTAGTTAGACTCACTTATCTGAATCCTGCCTCGAAACATAGAGTCCGATATTCCTAAAACCACCACCAGTTACCACAAATAAAGTAAATGTACCGTACCAATTTTTATTTTATTTATCAATACCACAACAAGCGTCGACAACACTCAAGTCGACGTGAGCCACAAAAAGCGCAGGTATGGCAATGAGACGAGACGCGCCGCCCGCGCACGTCACTGCGTCCATAAATCAAAACATTCGTGATTAATCAAACCTCAGCTTGTGCCACAGACCAAATGCCAAGTGAAGAGCTTTGATGTCTAGCTGGAAAGCCATCTAGATGGCCAATCATTATAATTAAGTTGGCTTTACGTTTGTAATCAAGGTACGTCGTTTTCTCTGCTGGTAGTAGCAAAAGGTCACTCATTTCCTCACTAAGTTAAATCGAAATCTTGAGCTACTTGAGTTATAAAATTGTAGTTTGGTAGTGGATCAGTTTTCAGGTAAGAGTCGTCCAACTGAACGAATTTCACGACAGTCCCAAAGGCCGGTCGGGGTAAAAGTTTATGTGACTAAGTATGGTTTTACTACTAGAAATGCTAAATAGGACATGTGGTAATAAGATCTTTTATTATAAGCACGAATAAAAGTGGTCCAAAAAGTAAGGTGCGAAGTCTGGAATCGAAATGTCTCGAAATACCTAGTATTGCTATCAAAATCATCTATAATAAATGACAGTAAAATATTTCAAAGCGATATAAAACATTAATTTCTTGAATCATTGAAAGTGTTGGTCAGCGGTCAGGCGCGCGCGCTCGCTCGATGATGCAGCGTTTTGTGCGATCCCGTTTGTACACCTCGAGTTTTGTACCCTTTCCTTTTTGTGACAATCAAGTATTCTTGAAGTTAATGTTTTATATGTTTCCTGTTTCTTAAAATGTTTAAGAGAAGTGATTATTTTACATAATAAATCAGTGGCTTTGCATTTGCAAACACTTTTGCATTCTCAAAAAGTTTTAAGTGCTTGCACCACAAATATACATACATTCTATCAGTTTTAGTACACGTATGAAAACTGATAGAAAGGTTCAGCTATTGTTTAAATTTGGATGTCCTTGAAATCCTGTATCCGTACACTTCAGCAAACTTTGTAAGATAGTATTTGATAATATAGATAGGTGTTTGTAAGACTTATTCAAATACCAACACCCAGCAAGAATACCATAAGTGCGATCAAATAGATTTAATATTGTTAATATCTTAACCAGAATTTCCCATAATCTCCCAAATATCTGACAGAACATACAACACAACTAATGTGTAATGTAGTTAAAAATATGGAGAATCGCATCAATATCAGAAATACTCACTATTTCCGATGAAAACGTGTACCTACATGGCAGTTTCGCTCAGTTTCGCCGCAACCAGAATGCGTTTTGCAACGCTTGCGCAAGCATCGACGCGCAATAAAACAGTGTTCGAGGAATGGCGTACAAAGTTACAAAGTCTGTTAATAAACCGATCGGAATCTATTCTGAACTATTCTCATAATGAAAATATGACAATGCGTTTAACAAGGAATTTCTTGATCTAGAGGAATATAATGAAGTCGAGAAAATAGGGTTAGATTTTCTGCTTATAAAAGTTGTGAAACTTTCTTTGATGCTACGAGAATATCTACTCAGATACAGTCGTATCTAATATCGACAGTAAAACTGCTAACAAAAACTATGACATTTATAAATACCTAATTTTTATTCATTATACAACGAAACGTAGGTCGTAGTTAAATATCAGAAAGCTTATAGAAAATACAACCTTGAAGAATATGGTTTGCCTTTTATTCCCATACTGGATACCATAATTTAGGACTTTAAGTTATCTATTACAAACAAACCGAAAATAGACGATAATACGGTCACGTATGCTCTACCATTTTGTCCGTGTAAATATAATATCTTTTGTGCATCAAAAACCACAATTTTATTATGAATTAACATGTTTATATTGAGACTCATTTGGACAGTGGTCTTGTCCGAGAGTTTTTTCTTTGCATTCCCGTCCCTTTTTGAGATATTGAACTTTACTGGTTCAAAGATATGGTTTATTTTTATGTGTTGCATTATTGAAGTGCGAGTTAGGTTCAGGCAGACTGGATGTCAAAGTTATGACGTGTTAGATTGATTATCGGATGGATGTTAAAATACGTTTTACGACTTTTTACGACGAGCTTGCGGTGTAAAACCGCCTTAACAGATTCGTTTGTGGTCTCGTCGGTTGTGATCGTCGGAGCGATTTAATAAAGAAAAATAATAATGGTTATCTTCCAACTTAACATAAGCTTCTCTAATAGCAATAATAAGCTTTCAATATCGCAGTTATTGGATATTAATATTACTCTTATTAATATACTCGAAGATATTTTAATCCGATAATGTGTTTATTTGAGTTTTATAGCTTTTTGAAGCTCACCAAAATCATAGTTATTGACAAAACCCCTAATTTATTTCGGAGTCCAAAAGTTAAGATCCCAGATTCCACCTATTTCTGGTCATTGGTCACGATTACGATCATCAGTCCACCTGCGACCTGCACCGCGCCCAGACCTGCCACATCCGGTGCGGGTTCAACGCTCGGCCAGCGAGCGTGACGCCAAAACATTGGCATATGCGACACGTGAGCTCGGATTTGATGGTGTGCAGCTCAGATTTGGTCATTATGGTCGATTTTGGTAAAGGATATTTTTAATATTAATGAAACTTCGCAAGTTATGCTACTAAACCTTTGTTTGTCACCTGTCATCCGCTTTGCAACGGAGGGAAGTCGAATCTTAACTTCGAACTCCTCCTATGTTCTTCTGATTAATTTCGTTGCGGGTCCAATGACAGTTTAACTTTCCCCCGGGACAAACTTGACCTTCACTGGTTGGGTTTTTATTGGCGGTCAAGCTGTAGATCCTGGCTTCACAGGAGTTGCAGCGGTGGGAGAGGTGGGAATAGTCCCGTTAAGTTATGCAGAGGAAAAAGAAAGGACGCCAAAACATTGGCGATATGTGACACGTAAGTTTGATGGTATGCAGTTCAGATTTAGACATTATGGTTGATTTGTGGTTTCTTAAAACTTCGCAAGTTCTGCTATGAGAGGAGTAAGACAGGGCTACATCGTCATCGATACTCTTCGGCCACTGCCTATTTCCTCTCCTGAAATCTTCAACGAAATTGATGTAATTAGTACTTTCACAAGCTTTTAGCTGACCTGACAAGACATAAGAACTTTAACCTACTGATTTAAAAGATTTTATAAGCCAAGCTCTCTAGAGTTGACAAGACGCGATCGGACCAATAGATTAATAACTATTTTTGTACTACAACGTGGAAACTTTTAGCCTGATGGAAAATTTTCCAGTTAAACTCAATCCTACTTAAATAGAAGACTACAAGAGCACAAAAGGACTCAAATCTCAAATGAAAATCCATAAGCGCAGTGTGAACAGTGTGACGAGTATAATTAAAACCGCGTCTACACGGTACCAGCGTTGCGTGCGCCGGCGCTGCCCGCTCGGGCGCGGCGCGGGAGCAGCTTCCGCTTCCGATCGGACGCGCACCGTCATTTGTCGGCCGTCTACCATGACATCTAGTTCGAAATTAAAAGTCATATTTACATTAACATGGTAATAATGAACGTAAAAGCAGTGAGTTTTAATGATGGATGATGATTAATCGTGAAAAGTAGGTGACATTTAAGTGAAACTGTTAATTGGAAAGTACCCATTTGGCCCCCATTGAAGTACCCTACATAGGTATGTACTCTCAAAGAATAGACAACAAACCTTAATTAGGGTTTAAATCTAACCAAAACGATATAATGAAAATTATGACATACTAGCTTTTGCCCGCGGCTTCACCCGCGTGAAATTTAGTTTGTCACAGATCGTCATAAATTATAGCCTATATGTTATTCTGGGTTATAAACCATAATACTGTAAAGTTTCATCAAAATCCGTTCAGTAGTTTTTGCGTGAAAGAGTAACAAACATCCAGACATCCAAACTTTCGCATTTATTGTAGGTATTAGTAGTATCTACGAAATCTATTCTTACTGAAACAAAAACAAAATAACTACGAGTTTTAAATGTTATAATCACATTTGGTAGACCCATCCAAATGATGGGAAGATTAAACGGAAATGGGACAGGAAGAAAAAGTGAGAAGACATCTATTGCAATGAACATTAAATTACAATTGAACAAATCCTTACCTACATTTCAGAAAATTTTAAATAACAACATTACCTCGCACGGTACTTAATTACAGTCAACCTACGCGACTCAAACTTTCTGGCCAACTAAATAACAGGCCACAATCACAACCGATTGTTTACTTAATTACGACCTGGCGTTTGGACAACATAATTAACTATTCCTATCCGTAACTTGTTGACAGCTGAACGGGATATATTCGCATCCGTGGGACGGCTCACAATCTCACAGATTGGGAATATGCATCGATTTTAAAAGTTAATAAATATGTATAAATAAACACTTTAGTTAAATCATCTTCTCCTTAGTCGGGCACTCTTGTCAGAGTAGTCGTGGTTGCGCTGACCAGGTACATGGTGGGGTAATTTCATCCCCGAGGGTAGCTCTCCTGGCGATGTGCTTCCATTTCTGACGGTTAGAGGCGTGTCGCGAGTACACTGGACCATGGTGGACTCAGTGGCCTTTGTGATGGCTAAAATTAAATCATTAGAATACCTGAAAAACTAGTATTCAAATCGGACTGGAAAAAAATGTCACAAGTGTTTAAGCTTTGTATGGAAATAGCTGAGCGTGACGTCAAATGTCACCCGCCCATAGTAACTTGTATGGGACTCTGCGTGTCGTTCACAGATGACCAATGACGTCATGAGATCTCTAACGTCTATATTTTAAGTATCTTTTAAAATTTTTGTAAAAGAAAAGCACTGATTGATTTGATAATGACAAGGCTACTGAAATGTGAGAAATAAAAAAACTTGCATATTCCCTATTGCGCAAAATTCGACGGCGGTGAAAACCAAAAGGATGATCTTCTCATGAACCTCCTTTACAACCAATTTCCACTTTGTAATACACTGTAACCTAATTGCCTCTAAGTAACGCCAAATAACTGTTATCCCAACTTAAACCTTACGCCTGTTAAGAGCTCAGTAATGAGACCATACTCAAAAGCATCGAATTATCATAATGAGCAATAACCAATTGCACGAAGCTCACGTCAAATCCGCTTAACTCATGTTATGGTTAACTTTTTTGTGTTTTAAGCTAAATTACTCGAAAAGTCTTAAACGATGAACCGCGGTGCCCTTATTAGAGGCCAAATGGCGCCGGGCGATTCGTAAAAGAAATCAAATTACAATATATTATTACAATAACCATGCACGCTAACCCACTACTGCCAAAATAACGGGTTATGTCTAAGTTATAACAGGTAAATTGTAGGATGGCCCGCGCGTGGTCGAATTAGAGATACGTCATTAGTCTTCCGAGGAATACTCTTGAAATTATGTTTGCCTGCGTTTGCTTACATGATTATACGCATTAGGGTTTTTATTGAATGAGACGGAAGCAAGTGGTTAATTTCACATTTGTTTTTTTAATCTACCAATTATCATGTACATCAACCGTCTTCTTTTATCGTATGGGTTGTAGTAATGACTAAGGTTACAACCCTTTTATGAGACTTTACTAGCCGCTTTAAGTATTCTACATTATGAGTGTGACTCAATCGGAAAAGTTCAGTTTCCTATTTTCGCTCAATCAGGTTGATTGAAGCCTGCATTAGAGGCCACTACGGAGAGACCAACTGGATTCGAAAAACCATAACAAAAACATTGCATTTCTATTGTAACTGGATGTGAAGCCTACAAAAGTCTATATCGGTAGCTAACGTTAAAGCTCTGTCTTCATTGATAAGGATTCGGAGCAGAAAGTCCGTGTAGGTACGAAATTGATTTCATCTTAATATTTTGCAAGGATATGCTGTTAAGATTTCAACGACGATTTGCACCAATAACACACTACACAAGTAAAATATTTTGCTATTATTGATTAATTGCTAAGAATCTGTTACTTTATTTGTTGAATTTTATTGATTTAACACGTGCTACTTACAAAGGATTACAGAAACATCATACGTGTAGGCGTAAAATTAATCAATTGAAACATAAGACCCGTCTAAAAACATAAAGTGAAACGGAAATAACTCATAGTATTTATGAACCCATCATTGGAACTCCCACACACAAATCTTGGAGGTACCCGTGCAAGGTATTATTGGCCCAATCAATACGGTAGTATAAGAGCTTCTTGGATACAGATATTGCAGTTAAATCTATTACATCTCTGAAGTCTAGTAGTTAGTAGGATTTTGTACTACCTCAGGTTTGATTCCCAGGGTTACGTAGGGTACATACTTAGTGTATTGAGAATATTGTTGTATGATAGTTATATCTCAATCTTACTGACCATTTCGTTGTTCAGGATACCTACTAAGTCAATTTTAACTAGAGGACACCCTAATAGGTTATTTTGCTCAATGTAGAGTAATCCAGTTTCATCTACTTACTTTTCCCCTCTGTCATCTTACTTAGCTTAAATCTTTAGTTGATATTTGAGTTGAATATAGAATTTCTCCTGAAAAATCCACTTTTGTCCTCGAATCTACATGCTCTTCTAGCACCGTTGGCATATCCTCAGTCCCTGAACTCAAGGTTCGATAGACCGCGTAAAACAAAACACGAGCGCAGACAGTGTGTCTACGTATGGATGTATCGACGCAGCCAAATCGTCCAGGTAGGCATGAATGGCGGCGCCCCGCTGGCCCTACTTTATATTTGGCAAATAGCGAATCTACATGCTCTTCTAGCACCGTTGGCATACCCTCAATCCTCACATCCAAGATCCAATAGACCACGTAAATCAAAACACGAGCGCAGACAGTGTGTCTACGTATGGATGTATCGACGCAGCCGAATCGTCCAGGTAGGCATGAATGGCGGCGCCCCGCTGCAGCACTGCAAATGGCGAATCTATATGCTCTTCTAGCACCGTTGGCATATCCTCAATCCTCACATCCAAGATCCAATAGACCACGTAAAACAAAACACGATCGCAGACAGTGTGTCTACGTATGGATGTATCGACGCAGCCGAATCGTCCAGGTAGGCATGAATGGCGGCGCCCCGCTGGCCGTGAGTTATGCACGGGGCCCCCGGGGCGCGGCCGCTGCCTTCACACCTCCGCCCGCGTGTGGTCCCGCGGTTTACGAGCCGGCCCGGGCTGCTGCGCGCGCGCTGGATGCATGTATGCGAGAATAGGTCAAGAAGTTTAATCCGTGTTCTTCGACGTTCAAACGCAGATACATAGTTAAGTCTTTGATTGGTTAATTTGAGTACGATAAATTCATTTAGATGTTAAAACTAGCATCGCAAAAACTCAACTGATTTAGTCACAGCTATAAATATTTTTTAATCCACTGGTTTTTCTTTTTTGTCAACCTCTGGAGTTGCTGGGTAACCCAGAAATCTATGTCATTGGGCACATTATAGGTACGTTTCTGGGATTTAGGTCACGGCCGAGCGCTGCATATGCGATGTTTCGTTTTCTATACCTAAAATACTTCTGTATCTAAAAGAAATGTTCGTCATGTTATGAAGGAATCGACACATTATAATAAACACATTTCACGCTTAATAAAATGCAAACCAGGAAAAACATTAGGTATCGAAGTTAGGTGTATGTTATGCATATGTTACAGGAAATGTATGAAATCCGTCATTGTATACAATTCCTAGGAATTGTGTATAAGTCCTAAAATCACCCGGAAATGTGTGAAGTAAATTACCTAACCTAACCTAACCGAGACTTTGTTATTCAGCTACAGGAGTACTAAAACCTTCATGTCAATAATAGTTTAATAAAAGAGATGTTAAAATTAGGGATTTCCAATACTTCAGCGTCATATGCGTGATGCCGAAAGAAAGGTATAATAGTGCGAAAACAACTGTCAGGCTAAACAATAATAATAGTGAGTTAAAAGTACCTATCGGCCAATGTGGTTTGGCTAAATGAAATTTTAGGCGTACCGAGGGACACCCGATCACGCGACCGCGCTTGTGCCGCTTAGTTTTATACATTTCCTAATACAATATTGGAATTCTATAAAATTCCTAGGAAAAGTATACATTTCCTAGGATATGTGCGTATTAAAAATCTCTGAAGCAATATTTTATACATTTCCTAAATAGCTTCGGAATTGTATACATTTCCTAGAAATAGTATACAATTCCTAGAATTCATACATTTCCTGTAACACATATATTTTTCAGATATTATTTTGACTATTCTCGACGATTTATTGCTCTCAAAACAAGTTTAAAATACCAATAAAAGTGCATATTAAAATTCAAGTCATATCGTAATTTTTAGCCGTAAAAAAGTTTTGTTCACAACAAGCACACACTGGCGCTCTCTCGCATGTGGTCTTCCGAACGACACCTAAATCTTCCGGCGTTACTAGTAGATATCCTGGCCCCAAGATATTATAATATTAGTCACATTAGTGTGTATATTTTACTGTAGAATTATTTTATTTGTTAGACTTATTACGACCTGCCGCGTTTCCTCCGAGATACGATACTGGTCGCAACCGTTTTTATTGGACAGAAAGGAAATTCTAACGTTTAATATATTCTAAGTAAAATGTCGGGGGCATGTTTATTCTAAGTGCCTCCGCTTTCCGATCCGGTTACGGTCTGTCGATATGCATTAGGTGTTTACTCTGAAAATATGAGACATTGTAAGTTACTATCAAAATATAAGGTAGCTACACAATGGACAACAAATCAAAACCTGTAAGAGTCCTAGACCAAAATGAGGACAGATCTAGACTCTAGATTCTAGAGAAACCTTCGTTGGTTGGCAAAAATCTTAGTTGAAAGACTATTCTTATGGATTACACATCCTGAAAAAAAGAAAAAAGTGCAAAGACAAAACAATTTTTGTTGAGAAACTTCAGCCAAAAGTAGCACCCACTAAGCGCGAAAACGATTGCAGAAAGATGGAATCTAATCCTGGTCTATCAAAAGTAAATAGCTAAACTGGTTCCTGGAATATTGATTAGAGAACGGGACGCTTGATCATTGTTTGTATCTCGCCTCTGAATAATATTATCACGGCTCGTAGACTACTGAAACGAAAGCTCTTTAGTTCTTATTCTGGTGCTCATATTATGCTATGTCTTTCAAGTATAATAATTTTACAATTATTACAAAAAGAACCATAATGTTTTAGATAATATTTATACCTAAAGTGCTTCGTAATTTCAGTTACAAAATATTACTTCGTTTTGTTAACTAGAGTAAGTAGTACCCAAGATCGTATACGCACACCTTTTACGTACCCTTAAATGAATATAACGCTACCAAACTTCCTACTATAACTCTTGCGTTTAAATTTTAACCGGGTCCGTACCTATATCCAAATGTATATACAAGTAGATATATTTGTTTGAATGTAAATGCGAGGGACTTACGCGCGGTAGCTACGGGGTTATTTATCGCCGTCCCACTGGCCGAAGATTTATACTTAGTACCCAGGGAAAATCACTCGCTTTTTATTATCTACCATTTATTTTAGGGCTAAATGATGTCGGAATAATGTCGTTGAACTTGGACAGAAAATCTTTCTGACCTGTATTCCACTTTTACTAAATCTTTACGATCAACAACAATAAATATAAAATGATCTACCTAAATGAGATCAATATGATTAAGTACTCTTTGTACTGATAATGAAATCCTAAAGTTCCTAGACTGTGCAAATAGTACTTCTGATCCCCATACTTTGTAAACGCACTAACTATTTATAATATTTCAAATGAAAATCGAATCGAAATCAATGTAAAGCTTTCTTGTAATGTTACATTTTTTATTCATTACAAAATAGATCTTTCTTAATTACTTTTCTATAAAATACTGACATACATACACACACTGATGGTTGCCTCATTAAATTCATTCATGGGTCATCGCAAATAATATTATTTCTGTCGGTAAAACAAATGCTTATTGTCTGTAGTTAAAATAAACGGCGGCATAGCTTATCCGACAACATCGTTTAGATACAGCTTTTTATTTTAGCGGACCAGAAATATGGATGCATTGTGCATAACATAATCTACAATCATACTACGGATTTCGTAGGGTTTCCATGGAAATGGATTTATATGGACGAGAGGACTCATTTCTTGGTGTGCAAACTTTTCAATGCATCGATTTTAGAAATCATAAACTTACCTAAATGAAAAAAGACTAATTATTGGTAACTAACTGGCCTGGAGAATTGCCTTCTTATTTAAAAACGAAGTATGTAAGTAAGATTTTGCTTGTTCCTTTTGGTTACTTGATTTTACAGGCAGTTACCACTTAACCTTGTGAAATACAATAAAATTACTCCTAGTTTCCATCAGTTTCGTTTACAGAAGAGACATACTACAGACATGTAGCCAATTACTGGTCAAATCAGTTTTATAAGAACTTCTTAAAGCTGCTAAAAACACATCTAAGCTTAATTTATGACTGTTATTCCTCAAAGGGAAATCTCGTTTGTAGAATTCTTGGAAACCCTACTTGCGGGGGCGTAGACTATACCAGATTTATTGAGGAGCTACTGAATTGCGAGCTAAATTTATTCTACACGTAAAAATAATTGTGCCGGAGCATTGCAATGACGTGTGGGTGGGGCTCACAATAAAACCTATTTGAAGAATAAAGCCATCGCAAATAGGTTGACACTGGCAACTTTGTGACAGAATTTGTATTTAAAAAGTTATGCAAAACATAAAATGCACAAAAAATATTTTAGGCAAGTGCGTTTCCAGTAACATCGTGTTATACATATAATTCATCAACATACATCCACAACTTTACGATTCTAATTAGGTTAAATACATATTTTATAAACCTTGTCACTTTGTAAACAAAGATGTATCTAACTAGCTATTTATTGTAAAAAGTAACCGTAAACAAGGAAGGCATATAGGTAGGCAGTAGCCTACCATAATGGTAATTTTTAAAATATTCAAAATAATCAATTTAATTCTCTTTACATGCCAGTATCTCTAGCATTCAATTACTCATATCTAATAAATCGCACTTATTATAATGACACTAACAAGATATTATATTTTTTGTTCCCTTTCGTCTATTGAAAGCTTTGTAAGACCGTTGTATCGAAAACGTAGTATCATCCTGGCTAATCTGCGTCGAAGATGAGTCAAAGACCGTGTAACAACTTCCAATAATTACAATAGTGTTCATTTCAATAATTATGATCATTTTACAAGTATAATACTTTTAAACTAGCGGATTCTTGCGACTTTTCTTGCTTCAATTCCACCAAATTTCACTGAAATCAGTGCTTATAAATGTTTTTGCTACTTATTTTTTATAGTTTCTTACTTATTTTTTATTGTTTTTTTTATTTTTTACTTGTGGTCTTTGTGACTGCTCATTACAGCATTTCAACAAAATATTTTACCCAAGCAAAACTCTTCGTAATTCTAGGAGAACTTAAAACTCGTTGATTAAACTTAAGTCTTATTTCAAGTGAAAAATCGTATCCTTTAAATACTTGGAAAGCAATTGCAATCTCATTTCTGTAGACCAGTTGGCGCGAAAACAGTTTTGAACAAACCGAAAAAAGTGCAGCAGTTACTCAAGCTAAGATTAAGCCCGTCCGTAGATTTCATTTGCGGATTCATTCTCTTAGATTAAGTTACTGCGACCACCGAGTCATTGTTGGGTTTTCATGAGAACTTTATTAAAGTACTTCCACACATACAATGCTCGTATCTCAAGCCCACGCGCCAGCACCTACCGGCTCGCGGTTATCAGACAAATAAACTGCAGTGCTTATGCGAACGTTATTTAACGCAAGTGCAGTTATTTCGAAAAAGATTTTGATATATGTGAAATAAGTAGGATTTATGGCTTCCTTAACAGTCGCATCGGCGATCCCGCGCGTTTCCACCAGATATTTTAGAGGACTGTGCCTACAACTTTGTATGACTTAAGTCTGCTTTTATGACTCCACTGTCTGTCATACGGAAGATTATTTTAAAATAATAATATGTAGTTTAAATATTCCTTCTGATTATACAGGGCCGATTGTTCTCTCAGTTACTACTTTTGAAAAACTATGATTTTGATCTCCCAACACTAGAACAAGTTAATCACCTCCCCCTGCTTACACAAATGTTAAAATGGATAAAATATAGTTCAACGTCTGTGAATTACTTCAAAAATAAATCTGTCTCAAAACAAGTTCTAGGTAGGTAGGAAGTAGACAGTCACTCATGTACACAACCGTAAATTCGTTACGATCTACCTTACGATCTACACTCAAACTCTACGAACTCTATATTATAGTTTATGGGAACTTTTAGACAAATGAAAGCTATTGAGCGTGCATTGTACAGTCAAGTAAGCAAGAACAAGTTGCACGTAACCGCGGTAGGCTGCTGATAACGTATCATGTTAAGACATTAGCCACTGTGCGCGAATATACGCCTCTACATTGTGCGCGAGCGCACAGATCCAATCTGGACGGGTACTAATCGCGCCTGGCCCGGGCCCGCGATTGAGTTATTATATCTTCCTGTTAGGCTACTTGTTTTTGTGGCTCCCGTGTGTTTTTATTAATTACGCGCTATAAATAATAAATATTTTACGCTGTAACGCGATACGACCGCGATGTCGTTGTCAGATACGCGCGCGCGCAGCCCAGCCCAGCAGTTATTATTCAAGGTGTGACTTTTTATTGTTTCTCGGTGTTATTAATATCATTTTAGGTGTTATTGTTCTTGTAGTTGTTGATCAAGACAGATAAATGTGCTGGTGGCCGGCTACCGAACGGGGCGATTGATCGCCTGCTATTAATGCTGACATTCCTCAAATGTTAGTTACTATAAAAATATTACATTTTTGTAAATAACAAATGGTATTTGGAATTAGAAGACATAACTTTTTACTAAAAAAGATTTTGTAAAACATTATTTTTTGTTTTTATTTGACTCATCGTTTAAACATATTTACAACTTTTCACCTTTAAGATTTGTTATGTAGCCAGCTATCACAAATAGTGCATTAACTATGATTCAACAACATATCGCGTAGTTTACCAATCAAAATATTTTTCTCAATTCGTACCAAGAGTCCGAGATAACCTCTGTCTCGATTATCTGTGGCCAGTACTTTTTTTTTGTTTGGGTAGGTAATTATTTTTTAATCTCGGCCAGGCTGCGGCGTGGCGAGTAGAAACAATCTGTGGCCAGTACGCCCGTGACTCGACAGATTCCAAGGAGGTTGATCTCGAATCTCTACACATTCTTTCCACATTTAAATAATCGTATTATTGTTGATGCTGGCTGGTGATAAAAGTTTGGAAGTGTTTTGCTGTTTGTAAAAGTAAAAATTTACAGAGATCATTATTATTGATACAGCTAGGAAGTGCTATGTAGACGATTAGGTGCAAAGTTTTGCGTCAAAAAGAGGGTTATGTTTTTTAAAGTTTGATATTAGGTACACTTACCTACGCCCGTATTCACAAACGATGCTTGCTTAAGTGAAGCAGCAAATCGAACGCACAGCGTTAAATAGAGCTCTGAGATTGGTTCGTGCGTCCAACACTGTGAGACCTCATAGTAATGTTTGTGTATACGGGCGTTAATTTTAGTAGATACTTAGATTAAGCTCTATAGCTCGTGCCAGTGACTTTTAGTGCTTATTACAAATTAATTACGTCGTAAAAGCGTCATTATTAAGCCGTCTACATCGAAGATCGTAGAAGCAAGCTGCATATGTGCCCATAGCCATGCCTTCATAATAATAGGTCTGCTCGCCCCGTCAGACTGTGAGGCGCTTGTTACGAGTCGTGACGAGGCAATACATTGACTCATTACATACCTTTGACTCGCCCGCGGAGTTAGGATCGCAGGAATAGCAGATCCTAATAAGGATTCTAGGTTTACCAGAAATTACAAGCTAAATATTATGTGTCAGCACGCTATTTTTATAGTTCCTAAAAAGAAATAAATCTGTCAATTAGTGACCAGTATGGTTTTCTATCGCTCTATTATTGCCGACGCATTTTTAACATACATATAATTTGGAAATATTCTCTCAAAATGGTAGTGATAGAAAGGATGTGCTATAAACAATTTGCTTATGTTAAGGTTAAATTAAACGTAATAAAGCTACCTCTTAAGTTACAATACCTCCTAGATAACAAAATTTTAAGCACCCTACAGAAAAAAATGAATTTAAAGAATCATTAGCATTAGAAACTGCTGCAATGTGAATCTTGTAGTAAGTACAGAGCTAGATCATTTTCTAATGACTATTATAACAGACTATACATTTATTATACGTACATATTAATTTCATATTTGTTTTACCAACTCAACTCGCTACCGGAATACAAAATGTGGTAGGTAGGGTGGTATCCCATTAATACGGCACACGATAGCGGTGCCCCCTGGCCCGTAGCGACACAAATTAAAAGGCCCGCCAGCGCCAACGACGCGTGTTCCTTGCGATCACGATGTGCAGGCGCATTTTCCACTTAAGTCACCTTAAGGTTAACCTTACGGCGGTCCTAAGTGACGAACGCACGCGACGTCCTTTACCACTACCACTGGTCGAGTTGTGGCTGTATGGAGGCGATAAATCGAGTTTCATTTGTTCAGCCATTTAAAGCTCCTTTAAATGACTATTTAAGATATATGTATCTTAATTCAAGTTCCCCTTAATACAGCTGCTTTTAAGAAATATAATTCTGTGCTTCGAATACGTCTCACTGTACTTGCCCCAAGTTTTAAGTGGTTTTTATAAGAGTAATAGAAGCTAAAAACTCCTTCGGCAGTTTTACATATAAAATATGGCAAGGAAAATCATGAGGATTTTTGACATTGATATTGGTGAATTTTGACGAGTGAACTCTACACTCGTCAAAATTCTTAGAAATAAGCTCCATCTTTATCTGTAAAGCTCTTGAAGGAAAAGTCTGTGCTTAGTTCGTAGATGCTTACATTTTATAAAAGTTATAATCGCTTTCATAAACTAATTACTATATTCAAAATACTATTAAATTCTATGACAAAATAAACGTTTCTCACTCACTAAATACTATGACTGATGAACCCATAGTAAAATCGCCGCCAGTGAAAATTCAAAAGTTTGACTTAAACGAATCCTATCTTAAAAACAATTAGTAGTATCGGTAGTCGGAAAAAATCCATAGTGTTATTGTTCCCAGCAATTTGGAGGGTAAGGTAGCGGCGCGCGACCCTCGCGGCGCGGGCGCACCGCTTAGCGTCGATTACTCTCCATTACTCGTCATTACCGACACTAATGTCCCAACGACACACGACCGAATATTATTTTACCAAATCGACAGCTTAAACGTCCCCAAGTATGCGGGGAATGTGAAAGCGTTGCACTCCGTAATGTAATGTGACGTCTTTGTCCGCAGTGCGATTTTGGCAACGTTATTTGCATTACTTATTTTTTTGGCAGATACCTTGCAGCATTCGAACCAATTTTTTTCAGCCAAATAACTATTAATATGCATGCTAAGAAGACTTATAAAAACTAATTAAATAATCATTTGAAACCGTAATATTCCCATGCGCTACCAATATTCAATTTAGAGTGTAGCCTATTTTTAACAAAATAATAACATCGCTTTAACGTGCTATTGCCCATATGTTTAGAGAAAAAACTTACTTCAAATCATACTTAAAAACCCTTCGGAATCAATAATTCCAGTAAAACAATTTTCCCTTCCAACCATGCGTAATTATGGTTAAAATAAAGATTTATCGGAAACCACATCGTTCTCATTAAGTCTCAAAGGATGGTATTAGACACGTCGCATTACGGACGCCGTGGAAAGGTGGTGCTCAAACGATCGACTTGTAATCCCTTGGTGGGCGGTAAAGACCTTTCGTATCACTCACTAAAGCGCGCTTCAAAATTTTGCTACATATGGTATTATACATAGTGGTATTCATAGAGTAAAGTAAAAAGATACTGTGCAATTAATGTAAATTTTGGCAAAATCTAGGATAATAAATAGGTGACTTTAGGGTCAACCAGTGAAAGCTGGTGAATTCATCAATGAGTGTATCATGAAAGTTTAGTAATGGTATTTTTAAGTTATTTAACAAAGAGAGACTGTCCACCGAGAGCTTTGATCTAAATGCTGTTGTTTATGCCTATCAGCTATCGGTTCTTAGCAATACCTGTGGCACTACATGCCCTGTGTGCGAGAGCCAAAAGTACCTACCATTTAACTGGACTCATTGTTGATCTTCGTTAGTTATTTTCATCTTCATTTCTGATGCGGTTTACTAAGGACAAACCTATAGGGTTTCCATGGAAAGCTCGATTTACAAAAATCTGTCTCCTTACCCCGCGAAATTTACCAAAGTTAAGTTTAAGTTTGGGAAACACTGCCACCAAAGGATGTTCGGGAGTCGGGACGGAAGCCGGGGCTGGCGGCGTATTATCTAACATATGTTGATTCCAATCAGTCGATTAATGAAGGATGAGACTAGTGTCCATTAAGGTTTACCGCACCCGCTCGGCTCGGAGGGACGACCTTTTATTTTCGCATAAATATGTAGGTCACCATAACTGGGTCGTTACCACACCCACTCATCTCAACTACCTACTTACATCTCTTATTATTTGAACAAGTTGTTAGGCGTTCTAATTAACTGAAATTTATTCATAAATAGTTCGTGATAGAGCCTATCTCTATGGAATTTTGTGTTTCACATCTTCGAATTTCTTCACTAACATGGTAAGACAGTATTTTACAAATTGAGTTAATTATTTTGTTGTTAAGTTAAGCTAAGATGTTGGCTCTAACTCCAAAATATAAAGTCTCTCGTTAGCTAATAAAGTCCATATGTTCTTGAAGATACCGAATTCGATTCGCTGTCATGTCTTTTGTCTCAACCGGCGAGATCGCAGCGTCACCTTTTTTTTAGTCGTATCACGTCGTCGAATGACGCAAAAACAAAAATATTTTATATTTCGACACGCCTGTCCTCACCATACTGGCTATTTATTTTGAGACCATAATAAATTAACTGTATAAGAAATTAATAAAAACTAGAACGGACACACCCTGTTTAAAATTGTTAACGCTTTTTACATGTTTCACTTTTGAAGATAATCGGTAGGCAAAAATAGTCTAACTGACACGTCAAATTAAAAACAGTGTAATAATACGAAAACATAATTAATTCCCGTGTCAGTAGAATCATCATCATCATCATCATCATTTCAGCCATAGGACGTCCACTGCTGAACATAGGCCTCCCCCAATGCTTTCCATGTTGATCGATTGGCAGCGGTCTGCGTCCAGCGCTTCCCTGCTACCTTTACGATGTCGTCGGTCCACCTTGTAGGTGGACGTCCCACGCTGCGTTTTCCGGTACGCGGCCTCCATTCCAGAACCTTTCTGCCCCATCGGCAGAATCTGCCTGTCAGTAGAATATAATGCTATAATCAGGTAAATAAGTAGACACTTCAAAATTTTAACATGGTAATTACTCGTAAAGCATGTGTTTTGTATACTCTTACTACAACTAGTGTAAGTGCCTACTACAGCTGCAAAATTGGCACCTCGGAAGCGCCTAAAGCCATGCCTATAATTGAGCCATATCACATAAAAAGTATACGCTCTTTTTGATATCAGTTACCGCAAAAGTTCTTAATTATCGTTAATAGCACCAACATCCTTGTAGCTGCCAGTAACAGCTCTTAAGGCACTTCACACATGTCGCGGCCCTCCCCCACACGATTCGAATTAATGGGGCGGGTATGGTATGACTCTAATTGCTTGAAACAACCTATTTATGAGACTTTATTGCATTGAACTTCTTTAAGCAATTACAAACGAATAGTTTGCGATCGCCTTCCCCAAAGTTACAATCGCGTACCTAAAAGTACTTTCTTGAAAGACAACATAATATGAGCAAGGGGCATGCTGAAATACAGCCTACGTTCAGCCATCATCATATTGAAAGCTGAAAAACTCTACTACAATACATAGAAGTGTCCCTTTAGACTTAAGATGTAGCCTTTAAAAATTATGTCAGCTTAACTAGGTCTACCTTAAGAATGAAATAAAACATAGTCCCATTAATAAAGAATATGAATGTTAGTATTTCCGTAGTTCGCGTGCGTCCGCGAAGCCCGACATATGGCCGCGGTGTCAGGTGCGGGGGCACCTGTCTCTGTCTATAACGTCACCAGCGTTGCCAGTTTTTTTTTTCGCCAAGTCGGGACTTTGGTACTTTTTGAGTGAAAATAGCGGGATTCTTCCGTCAAAAGCGGGACATAGTAAAAAAACGTATACAATCAAAGGTTTTCAAACATTTATCTTTTTATTTGACTTAAAATTACGTTTACGTGACAATAGATAGCAAAAGTAGCCATAGAAAATGTATTTTAACAAAAAAATAATATTTTAAATCAGATTAACTCTATCGTTAAATTCGTCTTTAGAATAAAAAAGGAAAAAATAAACCAAAATCGAAATAAAAAAAAAATCTTTAGAATAATATGGCGTTTCAAACAATAGTCTGGTGAAGTGAGTGTCTCTCTCCGAAAAGCGGGACCGAGCCTGTCCCGCGCGGGACATATAAATTTTATTTAAAAATCGGGACGTCCCGCCAAAATCGGGACGTCTGGCAACGCTGGTCACAGTCTAGGGAATTAATAACAATTATTATCCTCATATGAGCTCCTGTTTTTCGCTACTAAGCCTAGAGATTTGAATAAATTCAGAAATGTAGAGTTTGAAAGCTATCACGATGTTGATCTTTATTTGTTACTCATGTCTGTAATTCAATCCGTTTTAAGGTAATTGACACCAAATATAAAAACGAACCCTCAATTCTCATGAAAACAGCATTCCTATCCAATAGGTAGGCAGATATAGAAAGATATAAGTATAAAATAATGATATGTAGCAACCAAAACTAACGACATTTAATAAAATATTTGTCTCAATCCATCCTTGTCAGAGTTGACCTGCCCTTGTGCCGTCCAAGAATTCACATTTATGGAAAATTACTTATCGCCATATAGGCAAAATTTTACATAACAATCTAGCCTCGCAACAACAAAGTTTCGCCATACTTTTCGCTGCAGTCGACGTGTAAGATAACTCGCACCACGGAGCGATTCAATTGTCGCGAACGAATTCATTTCACAAAACTCATCTTGCGGACGACGGGTGACGACACGACGCCGATGTCGGTCCGAACACGAAGCGGCATCGGTTTGAAATGTTTGTGTTTCTAACGCGATAAAAATATTTCACCTAGGCTGTAAAAGTTCAAGTGCCAGTATTGAGCGCCAAGCTTTTTATCACTTCCTGACATACGAGTAGCTCCTGGTTTAAATTATGTATTCAGAACATCATATTATGAATTCCGATCCAAAATATACTATTTATGTAACCTACTTTTATTACAAAATAATTAAGTAAATATAAAGTAATATGTATGAAAATATGTTAAAAATATAAAATGCATCTTGAGAAAAAAGTTTTCAGAGCAGTGTGCTTACCTTGAGTTTACGTTAGGTGTGCTCGCTAGCGACTGCGTAAAAAAATGACATTTAAATGTATGACATATTGTGCAGCGCCCCTAGCAGCTACTTTCAAGAAATAAAATCTTCATATAGTTTTTTGACGTTCTCGCTAGCGAGCACACCTAACGTAAACTCATGGTAAGCACACTGATGTTGAAGAAGTAGGGCTTGCCTAAACAATGAACTCTTTATCACCGCTTACATCCTGAAATAAGACAGTTTCAGGATTAAAGCTAGATACAATTGTATACTGATAGGAAAACTTAGTTTATCTCAACTTTTCAACCTAACATTTTATTTCTATTGTCTATTCCAGCGTTCGAGGTCCGAGGCGGCAACGTCGCCGACGCGTGCCCGGAAGCGTCACGGCCGCGTGAAGACCGGAAATGGGCAGGATGACCGGATCCTATCTCCGCTCCTACCTGCGGCCATGTTGTGACGTCACCCGCCCGCGCCCGCGCGCCTCGCTCACAATATATTGAGATTGTAACTAGATTTTGGAATTGTTGGGAAAATGGTCAAGAAAAATAACGTAATAGTTTTGAAATTTGTTTATTCTGTGTTGTAATATAAGCTTTTGTCTAAATTAAACATTCTCCACATATTTTATTATTTTAGTCTAAATTCATTAAGACTTCCTTACTGCTTCGATACTGCAATCGAAGAAAGTAATTAGTAATAGGCATTTCTTTAAAATACTCAATATTTGTCGTCGAATATTCTCTTCAGTATACATTCCTTCCATTTATTTTCATTGTTCTTATAGAAAATTTATGTTGTATTAAAAATCCTGGAATTTCGACCTCTTGGATGCCTGAAGTCACTGTTAAACTTTCTGACAATCTATTTCATACATCTCCCATTTATAAAACAAATGAGTTATTAATATAATGATGTAGAAGAATGTAGACTTTACCATTACAATATTAGGTATAGCTTGTTATAAACCTAAGTACATAACAATGAGATACTTATGCTCTACCTCCGTTAGGGTGGGGCTTACGTGAAAAATGGAAAATATTAAAATGCCTTACAGACAAGTTTCCACCGTAGTTTGTCGAAGAAGCATCCACCGGTTATCATTGCGGAGTGTATAATTGTTGGCAATTTCACGTTTCCATTCAGCCCTGAATGGCAGCCATTAGCAGAACTCGCGCCCTCTACAGCTAATAAGTGCATTTTGCTCTACAAGAATTCTTAGTGGCGTTTTAATGCCGTAGTTTTTCAAAATGGACGCCGTCGACTCCATTGTGCCCGATTGTGGTTATTAAGCAATTATGTTAATTAATAAAGTGTGAAACACCGGATTTTTAATTGTTAATTACCTGTGTAGAGCTTTTCAGTGCCTGGGTGAGTTACTGAAAATAGCCTGAAAAAAACTGAGTGCTTTAAATTTTAATTACTTTTCTACTAACCATTAACGACGCGTAACTAACTACATATCTGCTGTACCTAGTTGTAATGGCACAACTGCCCATTCTTCGATTAATAATAATGGTACAAAAATATATATTCAAATAAATTTGACTATGCAGGGCTTGGATTGATGATGAATAAAGATCACATAATTCGTTTATTAAACCTCTAATACTTCTGTTATGGGTTCGAATCCCAACCGGGACAAGTAAATAGTAAAATGTAAAAAAAACTTGTATACCTACTTAAATCGTACAAAGTACAAACGTAGTCAGTTAGATCAATTCTGTGATCAATCAATTTTTTATTTTTTTTATTCTCCAGCCGTAATTACCGGAGTCTGGTTTTAATTAATTTAGGTAGTCACCGCAAACCTGCAATAACGACTGAAAGAAAATGCTTAATATCCAAATCTTCAATTGGCAAAAAGAGATGGGTACCTACATACGAGTATAACTAATCGACTAACAGCTTGGTTTCGTATAGTGGCAGTTGTGTAAAAACACGTTCGCTGCTGACCGACCCCGCAGAAATAAAAGTAGGTAGCCCTGACAGGTCGGCTTTCCCGCCCACCGCTTGCGGTTTTCCGACCTCTCCCATATGTGCATGTGGATTGAGTGATCCTTGCTTCAATCTTAACAAAAATCGAGGAAGTTTTACTTAAAATATGTTAAAACATTGCGATGAAGTTTAAAAATTTGTTAAACCTAAGATAAAAATGTTATGGCCAATAAATAGGAGCACTCATACCGCACGCTTTAAGAATACGTCAACATGTTTATTTCAGAAAATAAAGCCTTTCCACTTCTNGAGTGCTCCTATTTATTGGCCATAACATTTTTATCTTAGGTTTAACAAATTTTTAAACTTCATCACAATGTTTTAACATATTTTAAGTAAAACTTCCTCGATTTTTGTTAAGATTGAAGCAAGGATCACTCAATCCACATGCACATCTCTCCCATCCGTCTACCAGATGGCACAGGGGTCCAACTCTGCAACCCAATCTTTGAATTTCGACTATATCTGTTGCTTTCGCTCATGGCAGCATCTTGGTAAGTGTAAGAAAGATGGATAGAGCCCAATGATAGATGTCGGACGTCGGAATAGCTCCTCAATGAACGCCGATCACGAATTTATATTAATTTAAGTATTTACCTTTTGAAACATAGCCAATTACAATAATAACGCACTAAATTACAAGTTGGGTGCAAGTAGTACATGAAGTAGTATCTGAAAATCATTAATTAAGTTTTGTTTATTCATAGTAATAAAATACAAACCGATACGTTTGTACTCAGCGTAAGCATAGAATAAGCTTCATAAATAAAATATAATTAGTTATAAATCTCAGAATTAGATAACAATAAAAAAGCTTGGGACTAGATCTTCTAGATATAAACATCGGCAATTTTAGGCAAGTTTAAAAATACTAATAAGCTTATTCAAAAGTAGGTGCCTAGGTAAAGTTGGGTCATATCGACAGATTCAACTATTTGTCCCACTTGCAAACTAATTCGCATATTCTCCTTGATACCAATTTGCGTAGACATTCCTCCAGCCGCAATTAGTTGGCAAGTTGTGTATATTAAGTAATTGCCAATTGTGCGGTCCCAATTATAGTTGCCGCTCCTTTGTCCAATGTTGTTGCTCGAATTTCTTCATATTCCAACGTATCCTGACAATGCACGGTCAGAGTAAGTCACGACTGGATACCCTGAGGGCATCCACCTGTGTTCCCTAAAGTGGAAATGTGGAAACACTTCTTATTTTTAATAATTTGTCGTTATTACGGGAGCGTGATCGTGAGCCTCAAAGGAGCCGCCTTCAATGCGTAGTTTTGAAAGCTAAATAACGAGACATTAATATCTGAATGCTCGACAGTCATACATCATGCAGGATGCTTGCAAACGATTCCAAGAAATACTATTGGAATTTTTATTTATTACTAAGCTTTTACTCGTGTTTTCATCAGCTGGTTGTCACAAAAGGACTACAGAGAACTTCGCTTGGATAGGTACTTTATATTCCTTAAAAGTAAATCTACCCTTTTATGGATAATTTCATTTCATTATCTATCGGATCAGCAGTTCCAGTAATGTAGTAAGTACTTAGCAAGTATTTACTACTTAAAGGCTTCTAAGAATTCTTAATCGCTAAATTTTTACTTCTTTATAATAATACAGATTTAAGTTCGATGGAAAATTTCGGGATCGCAGTAGGTAGATAAAGGTAATAAATCTTTTGAAAATAAACACGTAGGTACTAAGATAAATTATTTATTAAAATAATTCATAGAAATATCACAATAACGTATCTGTATCTGGTGTATCAATTACTTCGGAGTTGGCAGACACTTGCTGGGGGTCCAGAAGTTTCCTCTCAAGCTTCACGACTTCACTCCTTACTAGAATGCTGACGTACATCTGCGTAACTGTAAGGGGTTAAAGAATAAAAGTAAGTAAAACTGTAAAATAAGAGTAAGTGAAAATGGGCACGGCTCATAGTTCGTAGAGCTGATGGCCGTTGGGGCAAAAAAGTTCTCGATGGTGCCACCCTAGTGGTGGACCGACAACTTGGTGAAGGTTGCGGGAAGTGCCTGGATGCGGGCAGCGCAAGACCGGTCGTTAAAGAAATGCTTGGAGGAGGCCTTTGTTCAGCAGTCTTTTGGCTGAAACGAGCGAACAAAAAGTCGAGGTAAAAAGGATACACAATACTCGAAATTGGAACTCGCGACAGTTATTAACCAACGGTGTCGGTGTTGGTGTCGGAATAACCGAATCGAGATAGAAAATAACGCAGGTTCGAACCCCGCCGAGCTACACTATTTTATTGAGGTGAAACCAGCCTATAACACCAACATATTCAGGACTTTAAAGTTATTTAAAAAAAGTATTGTTGTTATCAAATGTAGTTTGTTATTAGCTATATTAATACAGCGTTAAGGATGCCCTTCTCTTACCAACTTATAACATCGTTCTATAACTGCAAACATAAGTAATCTTTATAAAATAAATGTAAATGATAAAATTAACTCACCTACAGCCGTCAGTCCAGCACAAACGTCCGCATACTGTCTTCGGGACAGCAAGACAATCAAAGGCACAAGCGCGGCCACGATAGTCAGCACCGCGTAATAGTTGTAGAGACGCAACATTGATATATCTTTCTGAAATATCAAAGAATCATTGGTAAGTATTGATGTGATTATGTGATGAACAGCAGTTCGTCATGGTGACAGAATTCTTCGAACTTTGGGGTTAATTACCAACTCTACACTAGAGACTGGACAGACGTGTGTCCAGTTGGTGAAACTCAACATTCATTAAATCACTTTGATGTGGTTACCAACTAAGTACGCGTTAAATTCTTGTCGTGTCCAGATGACGAAATATATTAGTGATATTAATTTTGTGTCCATCTCTTGTGTCGAAATTGTAAATAGCCCGAACTTTGCAACTAGATAAGTAGAAACATCCTGCCTGCCTACAAAAAGTATGTCCACTGTAAAAATGACTGATAATGACATTATTTCATAAAAAATATATTGAACCTGACTCCCTCCAACCAGCAGTAGAATGTTGAGTATGACGCCCATTCCCAGTATGCTGTACAGCACGGTCGCCGTAATGACTTCCAGCGAGGAGCCGTCAGTCAACGTGGAGCGCTTCACCTCGGTCGCCACCACGAGGCACGCTACAGCTAGCAGGGAGAGCAGCTGGAACATAAAGTAGGCAACTAATTCTAACAATCAACTAACAAACTAAGTAACTTGTAATAAGTACACCCAATAGTGATGAAACAAACGCTGGCCACACTTGAAAATTTCGACGGATTCATCCAGTGTCTAAGTAGGAACTCAGATGGAAGAGCAGTCGCCCGGAAAGCGAAAGATCGTGGGTTTGATTCTCACTTTAGACAGTTCGATTCAAGTTTAACAGACGTTGAACGTAACGGGTGTTATAAGAAATGTCAGACATCATTTTGGACTTAGAGACATAGACCGTAGAAAACATTACAGTACCTCTAGCATGAAAAACTTTCGACTTCGAATCGCCATCGAAAGATTTAGTATGAAAACTTAAACAGCGCCCCTGTGAACGTGATGTAAAGTTCACATATGTGAGAAATGGTAGCACGAAACCAATCGTCACATTATCGAATTCGAAGGCTGGCGAACGATTTTCGAGTCGAGAGTTTTTCGTGGTAGGTAGAGGTAGGCTTCTCTTTCGAGCTCCATTTTCTTTTATCACACCAGAGGTAAGAGAGGTAAGGGCACAATCACGTCAGGTTTATGAGTAGGAATGTGAGCCCTCCAAAGCATAGAATCGTACTTGTATTTGTGGAAATCAATTTTATTAAATTAACTGCAATAGGTCCTACTCATCAAACTAGGAGCAATCACACAGTGATTTTACATTAGCTGCTGCTCTATATGCTACTGAGTTGGTTAAATATTATAATATTGAAGATAATGTATAATTGTATAAAACTTACAACATTAATAAGTCCAAATACCACAATCCCATAGCGGAGTGGTAAACAGCAACAGCACCTTTTGACCTCAGGCACTTTTACGTGCATTTTATAAGTGATTCACAAAACACACTAACGCGCACTAACAACACTCTTATTGTCCACTTACTTAGCAAATGATTAAACAATCATAAATAATACTGGCAGGGACAGACACAGTTATTTACAAAGATAATTCCAGTAACCCCGATAGGTACAATGTCAAGGGTGCATTGACTTGGCATCACAAGATTTATTCAAGCGCATTCTTAATAATCTAGACTAGGCAGTCAAACATATTATTATTACGATTTACAATGTTGTGGAAATATAACGTGATTTAGCTTGTATGTAAAATTAATGTTGGAATAAACAGCCATTTTAAAAATTGATATCTGAAAGTTACCTATCTGTAACTCAATTTCGGTTGATTTCCAACTTACAGGAACGATTCATAGTAAAGCTTATGGGTCCCATTGCAGTGGGCATCTTACTAAGACTTGTGAATGGGTGGCACTGCTCAATTTACTTTGTTTTTATTTTTTCTTCCTTTATTATGTGCCACTGTCATGTTTATGTAATTTCCTGCATTTGTGTGATGTCCATTGTAATAAATGTATCTTTCTTTCTAAAGTTCATGATCTTTGTCTAAGTACCAGAGCGGTACGTGAAAATGCGATCCTGCAAAAAACGGGATGTCTCAGTGGAAACAAGCCCTCACACTTGCATAGTAAAATACTGAACTCCATCTTAACAATTCAAAATTAATTTAACCGATTTGCGATGTCAATAATATTCCTGCAGTCTCTATTAGTTAAGCGCAAACACTCAGTTAATGGCGGGAAACAGATGGTAATTGAACGAAAAATAAACAAATACACCGAAGGGGATATAATCGGACCGTGCTGAGGGTCCGACACTGGGTGGCGCAATTATGCAATAACTCCAATGAGCAATCATTTACTTTGTAAATTAAATGTCCCACGGAACACCGATGGATGCTAATATTTTATTTTTGATCGATAATCGTTATTAGGTAATTGTTTTTACATGAGTTATGAAATTAGTCACTGAGGATTTCTTGGGCTGATAATGGAGGTTTAACCCTCCAACTAAAATCGTGGCTGCACTGATTTTCAGCGAGCGCCTTGGGCACTTGGGCATGCTGCTTAACTAAGTATATTATAATCTTATTTACTTATACAGGGTGGAATTTTGTAATGACACCTGGAGGGAAAGTACCTACCTACTCTTAATACTGTAGATAGAAAATTTTACTGAAGGAAAACATTCCTTAATTTTTTTAAAGAAAGAGTTCGAACTGCATTCGAAGATTTTCGAATTCTTTTCGATAATTTACTACCACACCATACAATTTTCTGTGCCCAATTAAAATAGGTAATTTAAGATTTCATGGTGTTCCTTTCATTTAATTTATCAAGTTTGTTAGAGAGATTTCATCCTTACTTAACCCTAACGATCGATGGCGATCGATGCAATAAAAATAAACTTTTTTAAAAACAAGCTTTTATTCTGAATTTCGAAAGNAGGGGTAGGGGGGGTCACGCCCGGCAGTGAAAAGACTGTGAAACCGAGTGTCTCAAGGGCGAGGAGGAACGCCTCACCCTCTCAAACGTGCCTTCCAGGAGGCCAAGGTTCACAGCCTAATATACCGGCGGCGGCAGGAAATTTCAGCGCCTTGAAAAAGGCACTGTCGGTCGCTCCCAATCGAACCGAACCGCCTTTAGAAAGGCGTTTAACTACGCTTGTTCGTTATCACCGTTAGGTATCCCAAGCGCAGCCGCGGGCAAGCCACGTAATTGAGAAAAAACACCACAGAAACAAGACTCGCCGAGAGAGGGCGATAAGCTAGAGGAACCCGGAGCGCAGCGCATGCGAGCGGGCGGGCGAGGCGGAGCGCACGTCCGTACCGTTCGAGCGATGCGAAGCGAATGTGCGGGATCGTGCATTTCTGGATCCCGCACACTGAACTGAATTCTATTGCTGTGGGAGCCCCTGACTTGTCTAATAATGTAAAAGTGAATGAGAGCCTTCATGGATTTTATAGCGGTAATTGCAAGTAAGTAATGACTTTCTAGTACTAAATAATCAATAAATGCAGCCATAATTAAGGAGTTAATAGTATTCATGATTTAAAAAAAATCCTAGTCAAGGTTAGAAAGGAAAAATGGTTAAAACTAAAGTGGCCAAATTACATTTGCCTAAACCATAAATGTCTTTGCCTATCTGACATTTAAAAACTTAAGTTTTAGTAATCTGTGCACCGCTGGTCTTTTCGTGCAGTTTGGAATCTAATTTTTATTCTGATTTATTTACTTTCAACAAAGACACTAAAGTTAGATTAAAACACACATAAATCCTACAATTTGAGGTAAATGCACAAACGCTATCTAACATTTTAGTAAAAGCAAAAGTTACTAAAAATTTTTGAGGTTAGGTAACATACCGTGCATTATTTTACGAGTATTTACGTAATTATTTAGTTAAATAGTAGTTAACTATGCAAATGCCTTTTATTTATTGAATGCTGAAGCGAAACTGTTAGTTTTTGAGATGATTCAATATTATGTGAAATGTTGTAAGAATAGGCCAATACTGGTGCTAACCTCAGTTATCAGTTCAGTTTCGTATAAGAATCTTATAACATTTTCCAGATATGGCAGCGCAGTTGTTTAACCGTATTGGCCAGGTTGGCTTGGGTGTGGCGTTAGTTGGTGGAGTAGTGAACTCTGCATTATACAATGGTAAGCATATCCTAATGTGTATAACACAAAACCCACATAGTTTTAGTTACCAAGAGAAATAATGTAAAGGAATTTATTAAATAACACTTATTGTTGGATACAACTTTAGTTTTAGTTGTGCATTTGTGAAAAAGCTACATTCAAAGAATAAGAAATTCAAATATTGTAAGTTGTTTCATCAAAATACAAATATGATTTCACCAATTTATGACCATTATTATTGTAAATTTTACTCATCATATAAAAAATGTGCATATTACAGTTGATGGAGGTCACAGAGCTGTCATCTTCGATAGATTTGCTGGTGTCAAGAACCTCGTAGTGGGAGAAGGCACCCACTTCTTCATCCCCTGGGTGCAAAAGCCCATCATTTTTGACATCCGATCCAGACCCAGAAATGTGCCAACCGTGACTGGTAGCAAAGGTACGTAACAATTTACACAGTATATTTTAAATTGTAAAAACAAGTGAATTTGTTGAGTCACCTTGGATCATACAGCAAAGGGAAAGACAAACTGTATCTACCAGTTAACCATAATCATCTTATAAGAAACTATGTCAAATCTCATGTCTTGTTTCTTTTATTCCAGATCTTCAGAATGTGAACATCACCCTCCGTATCCTATTCAGACCTGTACCTGATCAGCTGCCCAGAATCTACACCATTCTGGGCATTGACTATGATGAAAGAGTTCTTCCATCAATCACATCTGAAGTTTTAAAAGCAGTAGTAGCACAGTTTGATGCTGGAGAACTTATCACACAGAGAGAGGTCAGTAATATTCATTTACTGAACATAACGTTTGATTAAAAATACATCAAGTATATTATTATTCTAAAATCATGACTTTCTTTTTCAGGTTGTTTCACAAAAAGTGAACGAAAGTCTGACGGAGAGAGCAGGCCAGTTCGGTTTGATTTTAGATGACATTTCAATTACACATCTGACTTTCGGCAAGGAGTTCACACAGGCTGTAGAGTTGAAACAAGTGGCACAGCAGGAAGCCGAAAAAGCGAGATTCCTTGTAGAGAAAGCCGAACAACAGAAAAAAGCCGCCGTTATCGCAGCTGAGGGTGACGCCCAGGCTGCAGTCTTACTTGCCAAGTCATTCGGTCAGGCTGGTGAAGGTTTAGTCGAGCTGCGTCGTATTGAAGCCGCAGAGGACATCGCCTACCAACTATCGAAGTCTCGCAATGTTACTTACCTACCACAAGGCCAAAATGTTCTCTTAAACCTCCCAACTCAAAACTAAGTTTGAAATCATCTCTATGAAGTTGACACAACTTCGCAGCAGTGTTCTAAGGTTACAAGGGTTGGTTGGTTGGTCTGTACAATTGCATTTGTATTTACTTACACAAAATAATATTTAAGTATGTTGCATTTTGAGAGACTAATGCTGGTTCCACCAATAGGTTGTAGTCATTAATTTAGTTAATATGAAAAATTGTAATTATCCATTAAACTATACTTTTGTTGACCTTTGTCTTTTAGTAACCAGTCTACATAATAGACCTCATAAAATTCTTAAAATGTAATGTGGGTTCTATAGGAAAGGGAAGTTCTATGAAATTTAAAACATGAAAGTCCAAAATTAACTTTATTTGTATACTTTTCACATAATATTATTGTAACAAAACTTAAACTTTACAAAAATCAAGTTAATATAATATTAACCCTTTTTTATGGCAGAGAAACATTGATTTCTAGATAGTAACTTTAGTCTGATAATAATCAAGAGCAACTCATTTAAACACAAGCTTAATAATTATTTTTGAAATGTGATTTCCACTTACTCTTCATTTTGATCTGTTTCATTTACATCTTCAAACTTATCTAATGCATATCTTTCATTAATTTTACCTTCAGATGAAGAAGGCTGTTGATCGTCATTTTCTAACGGAAATTCATTCTTTACCTTTCTGCAAAAAACATTTTCTTTTATGCAAGTTTCTTTTATATATTCAACTTCAGAAATATTTAAACCATGTGGCATCATTAGCTTATGTAAATCTGAATTTTCCTTGAAATTCTTTATTAGATTATCAACTTCTTTTTTGAATTCATCACTTATGTCTTTTTTAGTCAATGCTGCTCTTTCAATTACTTTTGCTCGATTGCACATTTCCTGTGACTTCTTGAGTAGCTGTAATTCATCCAAAACATTGTGTTTGTTTTTGTCGGAGGCCAATTGGAGAGCTTTTTTTAATCTTTTCTCAGCACAATCAAACTGACCAATCATTCTTAATGCTTTAGCATTTATAAAAAGAACTTTAGGATTGTTCCAAAGCTTGTTCAACCTTCTCAGCTCATTGCAAGCCGAACAAGCTTTCAATGGCTGTTTAGTCTGATTATAGCACAATGCTAGATTTATGTACGATTTTACTAGTAACTTTTCTTGTAATTTTTCCTCATTTTCGTCAGCCAAGCGACATTTGTGAAGTAGGTTTACTGCTTTTCTAAATACGCTTATGGCTGCTGAATAATTGTTGATTTTGTACAATGACCACCCTGAGGAAAGTAATAATCTAACTTCACGATCAACTCGACGAAACATGTTGGGCTCTGAGAAGTCTATAGGTCTGAAAAATAACATGTTTCATTATTATAATTTTCCCTTGCCTTTTAAATATTATATTATAGCATTCATAACTATCACTTACGCCTCCTTAGGTGTAATAATGCTTTTAACAAGTTTTATATAAAAGACAGAGCTGGTTTTTGCTTTGATTCGTGGAGGAATACCCATTTCTCCATACATAAGATGGTGCGTGAAGAGAAATATGGACACTTCACCAACTAACATAGACTTGATAGCAATTTGTAAACCAGGTAATAAACCATTTTCTTTCAAATCTACAACCTAAAAAAACGAATATAACTAAGTAAATAATCAATTAGCGATAATTTGAAAGCCATAGACATTATTGATTTCATACAAACCAAAGGTTTATGAAGGCTGCGTGCATCAAATGCTTCACACTCATTTTCCCAGTACCCAGAAAAGGCAACTGAGACTGTATTACCATCGTGCAATGGTATGCCACCTCCTTCTTCGATAATTTTCTTTTTAACATAACCATCTTCATCAATTGACTTCAAAGTCTTCTCCAATTCTTTGAAATCTTTCACAGGTTGCCCAATGAAGTCAATATGCTTAGCTCTTGGTTGGTCTGGATCTGTATATGGCTCAGCCTCATCATATACTTCGTTTATGTGAATTACTGAACCAGTAGTCATAAGTTCTCTAGAAAAAATAAAAGAGGGTAGGGCTAATGTTTTGTCGAAGAAACAAACACAATAATGTTCACCGCAGCTAGTACCTCAAATCTATGCCATCTTCCAATGGAACCGTAGTTGGTTTTTCCTCCATTTTTAATAGTTATTTCATTCACAAACAAATAATAATTCGAGTTTTTTACTTGCTTTGTAGAGCGCAACAAAATCGAATAAAGTATTTTTTTTTTTTTTTCTTCTTTCTGGCTCTCGCGGATTGCGTTTAGCCACGACAGGGTTCTTGATCTTGAGTTTTGCGTTTGCGTATGTTTTGCGTTTGGTTTTGCGGACATTGCGTTTGGACAGGGTGGGATTAGGTTAAAAGGTAGGGAAACGAATTATTAAAAATTACGGAAGGAAACGGAACAAAAGGATTATTTGATAGGATCATTGTTTATAGCGGATAAGGATAACAAAAGCAAGTATTTACATATTAAAAAATAAAATATATACACTATTTACAACTTAATATTATTATGAGTAATATATGCAGCTAGAATATTATAGATATTACAATCATTAGAATTTAAGAGGCAAGTGATAGAGGTAGGGAAAGGAACATGGATGGATAAAAGTGAGTTAATAAAAGAGGAACGGTCATAAAGGCAACAATTAAAAAATATGTGGTTCATATCTCCCACATCAGACCCACAGGAACACATATCACTGTCTATAACATGAATTTTGGCCAAGTGTGCTGGAGTGCACAAATGTCCAAGTCTCATTCTTGTCAAAGTAGTAGTAACCCTTTTTGAAAGATTCATTTTAGCAAACCATGGCTTAAAAGGAATAGATGGTTGAATAAGCTTATAATGCTTCCCCTTAGATTGACTAGTCACTTCCCAATTCTCCTCCCAGGCAGACCTGAGATAAGTTTTGGGAAGGGCTGCTGTTAAATCATGGCAATAATTAGTATAAGGATAAATATCTCCACATTCAATCGCTTCATTGGCTAGTTTATCGGCTTTATCGTTTCCTGTAATGTTACTATGACTAGGAATCCACGCAAAATGTATTGAATAACCGTTTAAATGACATTTATATAATAATTGTCTGCATTCCATGATAACAGGATAACTGGTATTACTCTTAAACGGAAATTTTAATAATGCTTGCAAAGCACTTTTAGAATCGGAAAAAATAATAGTTTTGTCTAATTTCATAAGAAGCGCATACTCTAAGGATTTAAATATTCCAAAACATTCCCCTGTAAAAACAGACGACTCAGGAGGAAGTTTAACTTGTTGTAAAATTCGGTATTGTTGATGGAATACGCCAACTCCAACGTGACCCGTTGGTGAGTGTTTAGATGCATCGCAGTAAAGATGATGCCAATCATGCCAGTTCTCATCTAATATCTGTCTAAATTTAATATCAGCATTGTGATCATCCTTGTTTACGTCTAAATTAAGATGTACTGTCGGAGCAAGAATCAGGGACTCAAAACTAACAGAAAAAAGCGGAAGGAAGCNAACTTTTATAAAAGTGAAAAACTTACCAATAAACCGGAATTTTAGCACTACTTATATTAAATATATACAAATAATTAATATACACACTATTTTACAATTGATCCTATACAATACACTATTTAAATAATTAAAATATCAAAAGAGCAAAAAAAAGACGACCGAACAAACCGACGTTTCCCGCGCTTTTTTTCCGAATAAAGTAAAGTCCATGAAAGTTTTTGACAGTTTAGTTTTGACAATTGACATTGACATCTATCGTTCGTTCAGGAAAGAAGAAGAAGAACAATATTTATTATAGATGTATCCATTATAGCTTCGAGCAAATTACTTTTTATTTTTTATGGAAATGCTTTAATCTAGTAGATTTTAGGTAGGCCCAGGCCCCTCTTTCCCACTGGGCACTTTGGGCACGTGCCCAGGGCCCCGCGATCGAGGGGGCCCCCAGTGCTACCAACTCTCAAAAATATTTATCCCTAAAGTTGTGTCAAAACCCCCTAAAATCGCCTTAAATAAAAATTTAAAAATATGTATTTAAAGAGTCAAAAAAACCCTAAAAAAATCCCATCTCACTTATTTACCCCCTAAATCTGGGGGGAAAACCCCTAAGTTGGTAACACTGGGGGCCCCTGTCTACTCAAAAGACCTTTCTCCAGACGAATATGGGCCCCCCTTGATCTTTAAGTGCCCAGGGCCTAATAGGTTAAAGACGGCCCTGGGTAGGCCGATTGATCTTATACATTTACATTAAAAAAACTCATAAGTATGGATCTATTTTAATTTTATTACTTAGATACAAATATTACGTCTAATTTACATTTCTTTTAATACAAAATTTTATTGAGCTTTTGATTTTGAGGCCATCGTTTGTCTCAGAACAGCAATGTATGACGATATGAGGTCGTCCATCTTGTATCCAAGTGACGTTTCGCAGAGGATCTTGGTTCCGCGAAGGATGTTGCCCATCGTCATGTGGAAGAACGTGTTGCCAGAAGACCAGTTAGAGAGTTGAGAGAACGGATGCGTTACGAGGACCTCCTGTAAAATAAAAATTAAAAATGTTAGCCAGGCTAGATTTATGAGGGTAGACAACCAAAAACTAAACCATAGATAAAATATGAAAATCATAGTTTGAGCAAAGTTTTCTGGAATCAAGGAAAAGATGGCGACACAACGCGGTCACACGCGGTAAGTTTAAAAGTATGTTTTTTTTTTTTCATATGTAAATATAAGAATTAATTTAACTTACCCGACTTTGAGGATGAATCACACTGACGCCATTTTTATTGATTCCTATTACAACCATTTCTGGATACGAGGGGTCAGAAGTTTGCTTCACTTCAAAGAAAGCAGTACCGAAAGTCGGCAGCTGATAAATTTTTTTTAGGAAATTCTCCTTCGCTTCATTTGCTGTCATATTGCCTTGTTGTAAGTAAGCAGTGTTGATGGATGATTTCCACTGGGAGTTCGTTTGTATCCTAACCATGTCAGAAGGTATGAAATCCTCGAGCATTTGTGTTATTTGTGGGAGCAATGTCTGATCACCGCCAAACCGAGCTCTGTAGACGAGAGCCGCCAATTCCACCAAATCTTGTTTTGACGTCTTGTGGTATCCCCGCAAATACTTGGGCAACTCTTGTGGGTAGTAGAAGATTTGATCAGCATTCTTGTCTTTGCCCGGAAGAGTGTTTATCCAGAGTTTCTTCATGAAGAATATTTGATAGTTCATTTGCACTTGGCTTCCAGCTGTAAACAAATATTAATATTAGTCAACTAAATACACAAAACTAAAAAAAAGATGCATGACCCAAACATTAAGGTACTAAGACTTACCGCCTCGTACAGGCCGGGTTTGTTTCATCCATTCCACTAACTCGTACACAAAATCGAAGAAGTAGTAGTTTTCTGGTACGGAAAATACTTTATCTGCAATCTTTACAAACAAACTGAACCCATCACTATTCTTCAGACTGAGTCGGCCAGTTATTTGTTCACATAGTTCTTTCGCCTTCGTGGAAGAATCCACCTCGAATGCCTCATCGGTGTCGTCAGGGAAATACACCTTGTGGTATATCTGCATACTTCTGTGCTGAATAGCTTCTACCTCCACGACGTAAGGGGCGTAGATTCTAGATCCACATTTCTGTATTTTGAAATGTCGTTTTAAACATTCTTTAGCTATTGGATGCGGGCGGGTCTTCAAGAATTCCACTAATTCTTTTTGTAACAATTGTCCGCAAGAGAACACCCCTGTGGCCAGCCACATCAGTTCCCAGCCACGTTCCTCACTCAGCTGAATTCTGTTATTCGTCAGCTGTTTCATGATCTGGCAGTATATTTCATCGCGAAGCGCAGGCTCCGTTAGAGGTGCTCTGAATATTTCATCCGTATACTCAGTGGCAGTCCTCGCTTTCGGAGCTGGCATATCGCCCATATACTTCAGTATACCAAAGAATGCTGCGACCGCAATTTTAGCAACATTTTCATCTTGCAACTTCCGCAAAAGTGGTCTACGGAGCGGTTCTCTAGAGTGAGCCCACAGATCAGGAGCCACTGCTCTCTTTGCAGTAGTCAAAGTCGACTGTCGAGATATAGTGGTATTTATATCAATGTCTTCTCTGAAGTGTTCCTTGGCGAACTTCTCAAGCGTATGCATACGTTTCCTCTGAATAGTATTATATTTGGAAGGAGTCTTTCTGTCGTTATTTATGTTGCCCTTCTTGAATATCTCTAGTATTGTACTAGAAGGCGCTGTCATAGTAGGTAAGATATACACTTGTTCTGTTGGGAATAGACCTTCTTGATCATTGCAAATACCGTGACCCCAAGTGGAGTTCATTAGTGTTTCTCCGGTGCAGTCTTGCAAGAGAGTGATGAGATCACCCTTTTTGTATTGCAAGAACGAGGATGCATCACTGTAGCCCTGAGAATCAGTTTGGGCAACAACATAAATGGAACGTCTCTTCAGCCCATCAATCAAATAAATGATAAGCGCACTCATTTCGCTCGCATCCATGCTCTGGAACACGAACTCTTCTTGTTGAATAGTCCTTATCGTGATTCTTCCCAAATTTTCGAAATCCGGGTCCTCGTTGTATGCTACATACGTCACTTCAGAAAATGATATTTCGAGGAGTATTTGCTCTAGCTGATCCACAATGTAAACACCAGTCCAATTGACTGCGATAATTACTATATCCTTGTTTATATTCTCACCCTTAATTTTAACTGCTTCGAAAAATCTAGAAAATAGCATGGGCCATTTCAATTTTGCAAAAATAACGATATCTTCCTTGCAGTTTAAGGGGTCTACTTTCGATTTAACGCTCTGGGCGGACTCAAAAGCTTTTGTGACCAGGTGTTCCCATTTAGTTAGTGCAGCATCGTTTGATTGAATGAACTGGTTGGGTATATAATTGACAATAACTTTCCGTAATACATTGGGGTCGATACGCGCGCCATATTCGATATAGTGTTGCTGAGCTGCTATCATTGCTAAGTCTTTTTCTGAGTCACATCGGTATTCACCGAATTTAACACCCTTTGCTACTTGACAGTATATTAAATGGGTGGCAATTGGATCGTCACTTGGATTGTGCCACGGCGTGAACACCTCTTTCCTGAAGAATAATCTCCATGGTGCACTCTTCTCTGGAGTTCCTTGTTCTTTCGCAAATTGCTCACATTGGGACACTGCGTCCATAATGTGTTCTCCCTCGCTTCCTAAAGAGAGTACCTTGTCATACAGTGTTATGTATAATGAGAACCCAAATGTATCAGTCAAACCGATGCTGTCAGCTATTTGCTGGCATATTTCTTCTGATGTCGTGGCTGAATCAGATTGGACAGTCTTCATTGATTCGTCCATCAATGTGACAGTTAATAGGATGGGTTTCTTTGTTTTAGTGGCTTGTAATTCAAGCCAACTTGGTGGCTGGGTTCGGGTGCCATTCTTGAAGGTTCGTAGGAGTCTTCCCTCGCAGTATGGTGCATAGCCTGGAGGTCCATCGCGCAGGAAAGATCGTAAATACTTAACGAATCTCTCCGAAGGCGGGAAGCAACCGACACAAAGCGATAGAAGAATCCAGCCTCTGGCATGAGACGCTTTGGATGGGTTATTTGTTAGCTGTTTACATAGTTGGCAGTATATTTCATCCCTGGAAAAGATTAGAAGAATAAATTATAGCTTTGACTAAAAGAGGTCTGTATCCATTTAACTTTGTTCAATCAATTTACCTTAGTTCTTTTCTGATGATACCATGGCCGACAATGAAGTGCAACTTTTCTAAGTTAGTACTTCGTCGTGAGTTTAGCCAAGAGCTGTACATATCGTTGGTAACTTCATCATTTAATAAACTCTTCATAAATTCTTCATTCAATTTGGTTTGACGCTTCAGAGTCTTCTGTATCAGTTTTGGGTTGCTCTGGTAGTTGTCCTTCATTAGAATATCCTGCAATAAAATAATTACATTTGAGAAATTCTGCCTATGAATTTTGTTGATTTCGGATTCCATTATACTTACTTCAAATTCTTTAGTCTTTTGGAAGGCGCGTCCAATCGTATCTGTTAATTTCGACATAACGGGAACGTTATCAACCTTATCATCTACGTATTTAGGTTCAGCTAAGTCACCCATAAATCGCAGAATGGTTATCCAAAGCGCCTGAGCAGCTATTTTGTCTATGGGAGACGGCAAGTCCAGTAGAGAATGTTTGAGTGGTCTTCGGGAATACAAATGGCTCAAGTTGCCTAAGAAGTATGTTGCTGCAAACTTTCTGAAGTTGAACTCATCGAATGGCTCTTCGTCTGGAGCTTGTGGTATGGGTATGACGCTCGTTATCTCTGGCTTAGCCGTTGTAGTCTGTAAAAAATTATCCAATTAAAAAAAGAAAAGTAATAAAATGGGTAGAAGTATCTGTGAACAAATACTTACCACTCCGAAACCTGTACCCCTCACTGTGCCAGCAGGCGTCGTCGTATCCTTCAAAAAACCGAAAACGTCATCAACGTATCTATCATCAATCACCGTTGCGTTCTGAACATTACCCTCTAATGAAACGTCCTTGATGATCCATATTGATCTCATAAGTTCATTATACTTCTTCTCATGATTATCAGCCGCCTTAGCTTCTGACGTACCAGATCTTATTTCATCATCCTTCTCCTTTTTAAATTCTTTTAATTTTGCTCGAATGATCACACCCTTGTCGTGAATCAGCTTTCTTACAAGGAAACCCTTAGAACACGCCTGCAGTTTCGAAAAGAACTTCCTCAAGTTGACGAAAGTCCTTCTTAGTTGCCTGGACTTTATAGCAGCTTGCATTCGCAGGTACCCTCTCCTCATCACAAGATACCTCTTCCTGAATCCTCGAGCTCGGAAATGCTTCTGTATCGATATAGCAGCAGCACGCAATTTAAGGAATCTTCTCCTGTGGATAAACCTTCTTGCATTGGCTTGAACTTTGATAACTGCAGTCATAAGTACTTTGTGTCTTAATTCTTCGAGGATAGCATCATGTGAATCTTTGAGGAATACTTTAGTGTGCCCAAGTCGAAATTCTTGGTCTGGCAAAACTTCGCTGCAAATCTTCTTCGTGGCATTCTTGCAGTCAGTTTTTTCTGCCGGTGGTATACCGGGCACTATGAGGCGGTACCGGTAGACAAACTCTGCATACGAGTAGCGTATGGGGTATCCCGCTTGTCTTATTTTCGCGGTCTCCATCAGACCCGCGTACCTCAATTGTCGAACGCATAAACCGCGATCTAAGAGCTAAAAAAAAGTTGTTTTTTTGTTTTTGGTCGCACTCACACGGTAAAATTAATTGGTCTAAGAAGTATCAGTATCAGATTAAAAATACTCACTTTTGGTTTTTTGATTTCATTTGGTTTGATGCATCTGACAAAGAACGGATGGCAGGCATATAGAGTTTTCATTAGGGCATCTAGTGAAGTCTTAAATTGATAACTCAAAGAGACAACTTTGCGGCCGCTTTGAGTTGGCGCAGTCTCTGCGATGAACAAATTCTTTAGGAATGTATTGCTGGAGTCCATCATCATCTCCTTGATGTCCGTTGTTAGCATGTCCCTATTTTTATCCAGAAAACCTAAAAATAGAGATAAAAACTGAATACTAATCAAAATTAATAACCTTGCTCAACAAATCGAGCATCACTTACCTTTAACATTGTAGAAGACATCACCAGCAAAATGTTTAACTCCAAATCGATGTTCATGCGTAGATTTTGGAGATAAGTAACAAGATCTTGTACTGTGGTTAGTCGTCAATTTGGACAAAAGTGTCAGGTCAGTGCCTTTAGGGAATCTTGACTCTTCATCAATCAGAGTGAGCAGATTCATTGGCTTCAACCCAATCATATCAAGATTTTCTTGGTTGTCGACATAATTGATATTAGTCCAGGTGATGCCCTCTTTCTCGTATTGTTCTTGTTCAAGTTTGAAAATATGTCTCACAAAAAACTGCTGCAAATTTTCATTTGCATAGTTTATACACAGCTGTTCAAAGCTATTGGAATCGAAGTTTTCGAATCCAAAAATGTCCAGAATTCCTACAGATCCACTGGAAAGTTGTTGGTCTTTGTGAAGTGTTTTGTTTATCATCTCTACAATGTACTCAAAGATATGCCCGTAAATGGCTTTTACGAGCGCGTCTCTGCCTTCCAAAGCTGAAGATATGGTGATGGTGGAGACAATCTTTTCACCATGGACAACAATCGTTTTCCTGGTCAACGATTCACACAGCGTCGACTTGTTCACTCCCAGAAGAGTAGCAATTCTGCCTGCATTGACGGCATCAGAAATTTCTGAAGATTCAATGTTGTTGAAGTTGAAGGATTTGAATTTTAGATTGCCGATATGTAAAATGGCGGCCAGCAAGCTGAAGAGTCCCCAAACGTCTTTATCAGGGAAGTTGAGAACTTTGAACGCAGATCGTATATCAGCAAACTCTAGGCTATCATTGCGGCCGTCGCAAGTGAGCATACTGCCAGAATTTAGATAGGTGTAGTCTTCGGGTCTGCCCAATTCCAGCCTTTTCTTTTCTTCAGCTGACAATCCTGCTACTAGAGAGTAGAAAATGTGATAATTCCTCTCCCCTTTATTTTGAGAAACTATCCTTGATTTCTCTAATAGATACTGGTCTATGTTACCGCCTTCTATTACTCCTTTGCCGCTGAAGTATATGTTGATGTATTTCCCGAATCTGGAGGAGTTGTCGTTTCTGACGGTTTTGGCGTTACCGAACGCTTCTAATATTGGGTTTGTTTCTTGTATTTGTTGTTCGATCCATGAGTGCTTCCCACTGGCAGCAGCGAGGTATTGCAGAAGAAGCTTTGTGCTTTCTGTTTTGCCGGCACCACTCTCGCCACTTTAACAACAAAAATATTATGTAAAAATGCTAAGCTTTCGATTCATAAAAACTACCTTTTGTACAGATATAGCGCATAACTGACTGACATAGATTCTGCGGTGGTGGAGATGTGCGAACACAACCTGTATATCACCTGTATATTAGTAAAGTAAACGTCAGAGTTATGAGAGAGATGTGCTTCAGAAATTTAATGTGACAGCTCTTCACTGCCACAGGAACCTATTCATTTATGCGCTATTACCTATATAAAAGGGTAAATAAGTGCCTGTACATTTATTTAATTTCCTAATTACCTGATGACGATACATTGATTAGAAGCAGTGTCCATGAGCTCTCTGTACGAGTTTTCGCCAATAGCGAATATGTGTGGCGGCACCTCGCTCACGCTTCGCCCTTGGTAAAAGTGTATCTGATCCATGGTGTAGATGGGCAGTATCTCGTAAGGGTTGATGGCTATCAACATTGTGCCTGTATATGTCTGGAATGAAAAGCATATTTTAAGAAACGATCATAATTCTGCGATCACCAACAGGCGTCCATCTGTTGAAGATTCAATACACTTGAATCAATTTACATTTATGAGTCATAAAAGAAACAAGTTATGATACATAAGTAGAGATTATGTTACGTATGTAACTTGCTAATATTAGAGAATTTCGTCAACGTTTTTATCGATATATCGCAAACGACAGTGATTCAATAAATTGATAAGAATGGCGTCTGTTATACATCTTCGGATTTTTATCAGGACCATACTTGCGATTGCAGTTGTCATTAAATAAACACTGCTCTATGTGGAATGTTTATTTACGCATTTCTTTGGCTATTTAGGTATAGTAGAGTTAACTAGGACACAACAATTCGGTAGGTATCTAAGCTATTGACCAATCTACCACATTTACCTAAGTACTACTGGTACTACAAACAATCGCCAAAGTTTCAGTATGTACCAAAACACGGATTACTTAAACAAGCTACGGTACTAGAGGTGGTTAAATAGAACACCCTGTATTTAGATAAACTTGTTCAAATTAGTCCGTCTGTATTACTCTGTCTGTAAGTTAGCTAATTGGTTTGAATTTACGACAAAAATGCTAAAAGCACTTACGTAAATAAGTTGCTGGTTGTACCGCAGATGGAGGTTCCTGAGGATTGTGTACTCCTGGAGTTCTCCAAGGGTGATCATGTCTTCAACCCCCGATACCGACGTGGCGTGCAGCGGCTTGAGAACCCTGCTGATGGCCACCGTGGAGATATTCCCATCGTCATCTTGCACCCTGATCTGTTCAGCCGAACTTTGGAGAACTTTCACCGCTATTGGGATGTCAAACTCGCTTTTCCCTTCTGGCTTCAGCCAAACGAGATTCTGAAATGATAGGTGAGATCTAAATACGATTTTGCATAGTGAAAGTTCGATAGTATTAAGGACATCATGATTGATAAGATGTATTTATATGAGCGCAGATATAAGAAGTAATGAGCGCAGATAGAATAAAAAAAAATACCTCGGATATAAGTAGGGGAATACCCTTTCCCTAAGAGTTTATTAGCGTAGATAAAATTATAAAAGAGAGCTTATAGAATAATCTACGGTTCGTAAGATGATATGACAAAATAATAATCTACTTGTTACCTACGTGTTATGTAGATCAAGGTTTATAAATTATAAAAAGATGGATTCAGGGCGCATTACAGAACCTGCTGTAACTCTTGCCTTCCCGTAAGTATTGGCAATTCCTGAATATCCTATAGGTAAATACTGCCTTGTTATGCATAAAAAAAATCTTGAAATTGCTCAATTCGAACAAATTACTTATAACAGCCGTGCAAGACGAGGACGAATCAGGCCGTAAAAAATATATATGGATGCATGCACAAATGCATGTCATTGGACAGTGGCGGGCAATAGTATAATTTGACCACGTCCTTTCGCCGCTATCATTCGCTGTTTTACATCTTCAAAAATACGCAAATAATCAAAGTAGATAACATGTCATCTGAACAAACATAATAACAAAGCATAAATAATTTACTTACGGCTAACTGAATACGATCAGCCATCTCGAACCACAATTATTGAGATTCACCTCACCAAAAATTTAAACATTTTTAAAACTACTTTCACATACGCGTCGTACGTCCATACAAAGACTGCTACACTTATCAATATTATCAGAAGATAAGTGGCCTATCACAAATATTCCGTGATAATCATGTAGGTACAGAATTCTAATATCATATCAGATAATAATTGATATCCCTGTTTGAAATAACAATTAACATTTTGTAGACAATCAATGTGATTATAATGATTAGCCTATTTACAGTAGGGGTACTATAATACTTGTCAAAAGTCATACGTTTTTCGAAAAATAAATTATTTTTATTAATTTTATCACTACCAAGTTAAAAATGGGCAAAAATTTGTAATGAGCAGTGCTAAGATTTATTCTCAATGCCACTATTTAGATAAATCAGGAATATTAAATTTTACTTTCAATCATCACACAGCTTTGAACATCTGAACATTAATGATAATGCTTAAAGAAACTTTCTGAATAACTTTATGAAACTAGTCTTACAGTGAAAAAAACATTATTATAATCATTGAAAATTCTGCATGGAAATATATAAAAGAGTCGTGTTAGTTACTCCACTTATAACTCAAGAACGGCTGAACCGATTTAGCTGAAAATTGTCAGGGAGGTAGTTTAGAGCCAGGAGAAGGACATAGGATACTTTTTATCCCGTTCGAAATAAAAAAAAAGGCTGCTTATTTATTGCCATTAAGGCGGAACAAAGTTCGCCGGGTCAGCTAGTATTTAAATAATACTTAAAATGTATGACATGGCTACTTAAAAATTATAACAGTAATAGCATTTTGAGATTAGTAAATACAATTTATTTAAAAATAATAATTCAGCATTACAAACAACTTAGTCTAATTTAATTTACTTCTTCTTCTCATCTTTTTCTTTTTTATCTACTTTAACTTTCTCCTCAGTTTTCTTGTCTTCTTTGTCTTTTTCTTCTTTCTTGTCCTTTTTGTCCTTGGCCTCTTCTTTCTTACCTTCCTCTGCATCTCTATTTGTAATCTTATTGTTAATAAGGTTATGGAGAGCAATAATGGACCGCACCAGAGCTGCGAGGTACACTACAAGGGATTGGTCATTGGTCTTGATGTACAAATTGTCAATGAAGTTGTCATTGGCAATGTCAGGCAACAAATTGAAAATGTCTTGCAGTTGGTAAATTATTTGATGATTCATTGGCAAGGATCCTTGACCGACTTGAAGTAGGTAGTCTCTGATCTCACTCAGCTGGGAGTGGAGGCCACGTAAACCGAGAAGCTGGTTTGTGATCCTCTGGGATAGACTGCCGACTGTTGTGTCTTTGATGTCACGTAGCAAATGTTCAACGCCTACTTCCTCGGCCTCTTCTGCTCCAATTTCACTGGGGACGTGTTCAAATGTTCTAGTAGTAGGACTGCCGTCATCGTGAACTTCTTCTACAGCTTGGTAAGCCTCAGTGGGCAAACCTAGATCTTTAGGCTTGGCATCAATAATAACAAGTACAGAGTTGGGACAGTATCGCCTAATCAACTCGTTGATAGACACATCATTCTGGTGAAGTTTGGGCCCGGTGTGGTACCAGCCAACAACCTTTTCACGGGCATTCACCTTCTTGAACATGCCATACATGTTTTCTAAGTAGTCATGGTCCAGGAACCACACTGACTTGTCTTTGTCATCCTCATCGAATGGCACTGAAATTAAACGAAAAGGTCCATTAGAAGAATACTTAAAAAATATCAGCAAACAAAATAGGGATGGTCAACAACAAATAAATTACCAATGAATTAATGAATGAATGAATCTTTATGTTTTTTGACAGACTACCAACAGTCATTGGATTATGGAAAAAGAAAGCTGATAAGTTAGATATTCTAACTTTCATTTATATCCAAGTCTCCAAATGGTAAAAATTTATGAAAGTGATGACATTTTATTTCTACTAACCTGCAAAACTGTTGGACACATCCAGCACCCCTTTAGCTCTCCAGCAGCCTAGTAGGACGCCAACAACACGTTTTTGGTTTCCAATCTTGCCCATTCGGTTAAAATGGTCCACTACACTCAACAAAACCAGCGGATGAACCACAACCTTTGTGGTCACTTTTGCGGTGACCACAGCGGGGACAACTGCTTCCTGACTCGGCATTTTGCTTCAAAGTAATATTGACTCTTAGAATAACAAAGTTTTAGTTAAGTATTGAAAACGAAAAGCGGTAGTAAAATTACAACAAACTCTGATCAAACAACGAAGCGAAATTCTTCTTCAATCAAAACTAAAATTTGACAGTCATCATTTTATTTGGGCCTGTTCTTGTGTGGCATGTTTGTTACATTAAGTGACAATGGAACACAAAAGTAACGTTATAAAATAACTGCCGTCAGCAGTGGTATGAACTCTGACTGGAGCAATTTTTGAACTAGGTTTGAAATTGATGAAAAAACGCAAAGCTATACAAAACACCCGCGTTATAATGATAAAATAAATCTAAATAAACCGAAGTCATTATGGGGTGAAAACTTATTTAGGTGCGATCGAATCTAGTTTTGTCTTCTCACTATTACAGTTTCTAAAAAAGTAAAATGTCAAATTTGACAATTGACAAATGACATGAGGTCTTGAAATCATGCGCTAATGTTTTGATTTGTTTTTATTTCTCAAAATTCCTAATTTCTCTTTTCTAAGGGAGCTGGAACTGTTTTAATAGCTATTACACTCCAATTTCAACCAAAAATGGCACAAAAGACGCTAACTTTTGTTACCGGTAATGCAAAAAAGCTTGAAGAACTCCGCGCAATATTGGGGAACAGCTTTCCTCTTGAAATTATTAGCCACAAGGTAGATCTGCCTGAACTTCAAGGTGATATAGAAGAGGTGTCCATAAAGAAATGCCAGGAAGCAGCTCGTCGTCTCAAAAAGCCTGTATTAATAGAGGATACTAGTTTATGCTTTAACGCACTCAACGGTTTACCCGGTCCTTACATCAAGTGGTTCTTAGATAAAATAAAGCCTGAAGGTCTTTCGAAGATGTTGACTGGATGGGAAGACAAATCCGCAAAGGCTGTGTGTACATTTGCTTATTGTGAAGGAAGTTGTGAAGACTCAGATGTGATTTTGTTTCAAGGCATAACTAAAGGGCAGATAGTTGAGCCAAGAGGCACAAGAGATTTTGGCTGGGACTGTGTGTTCCAGCCAGAAGGCTACACAAAAACTTATGCTGAACTTCCCAAAGAAGAAAAAAATACCATATCTCACAGGTACAAAGCACTTGACAAGCTAAGGAAATACTTTATTGAAAAGCAGCAGTGATGTTGGTTAGTCTTTTGTATATATATTTTTTTCCTATAAAATACTGTGACCTATGGTTTATCTTTAACAATTGTGTTATGTTTTCCCTAAAAATTGAGTTGTTGTAATGAATACCAACATTTTGTGACTTATAAAAATGTTTAGTTATTGAAACAATAAACAGTCAGTTTCAAAAGTCTTAATGCTTATCTCTATTCATTTAAAATTGTAAGAACCTAAAATAATATTAACTTTAAAAATAAAAATTAACTTCTTTTTGGTGTATAAAATATAGAATTAAATCATCAATCATAGGAAACTAGGCATAGCAAAACTCAAGAAAACAATTGGATATGTTCCATACTTTTGGTAGTAGTGTGTGGGAAATGAAAAAAACTTTTTTTTATATTACTAAAAGTTTAATTAAACATACAATAATGATACACTTATACAAAATACTGTCACTGAAACTAAGCAATTGAGTTTAACACTATTGCTGCTGGCAGTGTGAACTCCTGGAGCAATATAAGGCGGTAAATTAGAGTTATTATAATTTTTGTAGTACCACTCTTTTCCGTCCACCTGCCTTGCTTTGTTTCCTGGATATGTATTATCAGTAAACCGTGTCTTAGCTTCCCTATTTATGACTGGGGAATAGTTGTTACTGGTATGTTCTTGAAGGTCATAATGTGCTGCATGAGGCATGTTAACTTTGGTGACAGTAGCCGGACGTTTGACACTGGCACTTTGGTTTCTCCTGGCCAACTCATCATTACTTGGTACCAAAACTGCAGACAGTGCTGTAGGCTGCGTGTGAGTATTTTCAATATGCTTTTTAACAGGTGGCTTTGATGTTACAGGAGTTGAAGAATAAGATTTTGTGCTAGATTCCAACCAAGCCTGGAGAGACATATCATTGGTTGTGTCTGTAGTTATCAATATTCCCTCCTTTTCAGTTACTTGGGTTATTGTCAAGTTTGATTCCATCAAATTGTATTTGCTAAGGTTTTTATCATCACTCTTCTGTTTTTCTATGTTCTTGGTTCTGTTATATGCTACATGAGTAGTATTGTCGTCGTCGTGATAAGTTTGGAGCTCATGGATTTCGCTTTTCATTTTCTGATGGGTTGTATTTGTGTGAACTATCTTCTTAGGTGCTTCTGTTGTTGATATCACAATAGCTTGCTCCACATTACCTGCTATGGAGTACCCTTCTGTGCCTTGATTGACGACTAAAGTGTGCATATTATTAGATGTATTCATAGGATTTGGTATAGGCTTGAATCCACTATCTGTCGTCGGAAGAACTGGCGAAAATCCTCCCGTTTCGAATTTCGGTGGAGCTGGAGTTTGATAATTCTTATTGGTATGTTGCGTGCTCTTGTTATCGGGCCAGTCCATCTTACGCCCGGTATTCAACAGTTTCCCCATGTTTATAGCCGGTAGAGGCATCCCAAAAAACGTATAACCACTCGTAGGTTGCTTATATGGCGTAGGAACAGGGATGTTCTTTGGGGTAGTGTTTTTGGTCCCTGCATAAAGTGTAGGAATCCCACCACTTTCCTGCGACCTGTTATTTTGCAGTAAATGCAGATCATTGTTGAGGTTTTCAACCAAAGTTTCGTTATATGGATAATCCACATAATCATCGTAAAAGTATTCGGATTCCTCTGGGGCTGGTCTATTGTTAATTTTATTTACGTGATAATTGTTTTTAATTTGGGTCGTGTAGTCTTTAATTTTATCTAGAGTCGAAAAAACTTGCGATGTGGCCAAACTAGGTAACAGAGCTTCGTTTTCATGTGCAATGCAGGACCTTACGTCGTATTCCTGATTTCCTGACACATATTTCTGGCAGTCTTCTCTGGAAAATGGCATTCCCTTAACATAAGTACCATCAGCACATTTGGGTCCTATTGCAGAAGATTCTGATAGCCATGACTTGAGCCACATAAGTTCGCAATTGCACGTTAACGGGTTACCTGAAAATAAATGCATAGTTAATGTATTACATGTTTAGGTCGATTAAATTTATTTTATAGATCGCTGCAGCTGCAGCTCGTCTCCCGTCAACTTACCGTCGATATCCAAGATTGCAATATTGTTTCTTAGTTTCGCCACCGTAGCCTCGCTAACCATGGTTAATTTGTTATAGCGCATAGATAGAATTTTCAGTCTGGGCATAAAGTCAAATGGCTTGCCCCCAATGAAGCAAATGAGATTGTTATCTAAATTCAATTCGACCAACCATTCCATGTGCTGGAATGATGATGCTGTTATTTTGATCAGTTTGTTGAAACTTAAATCTAGCACTTCCAGTGAAGGTAGTTGTCGCAGTCCTGAGTTGTCGATGTTGGTTAGCTGATTGTTACTCAAATTGAGATATTGGACCAAAGGAATATTATCAAAGGCCTTGGGTGAAATGAATTGTAATCTGTTGCCTTGTAAATCAATTATTCGTAACCTTGGAAGGTTCGAAAACACTCCATCAGGTAAATCTACTATGTGATTCCGACCAAAGTAAATTGCCGATAAGTTTGGCAAGTTCACCACAGCTTTAGGGTGGATGACTTCTATATCATTATTTTCCAAGTCAATTGACTCTACATCCCTGAGGTCTTTGAAACTACCAGGGCGAAGTTCCACTATCTTATTGTTTGGCATTCTAATCTCCCTCAAGGTGAGAACATTATTCATAACATTGCCATCAAAATGCTTGATATGGTTATTACTAGCGTCCAATACTTTCAACTTTGACAACATATTTAACGTTGGTGGTAATTCATTCAAATTATTTGAAGATATATTTAGAGTTTCGACATCAAGAGGTCTTTTGAACATATTCGGACTGATACTCTTCAACTTGTTTTTACTAAAATCGACCGTAGATAGTGCTGCATTTTCTTGTATTGCCATAAAATCGAAACTTTCTATTGTATTGCCATGCAAATTGACCTGTTTGAGTCGAGCAAGCTTACTGAAACTTTTCGGATGGATAGTCATAATTTGATTATTGCTAATATCTAGTATTTCTAAGTTGCTCAAGTCGCTGAAAGTGTTGACTTCTATTTGTCTCAAGCCATTGCGTCTCATGTACAAACGACGCAAACTATGCAGAGTTTTCATGCAACCATGGGGTATCTTTTGTATGCCATTACTGGATATATCCAAGGTCCTTAAAGCTGGCAAGTCTAAATCTGGTGATGGTGGTACAGGGAGGCTTGTTATCTGATTCCTTTGTAGATATAATTGTTCTAATCCTCTTGGCAGGCCAGGCACAAATTCCATTAGTTTATTGACACTTACGTCTATTTCATATAGATTACCTAAATTTCTGAAAGTTGCTGGATGTAATGATACTAAAGCATTGCCCGAAATATTAATGTATTCCAATAGTGGCAATTCAATAAATGTTATCGGATCGACAATGGCTATTTGATTGTTGCTCAAATTGATTCGCCTTAGAGCTGGTAAATTATACAACATCTTTGGCTGTAAACGTTGAAAATAATTATAGGACAAATCTAATCCTTTCAGAGCTGGCAAATTCCAAAACGGACCTTCATTCATGTCACTTAAAGAGTTATTACTTAGATGTAGCTCTCTTAGCGCCGGCATCGCAATAAATGCGTCCGTTTGTATGAACTTGATGCTATTTTTATTCAAATGCAATCTTTCTAAACTTGGGTGACCCCTGAGCGCCCCTCTTGGGATTTCTTGAAGTAAGTTATCACTCATATCCAAAAATTTCAGTCGGGGCAGTGCGTCAAGTAGAGATCTAAATTCGGAAATATGCATTATCTGATTCCCAATCAAATAAAGTTCCTCGACCCCACTACCCGATTGTTGCAAAAATGATTCAGGGTGTATTTGTGAAATTCTGTTGTAGTTTAAATCTACAACTCTCAATTTAGGGACTCTGTGAAAAGCTCCATGATGTATGATTTTTATGTTGTTACTTGAAAGCAACAATCTTTCTAGCGCTGGATGATCTACAAATGCACCTTCGTTTAATTTGTCGATTAAATTCTGATTCAGGTCCAAATAGGATAGCAAAGGCAAATCTCTCGTCGCTCTGCCCACCATAGATGCATCAATTATCTTATTGTTGCTAAATGACACTTCACTAAGCGAAGGGAGTAATGACAAAGCCCTCATATGAATGTGATTGACTCCACAGTTTGTTACTTCCAACCTTCTTAATTTTGGTAAATTGTACAATGCATTTTCTTTGATCAGACGAAGATTTATACTACCCTTAATAAACAGTCTTTCCAAATTCGGTAAATTCTCAAAACTATGTTCATTGATTACATTTAAACTTTCCGATTGTATGTTAATGTACTTCAGTGTAGGCATATTACTAATAGCTGGTAACCTTAGAAGGTTTTGTGACTGAATCGTTATTGCTTGTAGATTCTTCAGCATCGTTAAACTTTCAGCTGGAATGCTTTTAAGATCATTTTCTACTATGAATATTTCAACTAAATTCATTTCTTGTGTCTCCAACCATGTAGCTGATAGTCTCTCTACGCCGTTATGTCTCAGCATCAATCTCATAATTTTAACATTTTGAAATATTTTTCCAGGTAAAGATGGAAGGTAGTTGTTTTCAATTATTAGTTCATCTATTGGGTTTCTTACAAAGTCTCCAATATTCTTGACACCCTTTAGGACTTGGGGTAAGTCGCTGTGCGTACACCTGAAAAGTTAAAAATGTTTACATTCAATATTATATTATATAAAGAGAACTGGTTGATAATATTATCTGATTATCTACTAGTTCTCTTTACTATCTACTTACTACTACTTTAGGGACTTAAAATACAAGAAAAAAGAACTATTTTACCATATTTGCACATCCTCGTGCCGATTCGTGCATATGCACGGCAATATAGTCTCTGGCGTGGGGCATATTGCAGTTTCTCCAGAAACTCTTATATATATCACTATAACGAACCATAATATCGTCTTTTGTATTTTGGAATCCATTCCTCTATTTCTTCTTTGAGTATCATTGTAGCATACTGGATGCTGATCCAATCTGCAGCTAATTTCTTATCTGGCGAAGTAACTTTGACGTGTTTAGCCCTGAAATTGAACAAATTAATATCATTATTCTTCACATTTCAATTTTCATAAAGGTAACAGGAAAGCGCTTGATGCAAGTTAATTGCTACCAAACTGAAAGACTTGGAAATCATAGGAAGGCCTAATGTTCAACTGTGGTTGTCCTGTATCTGAAACGTTGATGATGATTTCCATTTTGCCTTTCGTCTTTCATATAAATGAAGTTGTTTCTGTCTAGTCTACTTCTTTAAGAGTAAAGGCATAGCTGGGCACCGTTAATCAAATAGTTAACTTCGTTAATCGTTAAACCGTTAATAAAAAAATTAACTTCGTTAAACGTTAAAACGTTACATTTCACAAGATTTAACGCAAGTTAACGTTAATCGTTAATCCGTTAACACATGATAGTAAAACGAAAAAAATAATTGTATGCAAGGTTCAAATAATTTCGAAAGCTTGTATGGCGCATGGAATTTATTCTTCTTTTTTAGGGTTCCGTAGTCCTGACAAGGAACCCTTATAGTTTCGATATTTCGAGGTTTTGCTTAGAAACTATTGGCACTAGGGTGCTGTAATTTTGTAGAGATATGTATATTAATCACGCCGACAAAACGGTAGAATGAAATATTGAAAAAAAAAATTTTTTTAGGGTACCTCCCCTACATGATTTTTTTTTTCATCTTTGACCCCCATCGTGTGGGGTATTGTTGGATAGGTCTTTTAAAATGGCTAAGGGGTTTAATACTTTTTTTCCATTTAGGGATCTGTGTACAAATTATTAAAGTTTTTAAGTGCCAATTTTTGTTTGAGTAGGGCGTCCCCTCCCCCCCCCCTCTCTAAAAACTAAACTGTTGGCTTGAAAAATCTGGAAAAATTCGTGATAATACTGCTATTAAGATACATCAATTAGTTTGAGAGTAATGGTCATTTAACTCAGTGAATTTTCACTAGTTAAGAAATTTTGTAATACATCTTTGTAACATTATAAAATGCATGAAAAAAAATTAGCGGGGGGTCGCAAAAAATTTTTTTCATACTAGGGGGGTCGCGTCATGAAAAAGGTTGAAAAACACTGCCTTAGAAGAAAATATGAAAAGTGACTGTAGATGAAGTAATTGCTTGCTTCTGAAATATACTGTGGTAACGACGGACCACTTATGGAACCCTACTAGGAAATTATTTGAACCTTGCGTAAGTACAATTATTTTTCGTTTACAACTGCATTTCAGAATAAAAGCTTGTTTTAAAAAAAAATATAATTTACACTTTTTAGTAGTATCTGAATCTCAGAGCCTTGGTTCAATTACAATACAATTTAGCACCAAAGTGCTCGAAAAGACAAATCCAGCAAACCCAAACTCGATAAGTTTCCACCGTTTCGTTTAGGAATTCCTATGGCCATCTCCTGACTCCATCATCAGGACCCTGGACATCATCTAGTACTAAAGTGCTCGAAAAGACAAATCCAACGAACCCAAATTCGATGCGATGCCGCCATTTCATTTAGGAGTTCCTATGGGCACCTCATGACTCCATCATCAGACCAGCTCAATGGTACCATAACATTGCATTGTCATCGTACTTACTACTAGTGGTGACTGAGTTTGTTGCGGCGCTTCTTCTCAGCACTTGCCAAATGTTGGTCTCGAAGCGCTGGTAGGGTAAAAAGATTATGAGACATGTAGAGGCTCCTTAAGAGCAAAATGACGATTTGTAAGAACTATTTATTAGTCCAAACAAATAAAGAAATTTTGACTTTGACTTTGACTTTGACTTACATAAGTATACCAAATTTTCGGCTCAATCGGTTGAGGAAAACTGGTCTTAAATTCAGTTGCAAGAGTTGTCCCACACATACTAACATGTTGCTAACAACATGTTAGTATGACAAGACAACATGATCTGGTTACAAAAACTGTTGTTTTGGGTTCTGGAAGTTCTGAAAGCCCGAACGTACTTGTCAGAACGCGTTTTTCAGCGTGCTTTTGGTAAATAGTAGGTACTGGATTAACGATTAACGGACTTAGGATAATTTAACGGAAGTTAACGAGTCCGTTAACATTTTTTAAAGTTAACTTAAAAGTTAATCCGTTAATAGAAATGTTAACTTCGTTAATTAACGATTAACGGATTAACGAGTTAATGCCCAGCTATGAGTAAAGGCATGGAAAATACTTGGTAGAATAGGGTAGAGACTAGAGTCGTCTTCTTTATGCACGTTTGCATTTATGCACTTATTTTTTCAAAAATTTATCCACTAAACTTAATGTGTGCCTTCAAGTTTATTGAGCCATAATTTCGCAATACCTAGTGGCTAGATGTATTCAACTTTTAATTATCTCCGCTTAGTGCAACAAGCGCTCGGAACTTGAGCTGAATCCGGTGGCGTCAAGGACCCCCTCCTATTGAAAACAATCAAAATGGAAAACAATGGTCTAGCAGAACGGTCCGGTGGTTAAGGTACACTTTCACTTACCTACTCCCCATTGTTCTTATTGGCGATTTATGGTGTTCATGCAATGTCTTTGCGTCATTGTTAAAAACGTTACGCAACATTGAAAATTTTGGGTTTCAGGGATCCCGTAGTAGGTCACAACGGTATTGTTATGGTAGGCTTGGTTATGGTAGAGTAAGTTCGGTTACTACTGGATATCGTAACAATTGGTCCACTTATGGCTCTTTCTTACAGGTCCTGTTATCATTCTAGCTAAGAAGTTTATCAATATGAGCATGCCATTTGTGTGCTCTCAATTTTTACCAAGTTACAAAGATTTCGTAATTTTGTTCAGATGCATTACTTTACATTTTAATTCAAAGCACACAATTAACATTAATGTACGATGGCGTGCGTAACGGTTACAGTAAAATGTTAGTCTTTGACTAAAACTAGAACTGAAATAATATTATCTTTTGTGATGTTCTGAATACTTTGACATGCTTGAAAAGCTCTCGGTACAAGCGTATATCGTTGCACTTATTAGCAAGCCTAGTATGTGTGTAAATAAGTAGAGACTAAAGTTCTTTATTAGCATTGTTAGATTTCTTAATTTGTTTTTTATAGGGTCCAGCTCTTGGATGTCCAAGGTCCAGCTGCATGCCATCCAAGTCTAGTCAAGGTGGTCCAATAATTTATTCAATATCTAGGATCTTAAAACAAGATATAAACTTTTTTCAGATCTTCATAAATCCTCAACCGACTAGTATCATATTTCGACATCAACATAGAGTCTTACGTCTATCGCATCTCTACAACTCTGAAGCCAGTGTAAGAATCATCGCAATCAGCCAACGGGACGGGTGCCATTAGGAACAGTTAGCACACTTATCTCTAACTGTCTCTGATTGTCATCCCGTTCTCTTGCGTATGTAGAGCAAACGTGCGTTGCCGAATCGGCAATAACCACGCATAGCTCCTGCAGCTATTTTATGGTCGTATTACTTAGTATTTAGTTTATAGGGAGGTTCAGTCAGCGTCAAATACACTGGTCAACACAAAAATCGACTCTCCCGCGACAAGCACTTTCAAACGTGCATGCATTCCCACTTCCCACAAATGTTGGCACCATTTGAAAGCCTAGTTCTAAAGTTCATTTTATTAAAGGAAAGGTTTTTACCCCAAAAATGTGTCTGTAGAAGAATCCAGAGTTACTTCTTCAAAAAATAGGTAGTTACGCTTGAGCCAACTTTAATGGCTATAAAAGTGTTAAGTTGGGATTAATCGCTATCCATCTGTTAAAGAGGACACGTGAGATCATTATTTGGTTTTATAACCATAAAAATTGGTCTAATTGATCCCAGAGGTGAGCCCAAAGTTAGGTCTTTTTTCAAGTCACATTTATTGTAGGTGTTATGTTAATCGTTTATTAAGAAATTAAATGTGTTTTTCTTTATGGATATTTATTGTTCTTTCAAATAACACCAATATTGTTGGGGCACCATGATTGTGTCAGTAGAAACGAGTTTTCCTGTAAAACGTAGGTGGGCCGATTTTTGTGATGACCAGTGTAGTTCGTGACACCCAAAGTGGCCAAAAAGTTGTCGACACAACCTTATTCCAATTGTAACAAAGACGAGTTGAGAACTTTTTGGCTACTTTGGGTGTCGCGAACTATTTGACGCTGGCTGTACCTACTTAACATGCGTTTCACAAAATGAGCTTCTTAGCTTCCTACTTTTTTGTGCTCAAGCTACAAAATAACCTTTATGAGTTCAAGGACTTACGCACTAACGCAAATGAATTCAAAATAATTTTGGCGTTTCAAATGTGCACAAAAAATAAGAAGCAACTTGAAGCCATTGCCGAGTAGGTGTGAAATTCTTCACAGGATGTAAAACAGAAACGAAACTATGAAAGTTACGTAAAAAATAACACGACTTGTGCGTGTAAATGATATCTGGACGACATCATTTAAAAATAACATATTTGTCGCAAACCACATCCGTTGTATTTCAGTAATTACACGATAAGTGTAGAGTCAGGGCGTGTAAAGTTAGAAGTTGGGCTCTACATGATTTTTTAGCAATTACTAATTTTCAATTACAGAATTTTAAGACGAGATGAAATTCTCTTCTATGATGAGAGATGAAATAACTTATTTTGGTTTGATCAAAGGGAAATCTTCTGCCTCATTCCGAACGCTATTAGAATGTAACGACCTACTGCTCTGGAGTAGTTGGCCGTGCATAATACAGCATAATCATGTTCTTTCAAGTAAGTAATGGAGAAAATCTCTTCTGTGTGTGTCATGTCAAGCCAAGAAAGCTGGGCCAATGCACTGGTGCACGATACTGATGTTTATCTTGCAAATATACTGGTGGTTTCTACATAATGTTGTATGTTATGTTTCATTAACATTATTTCATAGGATAATAGTGTATTACCACTTGATATTTAGTCTCTAGTTTCTACTTGCTCCTGCCTGCTCCAGGAGAATCAGAGACTATGATTATATTCTTGCCTTATTTAAAACTATTTCTTTAAAAAAAATAACTCGTAAATGGGAATCTACAGAAAATTAGTTTGCTCGTATCAGCTCGTGAAAACCAGTCAAATTCCGCAATGCTACAGACATAACAAGTTACATAAAAATATGTGAATAATTTTATTGTTTGTAACAATCTTAGAGGGTCCAACGTAAATGAACGTAACTAACTTTTTGTAACTTTTAAATATTTCAACTCATCAACTGCACCATGCTTAGTCTGCCTAATGAAAGGTGACTCTAGAAAAGAGCGCCAATATAAAAAAAAATCAGATGTATAGTAATAAGTACGCTGAATTTGACGCAAAATCAACTTACTACCACCTACCCACATTTATCCACCTTTCATTAGCCAGGCCAGGCTCTAGATCTAAACTCCAGGTCAAATCTGCATTTGAATTGTTTAATACACAAATCCATACCACCTTTTAGAAGTCAATCCAGCACTTGAAACTCTTAACAAAGATGATAAACTCGATAGAACTGCAACTTCAATGGTCAGACCAAACCAATCGTAAAATAACACTCCAAAAACAATCCTAGGAGAAGCGTGGCTCGTGCAAGCCAAACACAGACTGGGACCCTTCGTAGATTTCGCATGTAAACACCAGACTTTCGGTTCACAGCTCGATGCGCACCAAGTAACTTATCTTTCACCATTGTGGCGCGTGCCGCCGTACGTAACTACCTGCCGAGTTAAAAGCGCAGATATGCGAGTCAATTTAAAAGTCAAACCCCTTATATTTTCTGCCTAATCTTTATTAACTTTCTTTTTCATATCTGTCGTTTCTCTCTTGGCAAAGCTGTCGTCATCGTGGTCAAGTTAAGGCGTCCACGTCGATGGTCTTTACCACAGAACCAGTAGCGGCGTAAGGGGGGGGCGGTGGGGGTGGTCCAGATCAGTACTCACGGGCTCATCTGCATGGTATTGTCTTTCAATCTTCGAATCGGTAGGTAACCCCAAAATCCTGGGGGGTACCAGGGGGTGCCTTAGGACTTATGACGGGGGGGGGGGGGGGACCGCCCCGGGTGCCAACCCATGTTACGCCGCCACTGCACAGAACATAGATATTGTAGTCTCTACCATGGCCTGCCTACAGCTCTCTCAGTCTACACGATCTTCTCCGCTACCTGTCTATTCCTGTTGGCAGACTGCCTGGTGCAGGCAGATACGCATGCATGCAGTTTCCCACTGAGGATTTCACAGTCAATCTAGCGCATAGGTGACCTGCGGCGCTATCTATCTGGTTCCCTCAATTTTTTTGCTTTACGACCTAGTCCCTCTACTCTACAGGGTTGTCAACTTGTCATCCCGGCTTACAAAGTATTGTAAAGTAGTATTATTGACTTTAATTAAGGCTTGGGAGTTGGGAGTGCGAAACTTTATCGCCATATTTTGTATTTTGTCATGTCATGTAATTTTACAACTTGAACATACATCTGAACAATATTACTTAACCTTGTTAAAAAGGTGTTACTTTCATGAGATGTTAGGGAATGTTAAAATATTTATTTAGAATGTTAGACTTCATACTTCAACCAATTACCACATTTAGCACGGTATGGTATGAGGGGACTAGGTGGGGACTATACATGCCAATAAGAAAAATGACGATTTTGAGACTGTCTTGTCTCTTCTGCCAACTTAGGTCTTCTCAACAGTAGTTTTATAACTTTAAACGATTTGTCGCTTCTACAAAAGTTTCTTTGATTCTTTATTGCAAAATAACGAACGCGGTGACTTATCGCGATTAAATCTTTCAATGTGGTAATGCGGAAGGGTGTTTGCTTGGACAATGAAATTGTCATGATGGCTTTATCATTCTAATTATTATTGTCCATTCTATTTGCAGAAAAAGAAATACTGCTGTAATTTATTAAAGTGTACAAATGAAAGGGGTTGATTCTACTACTTACTATATAGTTCAACAACTTTGCCCAGGCCCCAGATAAACAATATTTGCCTGAGACTTATCTTCCTATACATAATGTATTTAAACTCTCGGAACTGGCCCGCAGTTAAGTAAGTAGGTACCTACCTACATAGATACATAGTTCTCCTATCTAGTATTTTATCATCTTTATAAGTAGATCCATTTTTATGTCACTTGTTTGGTAGGTTTGATAAATAGGTATCGTCTAAATATCAGGGGGCTATTAAATTCGTCAATTCATTATTCTAGTATTATTAGTTTAACCGTCTAGACAGATCTTTGCCATTTTTAAAATTTGAGGAACCAGTTCGATGTGTATTTTTAGTGTTATTTATTCGTACAGTCAATGTCGTTAATACCTTAGAATACTATTAAACGTCTTCACCATTAAATCTTGACTACGCGTCTCGGTGAACACAAAGCTTAAGCTTGACTAGTTAACTAGTCGTTAAATTGAATCTGTTATGAACGAAACACTCTTTATTTCTTATAAAAACCACCATCACCATTATCAGCCTAACATGACACCACTGGACCTAGGCCTCCTCCAAAAATATCAATTTTCAAATCCCACAAATCCGTTGTTTCTTCAATATTGCTATCATCTACAGCTACACAGTCATATTAACATTTATTAGTTTCGTTTACGACTTTAGTGCTTGATTTTACTTCGCTTAGATACTTACTAGAAGGTATTTACAGACCGTTGGGATTGTTTCTAGCTCACCTTGATATTAAATTTTCTTACAAACAACTGCTATTTTTCTTTTTACTAGTGCATTATTTAGTTTAAAACGTCCCAGTTCACCCATTAATGAACGATCATAATAAATATGATTTTCATTCACATTAGGTAAGTACTTACGTCATAATTTTGTTTTTATGATTTACCATGCATTTGCATATTATATAATATTTAATTAGTGTGTCTGAATTTGCTTGGGGTTTTTACAATTTCCAACATTGATTGATAGAGACTGCTCGTCAGAAATTAGAGCAAGTGTTTGAACAAATTTTTGGTTAAAGAAACCATGACCATGAGTCCATGACCATAACTTGCTAATAAACATGATCGTTACTTGCCGCTTAATATGCAAATAGGAGATGATACTAAAATGTCTCGTCGACAAGGCAGTCTGTCTCTACTCTAGGTCTACATTTGTTAAGAATTAATAATATTGATAAATATTTTTGTTTGAAAATTAGGAGGGCTCTACATTGACGGAATACGCTATTTATCCATACTCTCCAGTTTTTCGTGACATAACATACTTAAGTATAAGTAGTTACATCTCTTTCTATTCTGTGTTCGATTGCGTCAACAACCGCACAAGCATAAAAGCCTGATGCTTCTGCCGGTGTACCATCTCGGGCTAAAAACACTGCCAAATTAAGGGACACGCCTCAGAGCAAGTACCTGCGCTGTTTATCTGTGCTTTATAAACACCGATGCCCAAGGTCTATGAAACCAGTTTGCCGCATATTACGTCACCGATTTTCCGCGAATTATGTTCAATGTCATGCACGCGGATTTTTACATAACGAAAGACACACCCACCGAAATCTACCACGTCGGTTGCCAGGTTTGTATTCATCAGGCGATTTCTTGTTTACGTTGATCGCTTACGCGACCAGTTTTTGCTTTTAACACCTATACCCCTTTACCAACCAGTCACTATTTGCCTCACACGTAGAGTAATCGTGCGCCCGCGCAGGCCCTACACGATGCTATTGAGAAACCTGTACAGAAATGCAGTTAGGTGTAACATTAGATTTTATTCTGGACATTCAGTTTATAACAAGCCCCCGAAAATACTTATAACTGGTGAGTTTTCATTTATTGTTCAAACGACGCTTGAAGAAAATTTAAAGTTGCGGAAAGTGGAAATTATGAACACGTGGAAGTTAATTTAACATTCAATTAATTTCTTACAAACTTAAAAATCTAATAAACACGACTTGTTTGGGATACTTAGCTAAAAATATTATTTCATTAAGTAATTGGTAGGTCCTACTTGGGTCATAGAAGTAGGTAAAATACCTACTTCATTTTATGTAACTAGGTAGAGTTCTTGGCCCCATTATACAAGGAAAATTTTACATCAAATTGTAGGTAACATTACTATTATTTTTATAATAGTTACTAATATGAATAAATTATAAGTATATTTTTACGTGAATCGAATTACCTACGATCGGACGTCTTGGTCCGTCACTCATGCCTACCAAAGTATTTTTTATCCACAACGAGGAAGCTCATTTTTATAAGGCATAATTTAGCCAGGCCAATTTATTATAGAGTCAATTCTAAGCTGCTCGGTCTTTTGAATCTACCCTAAAGTTCGTAAAAGAACCGCGTGGTTGCCCGTCTTTAGTGATAATAGAAAAACTGGCTCTACAAGAGCACAATAATACCTATTAATTCGGTATTCATTTTCAATTCGATGTTTTTTCACATTTGCATTGGAAATTAGCTTCGCGCAAATACCTACTTACCCACTTACTTAGTTACTAAGGTAAAATGTTAGAGACTTACATTTTAATAGGTCAACGTAGCTAGCATTTATTTATTTAAAGGTCAACATAGAGCGTAACCTCATTCAATCTTCCATAGGTAGGAATCGCATTACATTTCAGTTTCAGAGATTAGAATAGAAACCTTTTCATATAAATACCCATACAGGGTGTGCAGATAGACAGAACAACCCTTAGGCAAGTTATCAATGAATGCAACGTAACTTTGTGACTATCCTCTTTGAATATTCTGTACATCACTCCTAATAGGACTTACTTATCGCCTAAATGTATATGAATGATGCATACATTTACTTAGTAAGTTTTACCTATAAGTATGATACTTTTGTATTTTTCAATAAAAAAGAGGGCTTTAGCCTCAGTTTGGGTTCGATAAACACACTTGTGCCTACTTGAACCTAAGCCCCGAGGTCCAAACAGAACCGGTTTCCTCAATATGAGTGTAATGAACTGCATTATGGAACACTTAAAACTTTTGGAACTGACAAAAAACAACGTGACACAAATGTATGTCGATATCACGATGATGACAAAAAATAAGCCCATGAATATTTATTGATGTGCAAACTAGCTACTATTTCAATAAACAAATAGACGGGATTTACCCACAATTTATTTCGCGCACTACGTCGTTCTAGTTGCTCTATTCAAAACATGTTTACAAGTTCTGTACGAAAACCTATTATGTTACTACGTACCTAACACGGATGAGAAAAGCGCGTAGTAGGAAGCAAAGTAGGTACAGTCATCAACACATCAAGCTGCACTGGGATATCTTCATCAGTCGGCCGTTTGATGTAGTGGTTCGGAAACGGACTACTATGCCGAGAGGTCCCGGGTTCGATTCTCGGCCGGGCAGAAATTGAGATTATGAATTTTAATTTCTGTGACGGGTCTGGGTGTATGTATAATATGTATGTATTTACAAAAAAAAAGTATTTAAGTATGTTTATGTCCGTTGTCTAGTACCCATAGTACAAGCTTTGCTTAGTTTGGGACTAGAAGCGTAGTGTAAAATGTCCAAGGATATTTTATTTATTTATCTTATCTATGTTACTTAGAATGGGTGCTGTTAATCTCTAAAGTAGTTCTTTACTTAAAATGTAGAGTCTGGTGTAGTGACGACTGTACCTAATCAGATGCATTTTACTTATCTCAAGTATTGTTATGCACACGTTTGCACACGTGGAGTGTATTGATTGTTTGTTAGTATATCCAACTGCATAGTGTGCATTTACCTCATAAAACAAATCACTGTCACAGCGACATCTTGTACGGGCCAAGGAGGCAAGGACCTTTCGCTGCAAAAGTTAACAAAAAAGCCAGACTCACATAATCAGATTCTCCTGTTTGATAAACTTCTTGATTGGAAATGCAACATTCAATGAGTTATCCCAGTTCTGGCATCATTACCTCCCTTTAACCAACTTATTAGACGCGTACCAAGCTTATCTTGTAATAACTATAGCTAATGTACAAAATAATTTATATGTTTCAGGAGGACTAGGTCAACTCGGAGTCGAGTGCGCGAAGTACCTCCGCCACAAATATGGCAGAGAAAACGTCCTACTGTCAGACATCATCAAGCCATCACAGGAAATCGTCAACGACGGACCTTACCTTTTCGTAGACATTCTAGACTTTAAGGGCCTCCAGAAAATAGTAGTAGACCACAGGGTGGACTGGCTGATCCATTTCTCAGCTCTTTTGAGTGCCATAGGAGAACAGAATGTTCCTTTAGCTGTACGAGTGAATATAGAAGGAATGCATAACGTAATAGAGCTAGCGAAACAGTATAAACTAAGGGTGTTTGTTCCTAGTACGATTGGAGCCTTCGGACCAGATTCCCCTAGGAATCCCACGCCAAACATTACTATACAAAGACCTAGAACAATTTATGGTGTGTCGAAAGTGCACGCTGAACTATTAGGAGAATATTATTATTACAAATTTGGATTGGACTTCCGTTGCTTGAGGTTCCCAGGAGTAATTTCAAGCGACCCTCCTGGTGGAGGGACAACAGGTCAGTGACTTATGTTTGTGCCCTTCCTGAGAAGAGCGATGCTTGTTGCAGCCTTTTGAAGCCTCTTTATTGTAAAACATTTTGATGAAATCCATTTACCACTGACTTAGGTTATTTTTAACGCCGATCCTCTAATTTCAGACTACGCCATCGCAATTTTCCACGACATGCTGCGCAAAGGACAGTACCAATGCTACCTGAAACCAGACACGCGGCTGCCCATGATGCACGTCAAAGACGCGCTTCGTGCCCTCTCAGAGTACCTGGAGGTTCCCAACGAGAGACTGACCAGGCGGGTCTACAACGTTACCTCTATGAGCTTCACTCCCGAAGAACTTGTGGAGGCCATGGCGAAGTACATGCCAGAAATGAAAATCACATACCAACCTGATAGTAGGCAAGAAATTGGTAAGTGTTTATTAAATTTTATCTGCATTGTTGTCGAACAGTTATTAATTTATTTATCAGAGAATAAATTTTATAATTATATATTAATTTAAAATGACTTAAAAACTAAAATGTAAAAATTACTAATGATAAAAACTATTTACAAAATAAAAAATACTTCACCCCCAGCGCCGCAGTCAGGAATGGTGCCCAAAAGGCTGGCAGCATTGCCACGTTGAATGGCCAGGCTTATCATCTGACCAAAATAGCTTGTTTATTATATTTTTTGTTCTTCACCTACTGCGTTTTAAAATATGTAAACAGTGTAGAGCTCTCTTGCACAACATAACAACCATTCAATAATATTTTGCAAGTTTTTTTGATAGTTACTACGTATCAGAATTAAGTTTCCGCATTCTTTAAAGCCATGATTTTCCAAGTTAGTAGTTATATTTTTTGCGTGCAACTTTTTACGCCGCACAAATATTGACAAAAACTAATGGCATCATAGCACAATGATCTCGAAGGAACGTGATTGTTGAATCTAAGTATCTTCTTATGCTATTAAGTAGATAGACAGAGACTGCCAAGCACACATTTAGGTGTTAGTAGGCCTACTTTGGTCTGCTCAAAAAATGTGCATAGGCACACCTCTTTGACTATGTATATCGTACCGTTTTCGTCTTATTGTAGGTAATTCGGGTACGAGGATCATGTAGGAATAAGTATCTACTTCCGAGATATAAAAAACAATGTTTATCGATATCGGTTACTTACCTAGTTTGGTCTGAATAAATTAAGTTGACAAATTAATCTCTACATAATTACAAATATCAGAAATTGTAAAGAGAAAGGTGTGTAGCTTCCTAAAAATGTTTTGGAAAATGAACATAAATAAGCATGGCACAAAAGTATGAAGTAAAAGTATTAATAAACGTTATCTAGGTCACGGCAACTTCATGCGACTCCTTATCGGGCGACTAAATTGCAATTTGCAGCACGTGCAACTCCTTCAAGTCGAGTTTGTTATAATTTAATAACTAATGGTAACAACTACATAATATGAGGTAAAAAGAGCCTGTATACCTTGACCAATTGAAAACCTTGTTGTGACAATAAGTTAATAAGCTCCGTGTGTGAGATATTTCTCACTTCGTCGACACATCGACTAACATCGCTCTATCTATGTATGGACTCTAGGTACTAATCTGTGTCATTAATAAGCATTCTAGTTCGATTCAGAATATTGATCAATGACGCTAGTTAGGCATACTCTACTTAGAGCCAGAAAGCGAGAGTGCATCGACTCGGATGTACGACGGGTCGACGAGTCATTGGCCTACAAAATAGGCACCGTATGCTCTTACCACTCTGACTTTATTTGCTTGACTCTGCACTGCGCCGTCTGCATACCTACACCCTATTTTTTTTTAAGATTATCTACTAGTAATTTGTTATTGCACAAATTACTAATAGTCCCGTTAGCCCCTGGTACTCAGCTAAATATGCTTGTCACGACACGAGTGAGCTCACCACAATAGTCGAGCGGCGGCGGGGACCGAACCCGCGTTCCCCGGATCACGAGTCGGCCAGTCCGACCCCTTCACCGTTCGGCTATCGTGGCTTCTGTAGTTATTTGATGTTATCTAAATAAAAGAAGTTTGGCAAATAAATATTAAACTTGAACTGCCTCTTTTCAGCGGACTCCTGGCCCCAAGTGTTCGACGACAGCGAAGCCCGACGCGATTGGAACTGGAAGCCCGACGTGGACCTGGATCAGCTAGTCCAGCTCATGGTGAAAGAAGTCAAAGAGAAGATAGTAGCGAACGGGTTCTAGATTTAATTGATAATCCAGAGGGCGCCCAGCGCTACTTTAGAGCGGGATACAAAGTCACATGGATGGGTGAATAATTTTTCAAGGCATAGCTTGTGATTTGAATTGAAAGGAACGATACAGACCTAGTTTCAGAATGAGATTATACTTAGATGCGACGCAAATCCACGCAGCGCTGGGCAGAGCAGACATAGATTTATGCCAAACAAGTTCTAATGCTATGGGCATACGGTGCTTAAGTGTTCAAACGCCGACAATGTAATTTAACCGAGTAATAATAGAATCGTCATGCTATGATATGCTGCGTCATTTGAATCTCAGCAATCAGCATCAACCTTAGATTGGCCTAGAATTTTGTAAATTGTAGTGTCAGTTTCAAAGCGCCGTATTGAAATTCTCCCACACCTGTCCAGCTGTGAGCTGTAAGCTTTAAAATCATACATAGGTAGTTACTCGTCTTTATTCTTTGTATAAAAAAATGCAGTCACCACACCAGCTATTTCGTTATGATGCAAGTGGTTCCACGCGCGCTCATTGCGAGATTGCGATCAACGCAGCGGAACGGCCTAATCTAGGAACATTTTGTTTGTACCCTTACACAATTTCGTAATGTAGGTATTTAGTTAGGGTATCATTAGGTTATAAATTATTTGTAATTTAATTATAATTTGGCAATATAAGGACAGTAGTAACGAGATTACCTACCTCGAGATTATTTTTTTTGCATTCCAAAAAAGTGTAATAATAATTTTCTGTGTTGCTACTTTGTACCTAATGTTAAAAATAAAACCAATTTTTAACTGAATCAATTCCTTTATTTGAACATCCACAAACCAAAATAAACTTTGCCTTAACCTAAGTTATGAAAATAATTAGCGCCGTCCTGACGGCAAAATGGCAACAGTGCGACTCGTATCGATTATTATTACGATTTTAAAAGCAAATGAATACGATGGAAAGAGATATGATATTGAGTAGGTACTACGACTTAAAGATATATTCACATTACGGTGCATGGATGCACATAAGTAGGAGGTATAGAAATCCTCGTGTTTACACCGGCTCATACAGCGGGCGTAGCGTGAGTTTACATCAAACGCATTTGACATCGATTGCGTTAAAAATATGTATGAAAATTTCTTTTAGTTCTTGAAGGTTTCCGCTAGGGACGCTGTACAATCCGTCATACATTTAATGTCACTTTTTACGCAGTCACTAGTGAAGACGTTCGATGTAAGTAAACTCACACTAAGCCCTCAGTACTATCTGGCTCTTTGCACTTTTTACGAACGAGTAATTTGTTTATTAATAAGGCATTCTCCATAATGACCGGTTGGTTGCGACCTGCCTTCATTGGAGGAGGCCTATGTTAAGCAGTGGACGTCCTATGACTAAATGATGATGAAGGCATTCCCCGTTTCTTTGTGAACATACCTTTATGTCCTGAGAAATGCATAAAAGCATAATTGGATAGTTGACACCATTAATCTAAAAACGAATCAGTGCTTTATAAGTAAATTTTTTTAACTAGTAAATGGGGTCTAGCGTATTTGCGTTCGCTAGTTGGCGCCAGTGGCGATAAATAAGGTACTAGTGGCGCCAGCTCAGTGAGTGCAAATGCGATAGTTCTTCAACCGCAATCACCAGTTGGATCTAAAGTCATGTCAAGTGATGAGCTTAAACAAAACACGGAAGGTAACATCACGGTAGACAGACTGGTGGTGTCAATTATCTCAATTAAATTGATTATTTTAACATATTTACGTATCACAGTGATTTACTCCTATGGTTCAGAAGCGATTGTCTTGTATATTCTATTCATTTGCGTTTTGCTGATACTTTGCACCCACAGTTACCATACATCACATAAAATAATAATGTTGCATAAAGTATTATTTTATAATTATTACAATGGCTTTGTATTCTAAAATTAATATACGACAACATTTAAAATACACTGACTTTAACTCGACCGTAATAAACACCCAATATGAAAACATTGTAAGTTAACGTTTGTACAACTTTTAGCAGACAAGTCTAGTCATCAAGTTGTAAAAACGTGTAACTGTAGTTACAATGTTATTCATATTTGGTGTAACAGTCACCTAAATAAATTAATAATAAATTGTTAGTCGCATTAATATGACGTGATGAAAATTTATTATGAAAGAATAACTAAAAATAAGCCTACGATATAGTAAAAAATACGGAGCCTACAGTACCAGGCAATAAATAATTTACAGCTTCTAGACTCCAAGCTTCACTTTCACACCTCGAAGTTTAGATCTTGAAATGACAGTTAACAACGACGAGCAAATTATTAAGTTTACTTTTTCATTGAAATTTAAACCTTAGTATGGGGGAATAAATTACTACGCAGAATTTTGTCCAATGACCTCAAGCTACCCATCCTTATCGCTCGCGCGTAATTATATTGCTGTCGCGACTGGGCGACGAGCACCCACAACAGCAACAGCGCGAGCGATAAGGATGGGTAGCTTGGGGTCATTGGACAAAATTCTACGTGCTCACACACCGGGTTAACTCATGCCATCTGGAAACCTTTAACAAGCACTATAAACTTATCAACAACACATAACCATCATAGACTCTCTACCATTACCTCTAATACAAATCCTAGCACATTACAAGTCAATGTATTATTATTTCTTGCCTGGCACTGTGCGTTGTGTTATTTAAGTACCTACCCACAAAACATGGATTATTGACTCCCAAATCACACTTTACACAACTCAGTCTTCCATTCGTTACTAACAAGCAACACGATCTTACAATATATTCCATAATTTAACAATAATGATAAATATTTTACTATAAATACATATGTTCGTTATTTCTCTTGTTATATTTGTAACTTTAGGTAACTTTAACTTGCTATAACTCGGATTTAAAGTCGATTAATACGTTAATCATGTCCAAAATGTAACTACTGGACTAGTTTTTGAGAAAAGCTTTATTGCGCCTGCACTATGAAACTATTTCTTACTAAATACAGCAACTGGATAATTTATAATACCTTCTCGTTGTAACAAAAGAGAAGTTCCAATTACAAATATTACTAGTTACTTTCAACTAAGGCAGCTGGTTTCATTTAGTACCTATTGGCAAAAATTAAAAATCAATACAAATAATATTATGAAGATTTGTACAGTGTCTGCGTCTTCCATGACATTTCTAAATTGGATCCTGAGAATGAACCATTGCGAAAGGAGCTTAAAAATTTAAAATTACGTTATAAAAATCACATATTGTTTTATGGACGGCCTAGTATTTATTGAGTAATTTAAATATTTAGGCCAAAAAAGAAAAAATATCGGCAATATGCTGCGTAATAACACCTAATTTGAAAGCAGTTATAAAGTACTGAATAATATATTTTATAATGCACGTTTATTATAACTATTATTTGCATTTACAAAAATATTCGTTGAGAAATGGGAGGCCATGTTTTCTGTTAAATGCAATTGATGACGTAGCTCTCCAATTCTTCAACACTCGCCCATCTTCTAAGTATATGAATATTGCACCTTCATATTAGATCACATTTGTTTAGTTTGTATTGTAACAAAAACCATTATCTTTCATTATAAAGCCTGTCAATGGCACATTTTTTGGAAGTCCAAGAACCACAACAAACGAGTCCACATATTAGAAAGGGTAGCCCCCGCGTCGATTTGAAACATAGAATAAATTTTAAAAATACAGAAGCGCCACTTCATTATTATGCCATGGCTTCCTTGAAATCAAAAAATGCCTAATTTGGAACACCATCAGTAAAATTTAGGCCGCAGTTTACTTACACAGTGGCCAGTTTGCTACATGGTAAGATAAAGTGGTCCTATCACTCTATTGAATCGACTAATAGTGAGGCCACACACAATTCTGAAAATGTGTTTTCAACTTTAGGTAGAAACGAAAATGTATACATTGCAGTAAACAGCGTAAAGTATTTAATTTACCATTTAGTAAAAAAGTAATGCAAGACAGTAACTTGCGAAAGTTAGTCACGTTTCAAAATCAGTCATATTTTAAAAAACTTTCTAAAGCCATTATTAATTCTATCTAATGCGAACCAAAACCTAACATATTTTTTGTTAAAACTAAACATTTCAATTAGTGATCTTCTAAGTTCTTGACAATGAAAGTGTAAAAATACATATAGCGTTTTAAGAATTTTTGTTTTAAATAACATACATTTATTTACATTTTATAAGATGAAAAAAGTTGATAGAGATGAAGATGAAGATGTAAAATCTAATTCAATGCTAAATTTATACAGAAGCAAATCGATAGCCAAAAATGTATAAAGTGAAAATGCAAGAGATATGTTTAAGTGCATACAAAATAAGGTACCTACATTGCGTAATAAAAATATGCAAAATAAAATTAGGCATAATTATATAAACTGGTTACATTTTAAACATTTAGCTTAAGTACTTATAACTTACAATAAAGAAATGCAACACACATTACGGTTTAAATAAATTTGAGATTTCTGAAAAAAAAAGCTACAAAAATTGGAAATAAGACATCACAAAGAAATAACAAGATTTCCCATTTTATCACTGAAGAATCGCAACGAAATCACAAACGATGATTATGTAAAAAGTTATGGCAAGATTATAATATTATTAACACCCAGTATCATCTTGATCATGAAATAGATATAGGCCTAATAGTAATTGATAACGATAAAGAGAATATGTCCGTGTTTTTGAAGTAAGTTAACTTCATTTTAAAAAGTTGCAAGTCATTTACTTTGCAGAGATGTAAAACAAATCTTTATCAAACTTTTTTGCCTTTCTTACTTGCTTAGTAGGAGTTAACAAAACACGCCCTCAGGCCAGATTAATCTCATTGATATTTTTATCTGTACAGAAATTTCATTTTCATTGTAATGAACCAATAGTCAACTCCACTGCACTGATAATGTACGGTACTGGTTAGATAATAAACCTACTCTTTCTTAATACTACAACATAATTGATATTTCTGGTAATAAAATTACCCTGCCGTGTAACATACTTACACAATCACCTGATTAGTCCCACTAATGTCGCTAGATCTAGATACCAAGTGTTAATTAAATAACATCATCAATCAACAAAAGTCAAACCATATCTCTAAGATCACATTGAAACAAAATTATAACAATTCTTCATGCAATTTGTCAAAGCTCAAAACCAAACATTTCTTTCAATTACATTGAACGAAAAATTTCGTACCTATGACTTAGAATAATAATAAAGTAATGGAAATTATTAGTTTTATGAGTACATGACAACATGACACATGGAATAAAATCCATGTATTATCCCACTAGTTGTTCTTAAGCCTACGCTTACATTATAATCATTCATTCTTCAAGCTATTTTTTCCAAACATAAAACAAAATACTGATCTATTCTCAATACCAAAATTTTCATATAAAACAACATTCCTCTCCTGTCTTGATCCCATGTACTCAGTGACTGGATTTTCCACCTACTGGCATATCAAGTGCAAAAATATGTATGGGTCTTACTTACATACCTACCTCACATATTTTTGTTCCATGTCATCCAAAAGCAACATTAGCAAAAATATTATCTGCCTGCTAGCTTTACTATGATAAAATTGACCTCACATCATCTTATTCAGACTTCAAATGCTGTTGTTGTTCCCTGATCATGTTAAGCTCTTTAAGGCGCTGTCTGAGTTGTGCCTTCTTTAAGTTGGTCATAATCTGTGTTGACTGATACAGCCAAGAACCCTGAAAAGAATTTTAAATATGTTTAATCTAATTGCAAAGAAAAAGTTATTGTTAAAGTTTTTGTTTTGAGTGTGTTATCTTGCCGAGTCTGAACTCTATGAACTATTAACAAAACAAATAAACTTAATTAATTGTGATTCTGAGAGTTGAATGAACATGTAATTTACAACTTACCACCATTATCATGCAGTTCAGTAATATTGGAATGGAGAAGACGACTGATATGAACAGGCCCTTGCTATCGAAGTACTGCTGTCTAGAGAACAACGCCCAATTACGAGCCGCAACTTCATTTATACTCTCCGAGAAATATACCAATAACACTGAAAAGAAAATAAAATGGTTTTAGTTACACAAGTGTTTTTCTCTATTGCTATCATCTTTTATTAAGATTTTACTAATATGTTAGTTTAATCTTAGATCAGGCAATCATTGTTAAATAATATAATATGTATAATTCAATGAGGAAGTACCTTGGTAATCTTGGTATATCATTACATTGTTAAAATTTACGCTATTTACGTATTACACTCATACATTCACAAAAGTTAACCTTTGACTCAGCGGCAAACAATGTAAAGTTTTGCATAATGTAAAACATCATTTATGCAGATATGTTTTCAGAACCCATAAAGGCATTTAACTGTTTTTAAGTAAACAACTTTTCATAAACAGTGATTAAATAAATGGACCTATAATACAGGCAGCTTCAATAACAAGTTTCTTCTTTGAATTAGGGTACATCAGTTATCAGCCTACCACAATAAGTATGTTGACATTCTTGAATGGATTGTGAATTTTATGTCTAGAGCGTATGGTCCTAGATCAATTAAAGACTATTTACATAGGTTGACTTGCTGTTGTTTGCATCAAAGATCAATAAAATTTATTTATAACATTTGAAAAATCTAATAAATAAAGTTGGTACTTACACAATATGATAAAAAGCACAACTTGGAAGTTTCCGTAGTTTCTTGTTGATAAACATGTGAATGTCACTATTATGTGAAATGACACAAGTGCCATTAGCCATGGGTCACGCCACTCAATCTGAAATTAATTTGATAGGTTCGTTAAAAATCATATTTTACAGACAGAAAAAAAAGTAAACCTATTTAGCTCCCTGATGACGACAGCATGCTAAAATTGCCTTGATATTTCAATCATAAAATTATAGGCTTTCCCTTGGGGACATTGATATTACGATCATAAAGTTAAAATAAATATAATGAACAATTTCATTACTAGGATTAAAAATATTCTACAACTAAAGAATAACATAATTTACATTTAAAATATAAGATCCTAAGAAAATATTATCTTGATAGTTTTTTACCAATTTTTAATAGAGCTATCTAGTGAAAAATTACCATTTTTAATTTAAATTAACCTGTTGAGACAAATAAATATATTTAAAAACATTATATCTAAAAACTTAAATGATTATACATACTATTGTTATTATTTATTATGTACTTGGCCTTAAGGCAGTGGGGAATATAAATAAATAGATAATCCAAAAAGTAACTTTGATTTGTTTACTTTGTTGTAAATTATAACTTGAAAAAATCATAAAGTTTAGTCAACAAAAGCACCAAAATAAAATTGAATTACATGGACAAGAAAATGATTCAGTTTTGTTATTGCCTGATATTATTTACACAGTTTCCTTTTGAATCACATTCTGAAATAGAATGCAGTAAAAACAATATCTGAAGTCAAGGTTAAAAATCCAATCACAATAATTTTGGTTGTTTTTGCAAGTCGTACTTAAATTAAAAAAATATGTTGAGTAACAAGATAAGCACCTACTTACATGGGCGAATTTAATTCAACGAGTGTCAGGGTCATCTGAACTAGGTACCTCCATTAGTTTTACTGCGCTATGCGGCAAGTTCCAATATTCAGAATTATTGGATAAATCTAGCAAATTTTAAATAACCTGTTTCTACCAAGTTAAAACATTTCTCAGCTAGCGAGTCCTTCAACTTATTTCGTGCGATTTCCGTAAAAATATGTACCGAGTACGGACTATCTCATAGATTAAAATTTACCAAATAAAATAGAAAGATACTTACACTGCGTATGTACGAAATGAAATCTGATATTTCATTCACCTCGATGAACCCTTCCATTTCCAAGTAATTTCAATAAAATGTATTTTAATTTGCACAATTTTCACATCAACAACTGAACACCATCACAAGAACAATTTTTTTGACAACTATTTTTTGACTTTGACAGGCAGCTGGACGGATATTTTTTATTTCATTTTCATTGAAAAGGCAAAGGTAGCGTATAGGTTACAGCCTTCACTATTTTTTATGAATGATATAATGATAGAACACACATGATACACTCTCTATATTTGATATTTGAACTTGAATGTGTAATAATAATAATAATAATAAAAATTAATACGCATATTGTCGCGAACAATATCTTGGCCCCTGCTCAGAATGGATGTAAGGTTGGGTCTCGTGGTACTAAAGAGCTCCTCCTCATAGACATGACCATTAGCCAACAAGTTCGACGGAGCAGGAAAGCTCTCTCTGCTGCCTGGATTGACTATAAGAAGGCCTATGATTCGGTGCCTCATTCATGGCTAGAGAGGATTTTAGAGTTGTATAAGGTAGATGCAACTCTGAGATCCTTTTTAAGCTCATGCATGGGGCAGTGGACTACAGTCCTTCGGCAACCAGGTGGTAGTGAGAGGTCTCCTGATCCATTGAACTTCATAAGGATTGAGCGAGGCATTTTCCAGGGTGACAGTTTGAGTCCCTTATGGTTCTGCCTAGCACTGAATCCTCTTAGCACTCTGTTAAAGGATTCAGGGCTTGGTTATCGGCTTCGAAGAGGGGGTGAGGTCATTAGTCACCTGCTCTACATGGATGATCTCAAGTTGTTCGCACCAAAACGACAAGACCTGGTGAAGTTGCTAAAAACCACACAGGTATTTAGCAACGCCATCAGGATGGAGTTTGGTGTAGACAAGTGTGCGGTCTTACATGTAGAGCGGGGTAGATTAAATATCAGACTATATCTTGCAATTAAAAATGTTTGCATATATTAAGGTATAATTGAGAAAAAAAATAAAAACAAAAATCACTAAAATCATTTTTCCTAATTAACTGAATGCGTTTACGAAGCACTTAATATGCTTATTACGTGTAGTTTTAAGAGCTCTATGAAGTATTATAACAATTCTGAATTAAATGTTATTAGTTAACGAGTGAGAATATTTTTGCATAATTTTGAAGTAAAAAAATAGGTAACTTTGAATTTGTATACCGCGAAAACTACTTGGAATTTTCAAACGGGAGTTTTACTATCATGTTTGTATAACTGAGCTCTATACGTTTCATCAAATCAATGAGAATGTCCGTTTATACAGTCCCATAACACACTGTGTGGCGCTGTTATGACCTCATTAAGGCATACTCCACTGCGCGTACCTACAATCCTGCATCGCCGGTGTCGAAGTTTTCTGCCCTGCTAAGTTGTTTATAAGAAAACCAAGATGGTGACATTTGGACCTTGGTCCCCGAGCACAACATCCGCTCGGAAGGAAGCACTAACACCTTAACTCCCTTATTGTGATTTAAGCATCATATCCCACAGTCTTATTATTCAAGTAACATTAAGTTGAAACTGTGTGTTACTTACCAGTTATTTAATATTTGCTCTACGTGCCCCTTATCATGGATGTTGATGAAAAGACCCCGGATCCTTCTGTAGACCAAACCAAATCTCTGGCAAGCCAGGCCAACGGTCGGTGTGTACACAATAGGCATATATCTCTCAACATTTTCCGAGAGAAGTCTGAAGAAAAGTTTTTCATTATGATCCTAAAAAAAGACGGAAATTAGACAGCTTTCTACTTACTACTACAATCCGGTCAAGTTAACTGCGCATCTGGCAGCCGTGACGTCACATCGACGCTCTGTTACAGATGGGACGAACGCAGGGAATAAGTGTGCGGGTAAGTGAGAGGGAGAGTCGCATTCCAGCGAGGTGCGCAGTTTGCCCGATCGTTGTACGTACGTACAGTATAAATTTTTGACAAGATGGAAAAGTTTAAGGTCAATGTTTTAACCACTAAAGTACCTGCAATTCTGTAAGATAAATGTATTTGTTCAAATCATTCTCGTATCGATCCAAGGAGAGTCTACAGATGTCCACCTGCTCCTTCTGAGTTTTGTATCTCGCTGCCAACAGCCCCTGGATACCTAGAGCCTGACGCTCTTGCAGAGTAAAAGCCAGACCCTATGAAAGAACACGATGAATTAAAACTAAAACTAGCCCTAGCTGACGAAATCAGCCGCGGTAAAGATCAAACATTATATTTTACGACACAAGTTACATCGCAAAGCAACGTTTTATCCTTACAATTAGGTAACGTCTTTGCAATCTAGTGCCCGTTTTCACCATCAATCCTTATTTTTAATTGATCCCTATGGTAACACAGGTATACCTAACAGGAATTTTGTTTTCATAGGGGTCACATAAAAATTAGGTATTACTGGTGAAAACGGGCATGAATCTCTTACATCTGGGCTCATCCTACTTACACCTTAATTGCTAGATGCATAAACTATTTGACGCGCAACACTAAGTTACCCGTGTTTAAGTACAAAAATGTGGGTAAATATTGATGATGGTCATTTTGATTCAACCTCATGGCGCAAGTACACCATGCGAAAAATTGACCGAGACGAAACGCGAGCCCACACACCGAAATATGGGCGAAATGCGGTTGGAGGACGGACGTCTCGGTCAATTTCTCCCGGACAGTGTACTTGCGCATTAAGAATAAAGCGTAGCTAACGACACATTGCAAAAATAAATACCTTATTTAGTCTTGGATCTCTCAGATGATCGATGCCTTTCACCCTGTTCGAAGTAAAGCCACTTACTGTCTTTTTCGAGTGGCCTCTACATTGTATTGTAAAAGGCTCAAAAACTATTGGTCCACTCACTACAATTTCCAGTAGCGCCTGATTGGGCTTTTTCACTATTTTGCATCTGAAAATATTATTATTATTTCTGTCAAATTACAAACCGGAATTGCGCAGTCATTAGCTAATAAAATGTTAGACAATACTCACAATAATAATCTACAAATATTAGAAAACATCTCAAAAAATACTTCGCATTGGTAAATCGTTCGAAATGTATGACAATCTATGTCAATCAAAATCTTCTTCTTTCTTCTTTGACTCTTGACAGATTAGGTATTTTCATAGATTTATTTTCAAAGAGATTTTATTTTGAGTGCTCCGCACCTATAGTTGTGGATCCAGATTTTAAAAAGCATAAGCATGAAAAAATTGTTATGAAACCAACGAAAAAAATAACTTTAGTGTGTATATTTACACCATGTATATGCAATTATTATTGCTATATTCAATCAATATAACAGAAATAAGAAAATAAATTGTTATCAAAGGCTCAAGATTGCTGAGCACACTTCTATCGAATAAGCAATCACTTGGCCAACAAGGACCTCTAGACAGTACAATGTTTATCACCGATCCGATTAGAAATCGCTTCGCTAATCTAATAGGCTTGGACGACAAAACAATGAAACCACAATCTGTTTTGAACATGTTTAATTAGTAACATCTATAGTTTTTGTAACAATTGAACTAACTAAACATACATTAACTTTTTTCTATAAGCTGCGTTATTTGCGGGAGGGGGGAACAAGATAATTGACCTAAACAAGAAATTGCAAAAATAAATGAGACCCTGATACATCAAGATCATAGAACAATTAATATTGCATGATAATTGACAACTCACAATAAAACAATTCCATCGTAATTAAAGATCGGACAGGCAAAGTTAATTCTGTATTTGTACAGCTGCTATATTTACCCATAATTTATAATATACATCGTCACAGCAACATAATCACTTCGTATCAAAGATACTTCACATAAATAAATAGACCAAACAAATGAAATACTTAAAACAAACTCGTTCCTTTCGCTCAGCGAAATAAAACTGACTCACTACAAAATGTACATCAAAAACTAAAACTACAATAAATTTCCAGTCAGAATTAAATTAATACTACGACCGAAGGGTTTTTTTTTTAAATCTAATGGGACATACAGTAGGATGAAATTAAATATTTACTTAATAGGTATGTACCTAATGTGTTGATTTTCAGAAATTCTTTACTGGACAGCCACACATCTTTTTGTTTCTATTTCTTTGATCTGATCAAAGCATGATTTTTAAAATACAACACATAATACTATGGCAATACAGTAAACAAGTTCGATAATACTAATTCAATACTGAATCTATTTTATTTTATCCCAAATAGTGGCACTACATTTCGCTTGTTTTATTATCATAATTTAAACGATCTACGTATTACGTTCTAAATGTTTCATTTCACATTATTGGTTCATGTCTTAAAATATTCATAATAGAAAATGCAAAAAATTCATGACCTGCATATAATTTTTTGATGAAAATGTAATGCTGCAGTGACTAGAGTTTGATTGTTAGGTACGGACGACGGAACATCAAGATAATCATTGTAGCGCCTTATGCCCGTTTTCACCATCAATCCCTTATTTTTAAGTAACCCCTATGAAAACAAAATTCCTGTTATGTGCTACCATAGGGGTCACTTAAAAATTAGGGATTGATGGTGAAAACGGGCATTAATCACTTGAAATAAGTGCTACTTTACAACAAAACTGTAAAACCTGATGTGCGGTCGCCTGTACATCCCGTATACGAGTCATACTGTCAAATATAAAATAATACTCACAACATTAAGTAAGACGATTGTTTCATAATAAAACATTTCATTTATGACTTAAAATAAAATTATAATAACATAATCATTAGATTCGACTTAGCAAAATATACTGCGACGCGAAATTTTGTTTCAAACAAATAACAAATATTTCATGTGCCCGTCTACTTTACATAAATTCCAAATATAAATCATAATAAAAACGTGAAAATAAACGCTAGTTAGATTTTAACAAATATCACACAATTTTTATAGATACGTAAGTCGCCAGTGCGTAAATATTTAGTGGGAGAAGCTAAACAATGTGTTTCAAAGGCCCCGTTATTTATTAACATTGAACATGCAGCAGGTGTAACATCGATATAGCGTCACTACTACACTACCCGCACGTAAACTTATGACGGTCAAAAACACTACATGCAATATGATTAGATGAATATAATATCCGACTAACTCCTTACAACATTCAACATTATTTAAGAACATTAAATTCCATCATTGTATTGTAATCGATAATTATATCTTATGCAACAATTATTTAAATTTTTACCCGGATTTTAAATAAAATAAATGACAATAAATACGTGAACAGTCAAATGATTTTGACTTAAAAATAATACTCAAATGTGTAACAGAATCTGTTACTCGACATCTTTTAGTCGTTTAGCGTGTTTTTTAAATAAAAAGCTTTGTAAACAGCGTCATATATGAAACAAATGGAACAAATATGAAACACTCCAGTTGACGTGATACCACAGGCAAACGCCTGCCTGAACTTTGCTGCTATAGAACTGCTATAGAACCATCCAACAAACGTGGTATCTGAAGTCAACGCGTCGTTAGGTAAATCGTCAAAGTTAATACCGGTAAGAAGTAAGTTATTTAAAATTAATAATACTGTTTAGATGTTTTTGGGCACTGGCTGGATGGGTCGCACGTTGAATGTCTCCTCAGGCTTCCAGTCCCATACAACTGGCATGGAGGTCTCGTAGTAATAGCTGTACATTTGGTTTTGAACGTGTTTCGCCAGATCTTTAGGCTCGGGGTAGACGGAGGCCAGGCCTGAAATAAATTAAAATCGATTAAATTAATTATTTAACATCAAAATGTATAAAAACCGGAGTTATCAACATTTTAGAACTACATACTTGTAACATAATTTACAAACGAAGTTTTTACAGGACTATTCATATACTGACGCAACGTATGTATGACTATATCTATAAGTATTACAATTACCCTATTCGAAACGATATACTACTCAAGATAAATAGAATTGTCATTAAAATATTGACATCTCACTTCTGAGTGAGCTAAAATTATTCTTGGAATACAAAGTGAAAAGATAACTACATCAACATTAGGTACGTAAAATATCTTAAGTAACCTCCAAACGCATTTATATCTCCTTTAGAAATGTAAGTTCCACTCCGACTATGCCATTTTCACAATTAAAATAAACTAAAATCTCTTCTTCGATATCTTAACATCTATATTCTGTTTCATTATGTTTGACAAGGTGACAGCCCTGCAGATTCGGTATAGTCGACCCTTTCCGGTGGCCAAGGGTAGCGTTCGGGCAAGTTGGATGTGTAAAAGAAATTGTATTGGCACATCTTTACATGCTTTTCCAGGTTATTTGGCGTGGGATATACGGAACCGAGGCCTGGTAAGGAAATTTTAATTTATCAATCTGAATTCTAAGGTACTACGAGTAGATTCAGTTAAGTTCGCTGGACAAATGAGTCATAATTATGTGCTCGATTAATTAATAAACAAATGTATGAGTGTAACATTATGTTTCACGAAACATTACAAAAAACATTATCCATAACACCTCACGTAAGGTAAGACCACCTACATTTGGGAGAGCGAAAAGAAATGTATTTTCAAAACGAAGTGTTTTTACATATGTACACTGTACAGTAAGTAATGAAATAAAATAACAGAAATAATCGTCTGCCAAAAGCCTGATCAAAAAGAAAGATCATACTAATAAGAGACAATCATCCTACTATCCTACTAATCCTACTAATATTATAAATGCGAAAGTTTGAATGTCTGAATGTCTGGATGTTTGTTACTCTTTCACGCAAAAACTACTGACCGGATTTTGTTGAAACTTTACAGTATTATTGTTTGTAACCCAGATTAACATATAGGTTATAATTTTTGCCGATCTGTGACACTAAATTTCACGCGGGTGAAGCCGCGGGCAAAAGCATAAAAGTAAAAAAATATGTAGGTAATAAACTTAACTGTAAAAAATGCAATAATTACCTTCATCGTAAGCCATTTTAGCGACCTCAATAGCGATGGCGACAGACACCTCCTTAACCTCGGCCAGCGAGGGATAGATGCGGCCGATGGACAGATCTGTTTCGCTCACGTAGTTGGCAAGCGTCTGGAATTAACATTTGTACTTATAGACACGTTATTATGGTCGTACATCCTTTGTATGAATTTATTCAACTAACCATATTAAGGGCTAATTCTAAGATTTGTACGTTATGTATTTCATATTATTATAGTTCTCCTGCACAATTAATTTGTCGTTTCATTTAAGTGATAGAATCAAACTGCATAAAATAATAGGCTGGAATCTGCACGATCAATAACCGTAAGTCATTTCATCCAGTTGTTTTATTCAATCTATGTAAGTTTATTACAGTCGGCCGTTTGGTGTAGTGGTTCAGAACGGACTACTCAGATAGGGTCTGACTGCTGCGTCATTGGTTGATTTTGACATATCTGTCAATGTCATGTCAAAAATAACCAATCATGCAGCATTTGGACCTCGCGTCTACGTATTGCCATCTGGCGGATTTTTCAATCGCGAAAACCCTCATTATTATCAAACTTGTCGTTGCATGATTTGATGATTGTCTCGAACCCCGACAGAGACAAGTGACTCTCGGTCACCTGTCACCACTCTGTCTGGATTGCAAATTTATGATGATTGCTGTAAGTCAAGTAACGAAAGCTCTCCTGTATCCGTCGCTTGTCTTGGTTTAGTGCTGATTATCATGTTTTATAGTATAGTTGTTCCAATTCACGAAGGTGAGTGAGCTTTACATGTGTGGTAGCTTGCTACTGATCGTTTTTCAAAAGTTTTGATAGAAATTACGTGACATTACACTATCGTTATGTGCATGTACACACAAGAGTAAAGCTCACTCGCCTTCGTGAGTTGCAAGAACTACACTCAACATGAAATAAACCGCACCTTCCGCGACGCGAACTTTAAAGATTTTCTTCTGACACAATCATGGTACCCCAACAATATTGGTGTTATTTGAAAGCCCAATAAATATCCTTAAAGAAAAATACATTTCATTTCTAAATAAATGATTAACATATACCATAAATGTGACTTGAAAATAGACCTCACTTTGGGCTCACCTCTGGGATCAATTAGACCAATTTTTATGTTTATAAAACCAAATAATGACCTCACGTGTCCTCTTTAACAGATGGATAGCGATTAACATTAACTTAACAGTTTTATAGCCATAAAAGTTGGCTCAAGCGTAACTACCTATTTTTTGAAGAAGTGACTCTGGATTCTTCTACAGGCACATTTTTGGGGTAAAAACCTTTCCTTTAATGAAATGAAGTTTAGAACTAGGCTTTTAAATGGTAATATAGTATAGTAATATTGGTGGGTAGTGGGGATGCATACGTTTGAAAGTGCTTGTCGCGGGTGGGTCGATTTTTATGATGACCAGTGTATAACACTGGGTACACACCGCCGTGGGTACTGGAAACTACTGCCCCTAAGAGATTATTTCGCGTAGCATACAGTACAAAACACAAAAACACACACACACCACACACACACTACACACTTACACTACACAGGCAGAAAAAGTGTATTTTTTCTATTTTTTTAGTCAGTTTAAATGTTTATTTATTTTTTTTACTCATTTTTTTATTTTCGAAGCCCCCGTGACCATTTTCTCGACCAACACCTTAAGAGAAATGGTGGTGGCTGAAAACCAGCGCTGTCTAGGGCAGGTTGTCCTTGGCGGCACATGCTGAGCCACCTCCATTTGCTTTTTCTTTTAGCATAAGTTATTTTAAGCTTATAATGTAATTTTGTTTCTTGTAATTCCTTTTATGTATAAAAAGCAATAAACGTTTTTATTATTATTATTATTAACACAACTTACCCTAGCGGCGGTAAGGAACATAGTCTCCGGGATATGATGGGTGGCGGTGGCGATGACTCCCAGCGCGATTCCCGGGAATATGTACGAGTTGTTTCCCTGGCCTGTGTGGTATTCCTTGCCGTTGTAGACTGCGGGAGGGAAAGGAGAGCCGGAGGCGAACACGCAACGACCCTGGAAGGAAGGAAAATACATGATTTATGTCATAATAACCTTTTAACAAAATAAAATAATTGCCATCAAAAAACAAAGTTTATACAGGGTGTTAGGTAAATGGGTATATGAGCCGACACTAGCCCATGTTAACATTGTCATATAAATGGTATGGTGAAGTCAAAAAATTGATAGCTTCATTTTTTTTTTCATACAAATCGGATTTTATAAAATTTATTTTGTATGAAAATTAAAAAATTAAAATGATGATATCAAATTTCTGACTTCACCATACCATTTATATGCCCATTTTAACATGGGCTAGTGTCGGCTCATATACCCATTTACCTAACACCCTGTATAGCACAAAGAATTATTAGTATCCTGTTAGTCCTCCAGCTAAACTAAATTCAATGTTTGTAGGAAGTAAGTTCATCAAAAGCAACAGTCCAGCAAACAATGGATATTGAACTATCGAAACTCGAATCGGTAGTATTACACTGACACCATAGGGCTCTCGTCTCGCTGTTAGGGCCTTTGCTAAAACTCTGCGCCCGCACGCGGTTCAATTGAGCCAGTCTTAGCGGTGGCTCATAAATTAATTTAAAATTTAAATTTCTAAATTTAATTTAAAAATTAAAAATTGAACTGCCTAAGGCGGGAATTGAACCCACTAACTTTCGCTTGCCGGGCGACTGCTCTTCCATCTGAGCTACTTAGACACTGGATGAACCCGTCGTTCAAGTGTAATACACTGTTACAGCCCATAAATAGGTAAAATTCTATTGATATTTATTAAAAAAAAAACAGGCAGAGACCTTTTACGCCAAGCAGTAGAACACTTTAGTTGAGAAACTATGACAGCAAAACGATTTCGATACGCATTTCATTCGTAGGTATATCTTACGAATCTGTCACATACCTCAGTATTATCGTAGGCAGCCTGCGCGGTGCACTCCGCTTTGCTAGTGGGGTTAGACAGGGCGAAAATGACGGGCCTCTCTGTATTTTTCGCCATTTGCTTCAGAACATTGGGGGTGAAAGCACCGCCGACCGTTGAACACCCTGAAAACAAAATTATGTAATTTTATATATATTATGAGAAAGAAATATGGGTAATACAATAACACCAATCCATAACGCGATCGGGCTCCCAGTATAGCACAATGAGAACCTCCTCCTTTTTCAAGTCGGATAAAAAGGTTAGCATTTTAGAAAGGAATCTATGATGCTCAGGCATAATATACCTACTTACATCTTTCTGTCGCTAACTATTCTAACTGGAAGGATTCGAAATCTTTATCCACTTCTGGCGATGTAATCATAAACGTGAACCAACGTGTTTCTAATATCGTGCGAATTTTATCACGCGAAGCAATCCAGCGTCCACCCACGCCCCGCGTGCGTACAATAAATACTTGTATGAAAATGACACTAACGGGTGTCATGTAGGCAATGCCACGTGAGTGATGAATCCGCACGTTAGTAAAAACACCCTTAGCACAGATCGAAGACACTGTATTGTAATAAAACCTTTTGAAGCTATAGCTGAACTTACTAGTGCCCGACCGAATGTTCGGTTTCGGTTTCGTTTTCGGTTGAGTTTCGGTAAAAACACGAGTTTTCGGTTTAGTTTCGTTTTCGGCGGCAAACTTGCCGAAACTACGATCGAAACCGAATGTGCGTTCGGGAGTTTCCGCGCTGTTATCGGTCATGTTCGCCGCGTTGAATGAGTGAATGAATCCGATCAGAGCCAATGATTCGCTCGCTTGTTTGTTTGCTGTTAGTTTTGTTTTGTTGTGGTGGCGAGTTTTCGAGTGATTTAGTTTGAATTTGGTAAGTTTTATCTCGTTTTATGTCGTTATAACATAAGAGCAGGTGTAAACATAAAAAATATATTTAATATGACTGATAAAAGTATAATCAAGTTTAATCTAACCTATAATTTTTTTTGGTTCGCAAATGCTTTACGTAAACAAACATTAGTTAAGTAGTTAGTAATGACTATAGTGCATTTCATGGTGATAATATTATTATTATGGATTCAGAGTTTCAAAGTTCATTTTAGTATTTATCACCAAGGTATCAAGTGGCAAGTACAGTAGATACTAACTTAGTACGTACCAATTTTGTTTTGAGAAATTATTAAGGTAAAAGACCCGACCATGGGACGGGTTATGTAGATGTCCTGAATATTGCGAGTATTTAAAAAAATATCTAGACTATAAATCCTTCTTTTTCTTTTTTAATACATAATTTGATGCCTTTTAGAGTAAAAAGGCACTTTATAAGTTCAATTTTAATGCAATTTAAAGAGAAAACAATAAAGACTGACTGATTATAATAAAGTTTTCTTTATTTTTCCCTCAAAATATGAGCCTTGTAAGGAAGTTTCGGTTTCGGTTTCGGCCGAAATAGACACCGTTGCCGAAATTCGTTTTCGGTTTCGGTTGCGGTCGTAAAACTAGTTTCGGTCGGACACTAGAACTTACCAATCAAACAGCTAGGCTTGATCTTAGCGACGCACTTCTCAAAGTCGGACTCTGGCTCAATATCCTTTCCAAAGTTTTTCGCATGCTCAGGCACACCGCCCTCGCGTCTCGTAGAGAGTAGACCGTCCACGTCGAACATGTAGACTCTTTCCCGAGCCTGTCTCTCTGATAGACCGTCAGCTACCATCGCGGCCACCGTCAGATTCGCGATACCGTTGGCGGCCTAGAATAGAAGATATAGTTAGAAAAAATATGAAATAATTTGTAAAGGGGATATTATTGAGACAGTGAAAAATTAGACTATCGCGGGGTTTTCTCTCTGATAGACCGTCAGTTACCACCGCGGCCACTATCAGGTTGGCGATACCGTTGGCGGCCTAAAATAGAAGATATGGTTAGGAAACAAAATGAAATAATTTGTAAAGGGGTTATTATTGAGACAGTGAAAAATTAAACTCTTTCCCGAGCCTGTCTCTCTGATAGACCGTCAGCTACCATCCCGGCCACTGTCAGATTCGCAATACCGTTGGCGGCCTATAAAAGAAGATATGGTTGGGCAAAATGGCAATAATTTAAAGAAGATAGTGGAAAATGACAATAATTTATAAAAAGGCCATCACTGAGAGAGTTAAAAATTAGGACTCTATCTTGAGCTTGCTTCGCTTGGCAGCTACTGGTTAGATTCGCAATATTCGTGATCTTATGTGATTCTCATTAATGACGTACCTAGAATCTATCAATGTCCCTGATATAGTTCCAAAATACTGGAATGTCCTGTCGATGACATTGACAGTGGGGCGCCACCGTCAATACCGGATCGCTGGTTCAGATTTTTGCCATGTTGGAAACCATATAGTTGAACGATGGTAGCGCCCCCCTGTCATTGAGTTTGGTGGGACAGTTCAGCGTGGGTCATCTATACTAATATTCTTTATCGTTTTTCATTTGTTTTGCTAGCTCATAGAACTACTGGCAGAAATTCTTTATACATATAGATCGTTTCATCAACGGGAAGGAAAGGTCCTTACAACTACGTTATATTACACGTAACAGTATACTAGATCTTACCAGTTTAAAAAGTATATCGTAATCGTAATCTTTTTAAATTCACCTCGCATTTGCATTTCTTTATAAGTGTGCTAATTTAAATACGTTAACAAGTAATTGCTTCTTAATTAACAATCGTCACGTTGTCAAAATCTCAATTGTGTTTTTCCCAAGAATACATATTATAATTAAAATAACATCTAAAAATAAGGCTACTATAGACAATAGTCATGATACACACAAGTGCCAAAAAGTAAACTAATGTGAAATATTGTGTAATTAATTACTACGCACTATTATAAAGGCATGCATTTAATACATATTTCTATGGCACTAATAAATCCTTTGTTATTTACGTGGTGAACTGGGTCCACATCAATTAATTAACTATTACTTTTACTACTCATTCCATACTTAGAAAATATTTATATGGATAAAACAAATCTCACCTACTATAATCCCACTGCAAATTGACTTTAGCATTTATATTACTTATAGCATCAAAATCAAGAGCTTAATAAAAGTATTATTAGGCCACAAAAATTCCCAGATATTAGTTGATTACTTTTGTTGACTACTTATTATATCTAATCACATCAAATAAATAATTATAGCTGGAGGGAATTGCCCAGCATTGCCCAGCAGTGGGATAAAATAGGTGTATAAAAGGGTTAATCAACATTATGGCACTTGTCCCACCGCCGACGACGAACAAGAAGTGAGTAGATAGTAACCAGATACGAGTTAACAAGAAGAGTGTATGGTTCCGATAGTTTTGGCGCTGGACTTCAAGCGAGTGTGCGAGAACGACAGGCGATTCGCATGGTAGACAAAAATGACAACTGGTTGGCGAGTCTGCCAAGCGAGTATCGCTTTGAAAATATTATATTTGTCAGTTTTTGTCACTGCGATAAACAGAGTGTCTAGAACTGGAGAGAGTATTCACCAATATTGAACATTCAGCGATCGAATATCAATAAATGTAACTTTTTTATTAACACTTGAGTAAGAAAATAGTCTCTAGTTGCCGCTTCCTTGTCAGCGGTGGAACAAGTGCCTTCATCTAACAAACATTCGACTAGCGTGGACCAAGTCACCACAACGTATACTCACGGAGCCAGCACCAAGGAACAGATAAATATTCTCACTGAGCTTCCGCTTCGTCACCCGAACGGCGGCCATTAGCCCGGCGACCGCCACGCTGGCAGTGCCTTGGATGTCGTCGTTGAATGTGCAGTACTTGTTGCGATACTTCTTGAGAAGGCGGCCAGCGTTCGCTAGGGCGAAGTCTTCGAACTGTAGAATGGGTTAATAGATTTTATTTTATTTTATTGAGAAAACCAACAGCGTATTCATACAATTTTAACATGTAATACATTAAGCCCAGGCGTTTAAGACCATCGATTTTTCGTCGGCCGATAGTTTAGTCGGGCAGTTGATCAGTATGGGCATGTATGGAAGGGCGCACATTACACCGATTCGATTTGGCCGATTCTTCATACAATTTAAAATCGGGCACAACTATCGGCCAACTAAAAATCGGTGGTCTGCGCCTAGTCTAATTTAACACGTAACAAGACCAATAACAGGTTTCCCTTAAATTATCACTAGTACCTACAAAGTTGGAATGCTATCTATACCTATCCACATAACACTACCTAAACAATACACAACAAAACAAGGATCATCCCGATAGCCAACTCAATGTTTGTTGAGATACAGAAAAGATTTGTAATATGTTAAATTATCATCATCATCATTTCAGCCACAGGTTGCTGACATAGCCCGACGGATTAGCAAGCTGAAGTGGCAATGGGCAGGGCACATAGTACGCAGAACTGATGGCCAATGGGGCAAAACGCAGCGTGGAACGTCCATCCACAAGGTTGACCAACGATATCATAAAGGTAGCAGGAAGGCGCTGGACGCAGGCCGCTACCAATCGATGAACACGGAAATCATTGCCAATGATTCATTGGGGAGGCCTATGTTCTGAGTGAGGCTGAAATGATGATTGTCAAATGGATCTTGATTCTTGGCAATGTGAACAAAGCGTTAATAGAACAACTAACGCGTTGTTTTCAAATTTCAGAACTGGCTACTGAGATTTTCAACTTCTGATGAATGAACGAATATGGTCTTCTGGAATGACCTTGCATGCCTTTTCCTATCGGTTGTTCATAACCGTGTAAATATTTTATCTTAAAATAATGCATTAAATTGTTAAGCAGTATGTTCCTGTTCACAATCGTTCGACAGTTTATCGCGTCGCGTCAGAAGTCGCGAGTTAGATTGTAATCTAACGGTTTTTACAATCTTACGGTGACATATACATTGGTTACCTATTGTGTTTAAATAGATAAAATGATGACGTCATTTGAATGTATTAAATTTCATGTCTAACGTTTCGCCTAGCTTTATTTAGAGGTAAAAATATAATTAATGAGATGCGGCCTCTACTTTTTTTGGCTTGCTTTTTCCTGTTTTTAACAGAAAAACGTTATTCTATTTTTGTGAGCACTTTCAGCAGTCATATTATGATTATGTAACAGAGGCCCATCATCATCATTTCAGCCATTGGACGTCCACTGCTGAACATAGGCCTCCCCCAATGACTTCCTGGCCTGCGTCCAGCGCCTTCCTGCTGCCTTTACCTTTAGTAATAGAGGCTGGTAGATAAAACAATTTATCACCGTTAACAACAACAGATAAGAGAAGGCAGTTGGTTACTTCCTTTATATCCGGATGTAACTAGTTTTTCGCACACATCCGAAATGTTTTCATAAGCAACAAATAGAGCCATAAATAAAGAATCACGTTTCGGAGTAAACCCACTAGCAACTTGATAGCAATTAATAGCGTTTCCACCACTGACGGCTTGGTAGTAAAATGGTATATTGCACAATTTGTATGACTATGTATAGGATAGATTATTTTTATGAGAGAATATTAGCCAAAACAGAACATGTGTGAACAGCTGGACTAATGACCCATATAGATCTGTAATGTAATACCTATAGAGAATTCTAATTAGATTACTTTGCATAGCAACACCATTACGTTGATTTTAATGATCAGAGATGTGTATTTATTAGTATACGATTTTACATGAATACGCGATTTGGGCACATCACGCGGCAAAGGTACCGAAATCACGTGATAAACGTGTCTGGGCGATTGCACAACAATCAGTCACACGTCAAACGCATTTCCAGTGAATAGATTATCAGTTATTCTATTGATAACTGATCAGCTGATCACAATTTGCCGATTACAAACTTTTCCATTTTTTTTTTTAATAAGATTATTAGTAATTTGTTATTATTATTTAAAACAAAAGTGCGTAGATAGTGGGACCATTCCCACCACTGCAACTCCTGTGTAGCCAAGATTGCTGGACGGCCAATAAAAACCCAACTAATGATGGTCAAGTTTTTCCCGCTTGATGCATATATCATAAAATAAAATTAAAAGTGAAAGGTTCCTCGCAACATAAGGTTTTAATGACTATGTAAAGCAGTATTCACTCATCAATGACTATCGTATTAAAATAATTAACAGCTGAAACGGCACATCAAACAACTAATTTATTTGTTAATCTTTCTATTTTGAAACAGTATTAGTTTCAGTGATTATGTGGGCAATTAAAAGCCAATTGTCCTTGACAGTTTTATCAATATCACTATCTGAATTTATTAGCAATCGGATTGAAAATAAACAACGCACTATAATCGACGTAAAAGATAAGATAGTGGACTTATCGAATGCGTCGAATGCTTGCACGTAACACTGCGGATTTCGTCTAGAAATGGGAAAACTGGTTTTGACTGGTTTATCTAAGTCTAGAAACCAAAACAGGCTTATAAGGATCATTTTTGCTAGAAATTTCTTTTAAATGCCAAAAAGATATCTTTATTCCTGAATAGTAAAGAGATGTACAGTTGCTCTAAAGGCTGATTTAAATGAAAATTTAGTTACCTACTTAACTACTTAATACGTGTAAATCAGCCTTAACTTTCTTGCTACCTCAAGGCAGATAACGTCAGCATGTTATTTAGGTCGAAGTTTCCTATGAAACTCAAGCTAGCAGTTTCGCTAAATCTATGACAAAATATACAAACTTACTTGCAACAGTGTGTTCTGTCCATATCTCTGCACGCACGCCTCCATGAACTCATCAATGAACTCGTCGTACTCCTTGCCTCGCGCTCTCTTTTGTCTCAATCCGATATACAGCGGATCTTCCAGAAGATCCTGAAAAGACACCTTGCGTTAGCGACGTAAGAACCGTTTTCGAACGACACGTTTTAGTGACATTGTTATGTCATACCATTCATAATACGCGGGCTATAGGTGACAGGATAGGCTAAATTATACGCGGCGCGGCACAAATTGATCCGCGAATAAAGGTGAATGCATAATACGGAAATGTAATGTATGTGAGCACGCGAACACGTTATGTGCTATGCACTCAATGACATTAGTCGCGTAAGTCAGAAAATAGCACTGGGACTGTATCAGATAGATGTTTTAGTTCAAAATTGAATCTTATTCATACCGCATTTTCTCTAATCCTGGTTCTAGGGACATATTATTATAAATATAGCAGCATACCATGCTAAATGATTAAATTAATGACTTTTTGGTAGACTTTCCAGAAACCTTGACATTTACGTGTCTTCACGCAGCGCGACAAATTCTCATAGCAACTTACTTCTATGATACAATACAATATTAAATAACTCCACTACTCGTATAGCCTTCACAGTGATTTTATTGACTTTAGACTTACGTGCTAATTTCTCAAACTACATACCACAATTTTATCGTTACATAACGATATGAGATTAAGGAAATGTCAGCTATTTCCAACGCTATTTCTAAAAATAGTTTAACTGTCGAATTCACGTACGACTATTTCATTTGTGTTTCTTGCACAAACTAGTTTCCTTCTCATGTAACTTTTGTGATACGAGATAAAGTAAGCCCTTGTCACACGCTTTGTCCAAAATACTGGACTCTACCAAAATATACGGATACGGATCGCGCACTCGACATTCCAGTCAGCCTGTGACCACGGCCGGTGCAACTCGGTAGAAACGTCAGGCAAATACAGGTAATATTTCAATGTTACCTATCCGCGTATCGCGTTAAAACCTGTTTAAATTAATTCAATTATGCAACGCGAAAGTTTAAAATTAATTACTACCAAATTAAATTATGGATGTTTAAAGGCGCGACCTACATACAGCTTTCTTATCCCTTCAGGACAACATAACTGGTGATGAGAAGCGCAAAAATCTCCATAACTTTTGGTTACCAAGAGACATATTCATCTACCATTTCAATAATTTTGTTCTCAAGCATTTGTGTACTGACCTGATTATCAGTACCAACGTCCAAGGTGATGGGCAGACACTGGTGAGGCTTGATGCCAGCGAGCGCGGTGTACAAAGACAGCTTCCCTACAGGGATTCCCATGCCATACGCGCCAAGGTCGCCCAACCCCAGGATACACTCGCCATCAGTGAATATGAACGTCAGGCTGTAGTGTATCTTTTAATCTAAAGTCCGGTCGCCGAGTAAATAGAATTCCGTCCAATGACCCCAAGCTACCCATCCTTACCACTCGCACGTAATTATATTGCTGTCGCGTCTGTGCGACGGGCGGCCGCAGTGAGTGTGCGAGCGCGACAGCAATACAATTACACGTGGGCGATAAGGATGGGTAGCTTGGGGTCATTGGACGAAATTCTATCTGCTCGGCGACCGGACTTTAGCAAGTATGTACTGACCTGATTATCGGTACCAACGTCCAAGGTGATGGGCAGACACTGGTGGGGCTTGATGCCAGCGAGTGCGGTGTACAAAGACAGCTTCCCCACGGGGATTCCCATTCCGTACGCGCCAAGGTCGCCCAACCCGAGGATACGCTCGCCATCAGTGAATACGATCGCCCGGACGTCGGGTTCTGGCCTAAAATAAAATTACATTATACACCCACACTGTAATGCACAGGTTTCACCAGAGGAGAGATGTGTTTAAATAGCCAATCAGTAGCCTTATTCACGTAACAAAACTTCAACGACAACAAATCACTGAGTTGCGATCCTATCGAGTAATCTTTCTATCAAAATGACCCTTGTGAATACGGATTTACAACTGTTTTTCAATAGGACGACTTCTAAACGTCAACGAGATTTTGACTGTGTCAAAATACGTGAATTAGGTTACAGATTTTCGAACCAAAACTGAGCAGAGAAGTGATGTGGAAATAACGAAATCTGATTAGTTAATCAAACACGTCTTCCCTCCGCATTCATGGATACCAAGCCTTATGGTGAAAAGATATTAAGATCGTGCTTTGTGGCGTTCTTTGGGAGAGACTTACATCTACTCTAGCATTGGACTAGGCTGAAATGATGACAAACCAATAGCTTTTGGTGTTACAGTAAGGCCCTTTTCACACGTCCCGGTTGCCGGCTAACCGGCGCCGGGTACCCGATGGTGAAGTGTATGGGCATGCCGGATTAATTACGCCGGAACATGTGAAAGCTACGTACCATGCCCATACACTTCACCACCGGATACACGGCGCCGGTTAGCCGGCAACCGGGACGTGTGAAAAGGGCCTAAGTCTTTAACAATAGCATTCAAAATTACTTCAGTGGTTTAGGCGTGCAAAGGTAACTTACAGGACTTTAAAAAGACACTGGTCGCTTTTATTATATAAGTAAAAATTGATTTAATAAAAATACCCATTATTCAGTCAATTAAAATGTAAAATGTTGTCGAAAACGGACTTCCTATTGAAGAAACACAAAACAATGCCACTCTTCAGAATTTTAACTAACAGACTAATTAGCCTTTTAAAATTATTCAGCATAATGAACAATATTAAGTAATTCTTTAACGTGTTGATGATCCCAACATCGTTTTTAACTTTGAAGGTCATGAAAGGCTGTTGGCCGCTTGTCCAGAATAAAAATACGGTTTATTCTAAATCTAGGGAGTTTTGAAGTAAGAAATAGGTACATAGTTTTCTCGGTAGTCTCGAAAAATTCGAAATGCCTGTAAGGTTATGTTGCCCTGGTACTTTTGGCGTGAAGTTATGACAAAATTTATTTTTGTAATTTTTTATATATATTTTTAGTAAGAGTTACGTACCAGTTTTTAAGAATGTTGAATATATGCCCCTTATCATTGATGGTGATGAAGAGACCTCTAGGTCTTCTGTAGATGAGACCGAACCTTTGGCAGGCCAGTCCCACAGTGGGTGTGTATACTATAGGCAGGTACTTCTCAATGTTCTCAGCCAGGAGTCTGAAGAATAGTTTCTCATTTCTGTCCTGCAATAATTTAATAAGAATAAATAATATATTAATTCTAGTAGAGATCGCGGGAAGCACCAAGATGTAGGCAGGGCAGGACCTTGGACCAGAAATTCTTGGAGGGTTTTGTCCATTAATAGATCTTTGGTTAAAACAAATTAATTCAGAACACATCCTTTATAGAATGGTCTGTCTCTAACTACTAAAATCACTACTATAGATGTCTTATTTATTTTTCTTTGTCACAGTCACAGATATGGAGTCACAGTAGTATCAAGGAAAAAGATTTGATGGGTAATTAAGAATTAGTACAACAATTTCAAGACTATTTCCTTGTAATGAAGGAAGGAGTTTATTTCCTTGATCCAAGGATAGGGGAAAATATTGATATATGATTGTCTATGTATGTTTCCATAGCTTTTAAGTGACTACATAATGACGTGAACACGGACTCCTAATTTAGGTAGGTTAATTTTGTTTAATTGAAGTTTAAACGAGAGTAAATTGTTGTATGGAAACAAATATCATAATTGACTGTAAAGTTTGTGTAGCCGCGCAACTGCCCAACACGAAACAAAATTGGTTTTATTTGATTAGTTTTTTTTAACTATAAGCAATGTCGTCCTTTGTGTTTCTTTCTCGTATTGTATAATTTGAACATAAACATAATATCAACATGTTTTAATCATACGCACGCGCACCCTTTTTTGGTCCTTTGAGCCGGAAAAAACATTATGGCCGATAAAATTGGTCTGAACTATAAAATCTCAATGCAACCTTGAAAATTAATTTAGCATCTGATTCGACTGTGACCAATTACTTTATCCATTCCTTCATTGCAACCATTTTATAAATAGACCACTGGTTAGCATTGAAGTTAAAGTTATAATTAAGTATGGAGCAAAAAATATTATATTTTTAACCATTACAAAGCCCCTTCATCTAGTCGTCCCCATACCATAAGCCCAATAGTGAATCAAGACTAAAAAATAGATGGAAACATGTTATTAGTCTAAATATTGATGTCTTGAGATTGGATCAAGCTTTGAAATTCATTTTATAACGTCGTCGTTTTTGTCTGAAGTTTACTCTCCTGTGAGATAGTATCATTTATAACTGCATCCTCTTAAAATAAACTCTCAGTTATAGATTTTTTAATACTATTAGACTAGCCAGAGAGTCTGCCTTAGGGTAGAGCAAGATGATGGTTCGCTATACGTGCCAGACGTTAAAGAGTGCCAAAATGGTGCACTCTATCAAAAAAATAATGTTACATTATAATAATAGATAGTAACTTCAATCAATAGCTTGAGCCAAATGGGCGCTGGAAGACAATTTTAATCTACCCTGAGTACGGTAAATTCGGACTTAACGAATCTACGTAGGGTAGATAACAGCTCGTAGACGTAAAAAAATCTATTTAACCCGCCGANGTACTAAAAAACCAAATTTACTAAAATCTTAGTGTACTTTCTTTATGGGAGTATCTTGTTTATCTTAAATAATAGTTATTGTTCCCTACTTTTATCTCTGTGAATATGGCAAGAATGCAAAGTAACACGGTGTATAGATATAATCTATATAAATAAAAATGACTTGATGTTCGTTAGTCTGATTAAAACTCGATAACGGCTGGGCCCATTGAGCTGATTTTGGTTTTAAAATGTTTGTCGTAGTCCAGGGTAGGTCTAAACGGTGAGCAAATACGCGCGCGATATTGTTTTTCTGAGACAAAATTCCATGCGGGCGAAGCCGCGGGCGGAAAGCTAGTTATAAATATAGCAGAATACCATGCTAAATTATTAAATTAATGAGTTTTTGCAATACTTTCCAGAAACCTTGACATTTACGTGTATTCACGCAGCGCGACAAATTTTCATAGCAACTTATTTCTATGGAACAATATTAAATCACACAACTATAGCCTTGACAGTGCTATTATTGACTTTTGACTGACGTGCTAATTTCTCAAACTACATACCACAATTTTATCGTTACATAATGATATGAGATTTAAGGAAAATGACAGCTATTTCCAACGCTATTTCTAAAAATAGTTTAACTGTCGAATTCACGCACGACTATTTCATTTGTGTTTCTTGCACAAACTAATTTCCTTCTTATTTAACTTCTGTGATACGAGATAAAGTAAGCCCTTGTCACACACTTTGTCCAAAATACTGGACACTACCAATTTAAAGTTAGTAAGTATGTAGTGCTTTTTTAAGGCGCGACCTAAATACAGCTTTCTTATCACTTCAGAACAACATATCTGGCGATGGGAAGTGGCGCAATCATCATCATCATTTCAGCCACAGGACGTCCACTGCTGAACATAGGCATCCCCCAATGACTTCCACATCACACGGTTGGTAGCGGCCTGCATCCAGCGCCTTCCCGCTACCTTTATCAGGTCGTCGTTCCACCTTGTGGGTGGACGTCCCACGCTGCGTTTTCCGGTACGTGGCGCAAGAAACTCCATAACTCTTGATCGAGACATACTGATCTACAGTTCCAATCATTTTCCATTTCTAAGAAGTATATTCTTTGGGAACAAAATAATACTAGGTATCTAGCAAGTATGTACTGACCTGATTATCGGTACCAACGTCCAAGCGGTGTACAAAGACAGCTTCCCCACAGGGATTCCCATGCCGTACGCGCCAAGGTCGCCCAACCCGAGGATACACTCGCCATCAGTGAATATGAACGTCAGGCTGTAGTGTATCTTTTAATCTGAAGTCCGGTCGCCGAGTAAATAGAATTCCGTCCAATGACCCCAAGCTACCCATCCTTACCACTCGCACGTAATTATATTGCTGTCGCGTCTGTGCGACGGGCGGCCGCAGTGAGTGTGCGAGCGCGACAGCAATACAATTACACGTGGGCGATAAGGATGGGTAGCTTGGGGTCATTGGACGAAATTCTATCTGCTCGGCGACCGGACTTTAGCAAGTATGTACTGACCTGATTATCGGTACCAACGTCCAAGGTGATGGGCAGACACTGGTGGGGCTTGATGCCAGCGAGTGCGGTGTACAAAGACAGCTTCCCTACAGGGATTCCCATGCCGTACGCGCCAAGGTCGCCCAACCCAAGGATACGCTCGCCATCAGTGAATACGATCGCCCGGACGTCGGGTTCTGGCCTAAAATAAAATTACATTATACACCACACTGTAAAGCCCAGTTTGCACCAGAGGAGAGATGTGTTTAAATAACCAATCAGTAAAGGCTACTGATTCTCGTAACAAAACTTCAACGACAACAAATCGCTGAGTTGCGATCCTATCGAGTAATTGTTCTATCAAAATGACCCTTGTGAATACGGATTTACAACTGTTTTTCAATAGGACGACTTCTAAACGTCAACGAGATTTTGACTGTGTCAAAATACGTGAATTAGGCTACAGATTTTCGAACCAAAGCAAAAAAAAAACCTCACCTGAGCGGTGAGGTGATGTGAAAATAACGAAATCTGATTAGTTATTCAAACACGTCTTCCCTCCGCATTCATGGATACCAGGCCTAGTGAAAAGATATTAAGATCGTGCTTTGTGGCGTTCTTTGGGAGAGACTTACATCTACTCTAGCATTGGACTAGGCTGATATGATTTAAACCAATAGCGTTATGCCCACGTCTTCGCTCGCGTGTTGTTCGATCTAACACAGAAAGTCTTCACCAAAATTCTTTAAAATTGGTTCGCTGCACGCCGGCTGATCACGTGTGATCGCGTTGGTTGGCCGAACCTTTAAATGCTCGCCTGTTGTGCCACTGTATTTTATGTGTGCAATAAAGATTTTAAATAAATAAATGCATTGATCGCCATCGCTACACGCCGGCTGATCGCGTTGGTTTGGCCTAATCTTAACCGTGATTCACTTGCATATAGGACTTTGAAAGATACTGGTGGCGTTTATGATTTTATTGTGGATTTAAAAATACCCAGTCAATTGAAATGTTTAACATTGTTGTCAAAAACAGACTCACTAATTAAGAAACACAAAACAATATCACTCTTCAGAATTTTAACTAACAGACTAATTAGCCTTTTAAAAATTATTCAGCATAATGAACAATATTAAGTAATTCTTTAACATGTTGATGATCCCAATATCGTTTTTAACTTTGAAGGTTATGAAAGGCTGTTGGCCGCTTGTCCAGAAAAAAACGTTTATTCTAAATCTAGTTTTGAAGTAAGAAATAGGAAAATAGTTTTCTCGGTAGTCCCGAAAAAATCGAAATGCCTGTAAAATTATGTTGCCCTAGTACTTTTGCAGTGTTTTTATTTATTTTAGCAAGAAGTTACTTACCAGTTTTTGAGAATGTTGAATATATGCCCCTTATCATTGATGGTGATGAAGAGACCTCTAGGTCTTCTGTAGATGAGACCGAACCTTTGGCAGGCCAGTCCCACAGTGGGTGTGTATACTATAGGCAGATATTTTTCAATGTTCTCAGCCAGGAGTCTGAAGAATAGTTTCTCATTTCTGTCCTGCAATAATTTAATAAGAATAAATAATATATTAATTCTAGTAGAGATCGCGGGAAGCACCAAGATGTAGGCAGGGCAGGACCTTGGACCAGAAATTCTTGGAGGGTTTTGTCCATTAATAGATCTTTGGTTAAAACAAATGAATTCAGAAACCGTCCTTTATAGAATGGTTTGTCTTTAACTACTAAAATCACTATAGATGTCTTATTTATTTTTCTTGGTCGCAGTCACAGATATGGAGTCACAGTAGTATCAAGGAAAAAGATTTGATGGGTAATTAAGAATCAAGAAGTTGTCAAGACTATTTCCTTGTAATTAAGGAAGGAGTCTATTTCCTTGATCCAAGGATAGGGGAAAATCTACCTTCTTTTAGCTATGTGTCTATGTTTGTTTCTATAGCTTTTATGTGACTACATAATGACGTAAACACGGACTCCTAATTTAGGTAGGTTAATTTAGTTTAATTGAAGTTTAAACGAGAGTAAATAATTGTATGGAAACAAGTATCTGTCTCACCAAGTCGAGCAAAAAAGCGGCACGGCCGTACCATCCTTTTCTCGAAGCAATTCAGGCCATTTTCGACTGCCTGTAACTTCGTTGTGGATAAAACTAGAAGGCTGAATTTTCATTAGCTATGCAGGCATTGTAAAGACACGGTATATTTAAAATTTCATTCAATTTGAACCAGTAGTTTAAGAATTATAACGGGTCAAAGTTACTTAATTTTGTCACTCACTGACTCACTGACTCACCGATCATCAAAACTCTAAGGCACTTCTAGCAGACCTAGAAGCTTCAAATTTGGAATATAAGTAGTGTTTGGTGTATGAATCAAGGAAAAACTAAAATATTTGGGGGCACGGTAGTGCAACCGCCAAGTCGAGTAAAATTTTTCAATTTCGGTCCAGTTTTCTAGATACATAACTGCTGTCTACAAAATACAAAAAGAAATGAGATCCCATCAAAAACAATACTTGTCAAAAAAACCAAGTCTCGCAACTCAGTTGTTCTACGGTAAAAAGTTGTGAGATCCATGTAATACCAAGTCCAGGCCAGGAAATCTTTAACGTTTTACATAAATATATTGACTTGGCCATCGCATGAAAACACGTGTAAATTAAATTATTTAGTGCGATGGCCAAGTCAATAATTTATGTAAAACGTTAAAGATTTCCTGGCCTGGACTTGGTATTACATGGATCTCACAACTTTTTACCGTAGAACAACTGAGTTGCGAGACTTGGTTTTTTTGACAAGTATTGTTTTTGATGGGATCATAATTGACTGTAAAATTTGTGAGGCCGCGCTGCCCAACAAAAAACGAAACTATTTTTTTAACCTTAACCAATTTCGTCCCTTTAATTGATTTACGTTTCTTTCACGTCTTATATTTTTGAACGTAAAGATACATATCAATTAAGTATAGGTACGCACACACATCCATTTTTTGGTCCTTCGAGCCGGAAAAAACATTATGGCCGATAAAATTGGTCTGAACTATAAAATCTCAATGCAACCTTGAAAATTAATTTAGTATCTGATTCGACTGTGACCAATTACTTTATCCATTCCTTCCTACCATCGTTTTATAAATAGACCGCTAGTTAGCATTGACGTTAAAGTTTTAATCAAGTATGCGGCAAAAAATATTCTATTTTTAGCTATTACAAAGCCCCATCATCTAGTTTCCATAGTATAAGCCCTATAATAAATCAAGACTCAAAAATAGATGCAATCATGTTATTATAGTCTAAAGATGTCTTGAGATTGGATCAAGCTTCAAAATTCGTTTTAGAATGCCATCCTTTTATTCTAAGGCTTACTCACTCATGTGAGATAGAATTATTTATAACTGCATCTTTTATTGAAACTCAGTTAGAGATTTTTTTAAATACTAGACTAGCTAGAGTGTGTCTATCTTAGGGTAGAGCGAGATTATAGGTCGACCAGACCAGACGACAAGGGGTGCCAAAATGCTGCACTCTATCAAAAAAAAAGTAACGTTACATCTTAATGTAGATGGTAGCCCAAATGGCGTCCCAAAGAGCGCTGGAAGACAATTTTGATCCACCCTAAATACGTTAAGTCCTATAACAGCTTGTAGACGTAAAAATATCTATTTAAGCAACAATTTAACTAGCCACTTCCATACTGTCTACCTACCTGTCTATGATAACAATACACATACGAGGGCTGCACTAAAAGTATCGGGAATGGAATATTTCCACTGTTCCTGTCATATTAAAATCTATTTAATTGCAAACTCCAGGGTTTTTAAAATCGTATACCATTAATTTATTTAAAAAAAGATTCTCGGTCGTATCACAAGGTCTTGTCAAACTTGTTTAGTCGTTGAGAAAATGGATTGACTCGAGAAAATTCAAGAGCGATGATTTATTATGACTTTTGAAGTGGTTTAACACAAAAACAGTGTGTTGACCGGATGATTTCTGCATTTGGTAATGAAGCCCCATCCAAAACCACAATTTATCGCTGGTTTCCTGAATTTCAACGTGGACGTGTCAAGTTCAGTGATGATCCCCGTCAAGGTCGTCCAAAAACTGCAGTCAACTAAGAAAACGTTGATGCTGTGCGTAAGCTGATTGAAGAAGATCGACATGTGATATACCGCGAAATTCAGGCAACTTTAGACATTGGCATGAGTCAAATACAAATAATCTTGCATGAACAATTAGGTGTAAAAAAGTTGTTTTCCCGATGGATACCGCATTCGCTCTGTGAAGAGCAAAAAGCGGCNCTTCCATGTTTTCCCAACAAACAACTACCATTGCCTTCGCCATTATTCTCTACCAATCCTTCATGCTGCCTCGTCATATATCTCCTACTCCTGTGTCACTTTCAAAATTTCTTTTGTTGACATCATCAATATTTTGGTCACTACCAGACTTGTCGGAAGAACTGACTTCAGTTTGTTTGAAAAGACCTGATAATCTATTTGATTATCTTCGTAAGACATTCTAGATCTTTAGCCTGAAGAAAAACCAAAAAAATCGATAAAATAATAAAAATAAAATAAAATGTGTTTGATCAAATTCGTTACAAGTAGCGTAAGGCGGGTGTCACGCACCCGCGGACAGCTTTAACCTCGTCCTCAGCATACCCCGGGCGGCGGTCGCCTGAAACAGTGGCAAGGGACGCTTCCGTATGTCCCTCCGCGCAGCTACTCAAGCGCACGAAGCATAACAACAATTTGTTATTAAAATATTAATCGATTTTTCAAGGTCTGGGTGTACCACACCCAACCTTACGCTCGCCGGGTTAAGCAACAATTTAACTAGCCACTTCCATACTGTCTACCTACCTGTCTATGATAACAATACACATAACACTCAAATTGCTATCTTCTACGCAATAGTTCGGCGGATAAGCCATCTTCAATATTTTGATCACTTATCTTTTTATCAATCGCAGAAATGACGTTGATTATGGTCGCTTAAACAGTACAATAAATGATTGTATCTTTTAGTGTGGAGTGCAAATAATATTTTTATTGATAAATGAATGTGTTATTTAACTTAAAACAGGGTGAATAAAAGTATGTGGCTAGAAAGTCGCAATAATTATCAAGGTTTTTCGTCACAGTTTCAAATCATACCATTGTAAGATAAACCTATGCATCAAGTGCAGTTATATTAAGTTTTATTCACAAATCGTCATATCTTACTTAGGGCCACTATATATACACAATTTATTTACTAGAGAGAGAGAGAGTTTATTTACTTGACATAAGTTTCATAATTATATTCCTCTTATTTATCGTTTGGTAGATATTACAGCTATCAATTTTGGACGTAAAAGGCCATGCACCGCAGGCACAAGCGATGCAATGCAATGTGGTCTTCATACTAAAAGTACTATGATTACGTACATAACGATGTGGTCTGGTCATATGTCTTAAAAGGATTATGTCTAAAGAATAACATCAAATGTTCACAAGACTGGTACCTTATTCACGTCTAGTCACCTGTAACTCGACGAGGTAGAGGTACTTGTTCAGGTTGTCCTCATACCGATCCACCGATATCCTGCAGATGTCCAGTTGCTCCTCTTGGCTTTTGAATTTCGCCGCCAAGAGACCGTGGATGCCAAGGGCTTGGCGCTCTTCTAAAGTGAAGGCGAGACCCTAAAGAAAGAAAGAAAGAAAGAATAATTTATTTGGCACATAAAAAAAGAAACAATAAATTAGCACAATAAAAAGTAACATAAACTAAACTAAACTAAAAGAAATCATCTCCAAAAAGTACCTATACTTACTAGAATAGTAAGCTAAAATATCATTAATCATATCGTCAACTTTACAATATTTCCTCAATTTTACATTTAGTATCAGAATAATGACGGTTTTAGTTACAGAAAAAACCAACACGTTAACCAAATTCGTAATTCCCAAAAACAGGGTAAAGCAGTTATTATCCTCCAATTGCTGATGTAATGACGAAACTTTTACCTCATCTAGTAAGGGTAAATTACACATATTAGGTAAAAAGTAACTTATAACGAAAATAATAAATTGCTATATATGTTAAAACTAGACCACAATTTTAGAATTATCAGTTGTGCGGTCGCCTGGTCAGATAGTTTATGTAATTGTAACTTCCGCAAGAGCCCCATGTTAGGGTGATATTTTTATACGTGTCTCATATACAGCGAAAATTTGGGCGTAAAATAATACATCTCTCGTTTAGTATCCTACGGAAGTTTATCAATTTCCGAGGAAATGTATAAAGCGGTTCTTGTTATTTTCCGGTGACATACATACTAGAAAACTCTTGTTAATGTGACTGTAGGACAACTTATTGATCATGTAACTAAAGTAATATCAGGCCCTTAATTCTCTTTCTACAACAACATTACAAGCACTGACCTACTCCATGGCGTAGTCACAGTGACTGACCTTATTTTAACCTAGCGAGGGTCTCAGATGATCGATATCTAACTCGGGCAGATTGTTGACTGCGACCTCGTGGTACAGAAACTTCTTACTACAAAACTGCTCATTACAAAATACTTGAAGTAATGGACCTATTCAGTGGAATACACGCTTTTCTTTCACGTGGAACTAAGTCTGCCTTTGACCTCAATCTCACCTGAGGGTCGGAGGTTAAGATGGAACACTCGACTCACCTAGTTGATAACTTACGCCCGTATTCACAAACATTACTATGAGGTCTTACAGTGCGCACACGCACAGGATGACATATCAACCAATCACAGAGCTCTATTGAACGCTGTGCGTTCGATTTGCTGCTTCACTTAAGCAAGCATCGTTTGTGAATACGGGCGTTAGTAAATAGATAAATTACTTTTTCACAGGATGGTTAGTGTATTCTGACCTGATTTAACCGAGGGTCTAGTCGGCTCGTGTTCTGAAATGACCGAGTTTCTTGCGCTTCTTCTTCTTATATCAGCACTGGCCCATTTATTGTTTCAAAGCAGTGATAGGATAAATAATACTGGGACGTGTAAAAGCGCTTTTTAAAAGCCTATTTGCAAAAAATAAATAAGTTTTATGAGATTTAAATGACGCTGAAAACTGAAATTGTTCAGTCGCTTCAGTTTGAGCGTACATTCAAAACTCATTCTTGACTATGTTTCTGTATACGTGGCTATGAGATCTAAGAGCACCCGTACACACAGTGGATTATTAGTATACTTATGTACCGTGTAATCATCATCATCATCATTTCTGCTGAACATGGCCTATGTTCAGCAGAAATGATTTCCACAATGGCCGGTTGGTGGCGGCCTATAATACTGACCTTATTTAATCGTGGGTCCCTCAGGTGATCGATACCTCGCACTACGTTGGGGCAGATTATGTTGCCGGTGACCTCGTGGTACTCCCGGCATGGCACCGCCGAAGACTCGAACCCGGGACATTTCGCTAGCGCCAACGCTACCGCCCGGTTCGGAACTATCGCGTTGGAACAACATCTGTAACAAATTGACTAGTTAAAGTTCAATTTCATAACAATTGAGCTAGCAACAGTTCTTATAACTGTTGCTGAACTGTGAAAGTAAATTTCGCAATGTTGTTGAAGGCTTGTTGCTATTTTCATTGGATTTTAATACTTTTAGTCCTATCAAGGAATCCCCACTCGAAAGATATGTAATAAAAAAAATATTTACATTAATAAACAACGTACCAATAAATATTAACTATTTTAGAGTTGTTCAACAATTTCATTATTTATGCACTTAAATTAGTTAAGGTGTTCGCTCTACATTGGGATATAGGGCTTACTCGGTGTTACTACGAGTGTATTAGCCATTAATTACGTTACTTGGTATCACGAGCTCTGATAATGGATTAACGACCAACACTTGAGAAATTAATTAATGCACATTAATTAAAAATTGTAACTTCCAGGATTATGGCTAGAATTATAGTGCGATTACGGTTCTACGAAGTTGACTACCTATATTTTACGAAGACCAACTAAATGATGTTCCTAAATGTAGCAATTTCTAGCTTGCTGATACCTCAACAGTAGGTAGTATTTAGGTACATTCAAATTTTCATTTTTAGATATTCGCTGGCAAAACATGCGAATAATAAAATCATACCAGGTAAATGTGAGATAAAAACTATTTATTTAACTAGTGACAACGTTTAGGTTCCGTTTTGGGAAGTTTATGTATACTACCACAATTCCTACAGAGCATAAAAATACCACGCAATCTATTGTTAAAAGTTCTTGGGTTCCTTGTTGTAGGATTACACCTGTCGGGGTGCCATAAGGTCTACTATTTATCTAACGAAAGGAATGCGTGGTAAATTCAGTTAACCACATCTAAATCAATAGTCAACCCACTATTGTAACTTCTTATTTATTTTTAACCGGCAGACAATGTTGACTGAATTATGGCAGCATTAGTAGGTACTAAATGTTTGTCGCGAAACTCTGATACGACAAAAAAGCTCTACTCCACTTTGATCACCTGGATTGAATCACCCAGGTGATCATAGGCGACTCTTTGGTGTCCTTTAATCACCCATGAAAAACGCAGCCTAGGACGTCCACCCACAAGGTGGACCGACGACCTGATAAAGGTAGCAGGAAGGCGCTGGATACAGGCCGCTACCAACCGTGCGATGTGAAAGTCATTAGGGGAGGCCTATGTTCAGCAGTGGACGTCTTATGGCTGAAATTATGATGATGATGAATCACCCATGTATGAGATCACCTAGGTATCAAAGTGGACTACTTATCCATGGATGATCATGGAAAAAGCTCCAGCGTCGCCTATGATCAACTGGGTGATCTAATCCATGTGATCAAAGTGAAATAGACCCAAAAAAAGATGGTATGAAAGACCTCTTATGTCATCGCATCAAAATATCATCGACCCCAAACATGTAGAGCGACGTTTAAAATAAAATCACAATAGCATTAGTATGTTTATGGAGTAGGGAGTTTTTCTTAGTTGAAATTATTTCGGGGCCAAGTATGATAACGATGTTTCACGTGCCAAGAGCTAATTCTCACAATGCCAACGCGTAAACAAAACGCAGGCATAAGTCACATTACAAGAATATAATAGACGTGTCAATTGGACCACCTTATCGGAAGCGTGGGATGTCCACCCACAAGGTGGACCGACGACATCATAAAGGTAGCAGGAAGGCGCTGAACGCAGGCCGCTACCAACCGGGCAACATGGAAAGCATTGGGGGAGACCTCTATGTTCAGCAGTGGACGTCCTATGGCTGAGATGATGATGATGATGATCTGAAGACACCATGGCAACGACGGATTCTGGTGATTTATGATGATGCTGGTGATATTCCAAGAAAATAAAGCGCTACATAATGAAAATCCGTCTGTAGTTTTGCACAACTTTAAGAAAACTCAACTCGTATGATTCAGAGTGTAACTGGTGACGTATGTACTTAAACGGTTTTGTCGTAAACTGTTTGTGTACACATGTGCACAATTTACTAAGAATCACGAAACATGGAAAGTCTCAAGTAATATTAAGAAAATATCAAGAAAACGTACGAAATCTTTTGCACGCCAACAATATGTTGCATTTGACTGGTTTTGCCAAAAATACTGCTGAATTCTTTAAACTCACTAAATGTAGAGTCGCGACATGAGCCAGTAAATAGTCGTAACGTATGTAAAATATAAATATGTATGTACATTCAAGAACATCTTCTGAACATAAAACAGAATAATGTCATTGATGTTTTCTCTGTTAAACAATGTTTGCATTTTTTCAGTTCTTTGGCTGAAAAAATCTGGGGGCTGGGCCGTGACGTCTGCGTTACATAAGACTAACAAACAGATAATGTCATTTACATACTCTTATTTACAGAAGCCGTGTACATACTTTATTAGGCACGGTGATTTAGTCACGCGAAATGTAACAAAAGTAACAAATGATCACGTTTAGACAGAATAGTCTTTACGACTCTATGCTCTAATTCTTAGATTTTTCAAAAACATAAGTAGTAAGTACCTACATTTTACATCTTAGCATTCACAGCAATCAATCAATTTTTTATGTGAACGTTGACAAGACTACGGTGGACGTACTTGCTTAAATTGAATCATCTCGATGATTCAGGTAAGCTGACCTTCGTCAAGTATCGTGGAAGGAAACTAACGCAAATTATTACGGTAATCAATGAAGTTAGGATCACAAGATCGTACATTTACTATAGATGGAGCAATAACAATTTTATCATGAAGTTTACCGGTTGAAGCTGGTGTCACTTAGGTTTCAGCAAGAAGATTAGAGGCATTAAAATGTCCCTCATACGTAATATGTCATTGAATAGCAGAGAAAAGACTGAAGTGAATAGAGACAATAACCTGCCTACTGTAGGTAGGAAACTTTTGTAGAAAAAATAACTAGGCTAGTTATAAACTAGGTATCTGCTCTACCTGGCTTCTATAGCGCTAGTAAGAAAATAATTAGTCTATGAGTTGGTAAAATACCACTCGATTAAGAACTTATAGTTAAGCTGTCGCTCCTGCGGGTCTAGACAAAGTGCACTTTAAAATCGCAAACCACTCGAAAGAGATGGTCGAAAGACCTTTTTTGTATGGAGTTGACATTATGACGGATTCGATTTTCGATTCGATCAAAAAGTGCCACTTGTTTAGGGGGGCTGGTTTCAGTGTCTGCTATAAGGACATAAGATTTCGCCGATGTTTATGATAATTATTACAAATGGAAATTAGCCAATTTAAAAATGTATTTACCTATGCTATTTTGGAAACTAATTATTATTTATAACTGGGGAAACACTTTATTCAATTGGTACCTATTCATGGCTTTACACACCAACCCGTCAATCTGTCACGAACTAAAATATTTACAAAGCTGGTGGGACTTGTAGATAGCAGATAAGATAACCCACTGATAGCTAGTTGAAACGTAGATAGATATCAAGCCTACTGAACTTGAAAATCTAGTTATCTGATCGAATCGATTTGATCAGCAGTTTTATAATAGCGATTACGTAAATTGCAAACGTCGTTATAACGCTTCGATGAGTATTGACCGGGTGGCTTTACAAAGGAAATCGATACCCAGCAGATAATGTTCAATGTCAGAGTTTAAGTTACATTCAGGAACACTGCGTTTAACCACAAAATAGATAGATTGTCAATCTACATACAAAATGCGCTCGTGCAACGCACACAACGCTCATGGACACGATATCGCCAAAATCGCAAACCAGTCTAAACCAATGCCAGCGCGAATGCCGCCCGCTTGGGACGCGTCTGTCTATAGATATCATTATCATCATCTCAGCCATAGGACGGTAACTGCTGAACATAGGCCTTCCCCAATGCTTTTCATGTTGTCCGGTTGGTAGCGGCCTGCTTCCAGTGCCTTCCTGCTACCTTTATGATGTCGTCGGTCTACCCGTCTACTTAATATGCAAAATGAAATATACAGGTGATTCTTCTGTTACTAGGTACTATTTTGTGGTTTGACCGTCAGACTTCGGCATATTTAATAGAACGTTGTTAATTACAGTTTCCCCGAGTATGCGCTTTATGACGTTTTAGTTATGTCATTTGACTACTTTTAGCACTGGTCTGGTGTGCTCCGTAAAGATTTTGCTAGCGCAAGGTGCGGCGACTTTGTTAATGCTCTATTTTAGTCTTTATTAACTTTGATCTCAATATTGGCACTAATTCTTTTGTCATATCGTTCTTGAAGGACGCGAAAATATATTTCGTCATTGGGTATTTTATTAAACACCTTAAAAAATGCGATTCGTAGGTACTACATTGGCTCTCCAAAGCACTCCGAAAACAGGATCACGATTTTTTGTGCAGTAAAAAATGGTGTTATCGTGAACACCACTTTGAGCACCCGCCCAAATAGCACCTGCACGAATAGCACCTGGCCTATTACTGGTCCTCTAGTAGATCAAACGTTTTTACGAGTTTAACAGCGCGGAGAAAGGTGTAAATAATGTTATAAAAGAATTTAATGGCGATATTAAAAATTTATTCTAGAAATTGAATGACGAAATTGTAGGTAAGCTTCAATTTTGATGTTCATATTTTGGAATCGCAAACTAGAAAGACGCGTTTTCGTCTGTTGGCCTTGACATTTCCTTGACCTTCAAATGTATAAAATTCAGATGAAGATGAAACTTTCAAAAAATACAATATCAGATAATGTTACTTGGTGTGTTTTGTAAGAACTAACACTTACAAAATATCTTCCTATAATAATTCTATAATAAAACATCGAAAAATTCAGGTCTTTGTCCTTGACAATAACTTTGGATCAATATTAGATTGAATTCACATTCATAAACATGGAAAATTACAATTTGTAACAGAAGTTTCTGCAAAACATAACATAGTACCATGTAATGATGCCAAGTTCAAAAAGGACAGTCTAAAAATAGTTAATGCATAGATTGAAAGTTTTGCCATTTCTATTTCGCAGTTTTTCACACGTTGCTGATCACAAAATTAAATTCCAGTAGTTAATTTACTTACATTACATAAACATTTATAAGTTAACCAAATTCAATAAAAAGTGATTTATTAATTTGATCATAAAAAATATAATAAACACAAGAGCTTCACATTTATTTTTTATATATTACATTTAAAATTACATTTCGCAAATAAATTAATTATCTTTGGTCACAAGACAGTTGCAATATTGCATTGCATCATAGGATAATGCCACTGCATATGTAAGGAAGCAAATTAATGTATAGTGCTTGTTTTTAATCATAACCACTTAAAAAGAGATTGTACTGTCTCTAAAGTGAAGCAAGCTTTACTTTTTTCATTTACTCTCTTTTATAGTAATTTTCTTTCATAGTAATACCTAATTATAATTTTTTGCACATTAGTCAGGGAACCATTTTGTAAGGATTTAAACAACTTGGATTCAACAGAAAAAAATCAAAGTTGGTAGAAACCTACTGTTAAAATATACATTATGTATTTTCATATAAATTGCATGTATTCTTATAATATTTATTAATAATTCGGGCGATGAAACATACGTACTATTCTTTTAAATAACGTTTCAAAGTAAGACTACATAATCCAAAACAAATTGAGGGCATTGAGGAGATAGACAATAATACAGGTTTTATAACTAAAAAGAAATCGTACTTGAACCAGGCGTACGGAGAGTTCACTAAGCTAAGATCGTATAGAACAATGCCACAGGAGAAAGACCTTGAAATGAATCAAATAAGCCGTTACACTTCCTAGAAAATTCAGTAACAGTATGACCGAAAACCGCTCGATAGAATCCCGCCAACCGTACATAAATTTGGGTCAGTATTTGTAAAACGAACGAATCCCAAAGATGTCTATGTTATAGTATAACTCTTAAAAGATTCAATAGAGTAAGTATTCATTAAATATACGCTCAATTTGTTTATAGATCGGACGTAAAAAACAGCTGTCACGTTATGTAAACTCCAAAAATAAATGAAAAGATACTTACAAAAGAGATCTGGGGACGGTGGAAAACATTTCAAAAAATATTTTTCATCTACACAACTGAAATCCTTAGCAACGACAGCGAGCACGCGAGTAATTACGAATAATATTTTTATTATTTTAGATTTGCAAAGCAACGCCCTCCATCCAGGTGGCAGTGATGTGACTGACAGCTGACAGCTAACTGACGATCTGACAGTTGACTGACTGACATTTCGGCTGCGCCTCGTTGATCGAAGATCCAATCAAAATCTTAATCGATAAATCGTCCAGTAACATTACTTTATCATTTCTCATCTCCCCATTTTCTACCAGCTAAAACTGCCAATCAGCATTTTGCGGTTGTAATTTTTGTCTTTCGCCTTTAAAAACGGTGGGTAATCAACAAGGAAAATACATTTTAACTAACCGGTAAAATTCGTTACCGGTATACAGTGAGCTCGATTGTTCGAGCTCTAGTAAAAAATTGTCTATGAATTCTTTTTGACAGGACGGCCTTGACAAAAATATTGACAGTTTAATGACATGATAGATGTCAACTTTTCGGTGAAAAAGGAATTCCGTATTATTGCAAAATAATTAATAAATTCAAGATTTTTTTTAGTTTTGGAAGTAATAAATCATTAAATGCGATGATTCGAGAAGATGATCCTCAGTTTCGCATTACTCCGTTTCAACAAATGGCTTCAGCATGTTCCGGTGCCCTTATAACCTCATTATTTAGTAAGTTTTTGTTTGTTATCTATTATTCCGTCTAATAAATAAGTAAATCTGCTTACTAGCTGGACAGCCACTAGGTCTATAACTAAGACAGCCACTTTAAATATTAAATACTTCCGCCTAGCAACGACTAAAAATTTTTCAATTTTACAAAACAAAAATCTTATCTCTAATCTTCTGCACTTCAAACTGTCAAGGTTAAGGTTTCTGTGGAATTTGAAAATTAATTTTAACTTTTACATAATGTAACTGTTTCAGTGACACCTCTAGATGTTGTTAAAATAAGATTACAAGCTCAGCAAAAGGCACTGTTGTCAAACAAATGTTACTTGTACTGCAATGGACTTATGGAGCACCTTTGCCCTTGCGGCGAGACTGCGTGGATTCCCCGACGAGTGCACTTCCATGGTACAATGGTATGTAATAATAATTACCCTACAATATTGTAGATTAAGGTAAATTAAATGTGCATATGAACTAAGTTTATTAAAGTAAAAAGTTGTTGCTTTGGCTATGGCAGAGTGTGTTATTCTGAATCTTGGAATAGCAACACCAAACAGTTCATTTGTTTTGTCTCCTAAATTTGGATGATAATTCTTAATGCCCTGTACTAGATCCCTTACAAGTTAACATCTGTCTTCAAACTTTAACTGCAGATAAATCCTCTCCCTACAGTTTTAATTATGTTTATTTATGTTTTAATTTCAGGATGCTTTCTACAAAATAGCAAAATTGGAAGGTGTGCCCGCATTGTGGTCTGGTTTAAGCCCAACTTTAGTTTTGGCTCTGCCATGCACTGTAATTTATTTTGTGTCCTATGAACAACTCAGATACAGAATGAAAACGTTTTACAACCAAATGTCCGGAGACCGTAAGTTTTTGTTATTATTTGTCTAAAATTGCCCTTATTTTCCAGCGTAAGACTTCGATCAAGTGGTGTGTAAAGTACATTAAGTCCTAGTTACCCTTTAGACGTTGTTAACATTAGGCTTACTGATATGATGTAATTTATAGCTTGTCTTTGATTACGAACAATGGCATGGTATTGTGTAATCTGTAGTCAAGTGCTTGTTTTCCCAACCTTAACTTCAAGGTGAATTGATGGCAACAAAAGTTTCTAATTGTATTAAAACCATTTTTAAGAAACTTAGTTTACTGTTTGAATAAGATCTTTATCATACTTTATTACTTAGTTAATGTACTACATTCTGTCGATAATAGCCTCAAGTTGCATCCATTATTATTCCAATTAAAATACACATTTGTATAGTTAATTATGTATACTCTTTCCTGTATTTCACCAGTTTATTAGCAACTTCTCCATCACTAAATACTTTATTTTATTAAAACTACTTACTAATCCATGTTAATAATTTCGCAGTGTCTCAACCAATGTGGATACCCTTGATAGCGGGGGCTACAGCCAGAATGACAGCTGTGACTATAGTCAGTCCATTGGAATTGATTAGGACAAAAATGCAGTCAAAGAACTTAACATATGCAGGTAAATATTGATTACAATTTATTAATGTGAAGTGATTTCATACCATACTTTCTTGAATAAATAAACTAAGTATTTTGAACACAATTTAAACTATTTTATCGAATTCCTTTCAGAAATAACATCTGCATTGCGAGACGTAATAAAATATGAAGGTCTTAGAGGTCTGTTTCGTGGATTAGGATCAACGCTTTTAAGGGATGTTCCATTCTCAGGTATGACAATATTCTTTGTGCTACTATAGCAAACATTTTCTTAGACTTGAATTGTGATTCATTTAAATGTGTTGAATATTTACAGGACTTTATTGGACAACGTTTGAATCAACAAAGAGAGTATTTAATAGGCCTGACTCTGAGAAGAACACATTTTTATTCAATTTCTTCTGTGGATCTGTTGCTGGCAGTGTGAGTATAACAAAAGCACTTCATAAATATGTGAAATCTGCTTATTGTACAGACCAAGACAAAGCTGTATATATAACTTTATTTTAAATCTTTTATTTTTTTCATTAGATTGCTGCATTTGTGACTTTGCCATTTGATGTCGTCAAAACCCATCAGCAAATAGAGCTAGGTGAAAAAGAAATTTATACAGGTGAGTCACTTGTCAGCATTTATTTCTAGTCATACTATTGAAAACTATTATTATTCCAATCTTAATTTTTTATTATTTCTAGATGGAAAGGTTCAACAGCGGGCTTCTAATATGCAGGATATTGCTAGAACCATATACCGTAATCACGGTGTAAAAGGATTGTTCACGGGCTTACTACCTCGAATATTCAAGGTTGCCCCTGCATGCGCGATCATGATTGCCACATTTGAATATGGGAAACAGTTCTTCCAAAAGTACAACACACAGAAATATAAGGAGAAAATGCAAAGGTGAGCATGAGAATATTACGTTCTGTATGTAATGTGTGTTCCATTTGAGAGTGGGTGGCAGTCAGTGTCTGTTTGGAAAAATGGAAGCACCAATATTTATAAGAAATATACATAAATATTTTATTGTTCAAATTAATTCTGACTGTAATAGGTTGTTTAAACTAAAATATTGATGCTACTATTAATTTGTGTGGGTTTTTGAATTGTACTTGTTTCTGCCATCAATTCCATTGTTTTTATTAAATTAGAAATTATATTGGTGTAGATAATGAAAATGCTTGCTTATCGACAACCAGACTACAAAACCATATTATTTTAATTCTTTTTCAGTTCATGCACAGATTGATTTTTGTTTTTGTTTGCTTTTTGTTTGTTTTATAAAACATTCTATTTCAGACAAGGAATAGAAATAGAAATTATTAAAAGCGAATAGTTGCATGTCCTTGCGCTCCTGAAGGTATTCTGTTTATTTAATAATGTACATGTTTTAGCAAGTGCTTTAGTTAAATCTTTAATTTTATCACGTTAGCAACTATTTGTAGCTTTACTGTAAATTATGAGACAGATACCAAATTAATTGTAAACTTAGACCCTCAAAAAAGCAAATAACTTTGGTTTTTAATGGTTTTTTCTTTTTTATTTTCAGGCACCAAGATATTGTGTTGATAGGAAAGACTAACAGTAGTGACTACTCATGATTCAATAGTTCAGAAGCAAGAAATGAACCAAGAAAATGAATGATCAAATAATATTATTGTGATAAAACTAGCTTAGCTAATAGTCAATACAGAATGTTATGCTTGCAATTGAGAATAATGCATAGAAACATCTGTAAATTGTTACCAAATGAACTCTTAACTAACAAAATATAGGCAATTCTGCAATCATGTTAGGATTTATTTATATTCATTTTGTGATATTGTAGGTTAACATTTCAGGCTTAAAATAGTTTTTGAAAGTACTGTATTTATGTAGTACACAGCTACTTCGACCTGAATACCGATGAGTTTGTATATTAGTATTTTAGACTATAGTAGCAAATTCAAGCAAATAGCAATAAAACCGGGGTTCGAAAATATCCGATATATATCATAAATATTCGATATTTATGATATATATCATTAGGATATTTTCGAACACTGAATAAAACTGTTGTATTTTTGCATAATGCCTATTTAACATGACGTTATTAGTTCTATGGGTTAGTTTTGATGAGTAACAAACGAAGGTAGCCAAAGGCATTCGAACATTATGTTCTTGTATACTATTTGATATTCCAGTGCTTTCTTTGAAAGAATCACTTCTGAAATTTTCATTTATTTGTCTAAAAAATAGAACAATTATTTTTATTCATGTGACTATACATATTATTTTGAAACATTTAGCAATGTAATTTTTTGTAAATAGTTTTATGTTGATACCCCATGTTGTTTCACCTGTTGAGTATAATTATGTAGGCTTTATTTTAAATTGTTTTTGTAAATAATCACCTGGACCTGAATAATTTGTAAATAGGATAAAATAAATGTTAATTCTGTCAAGAAAACAGTATTTTTTTATTTTTAGAATTCATTTGGATCTGTTTCATCACCACATACTTAACCTAAATTTTCAAATCTGATATCTGGCAACAAAACAAAACCTTTCCAACACAGTCTAATACATTATTACAGTGTATTAAATTATTATTCTAACTACCAAAAAAATATCATTCACTTGAAGGTATAATGATTTTAACACAGGTATTCTGTTAAACTAAACATGCATGTGAAGCTGTGGGAATGTTAGGCAAAATGAAAAATAGCAATTGTATAAAACTAATTTATTTATTACAATATTCTTAAAATAAGCTTAGTGTACAATGGGTCCCAGGGGTTCTGCTTTTATATTACCAAGGTCTAGTCTGCTGTCTATAGATTCATCAATTTGCCCGACCACTGCGATATTGTCGCCACGAATTATGTGAAGTCCAAGCACTACTTGCGCTACCCCAGTTGACGAAGAAAACACACGTTCATGGGATTCATCTAAAATTATGTTTATTGTTTGATCAAAACCCTTCAACGTTCCAATAAAATTTCGCCCATCTGCGGTTATAACAGACACTGTCTGGTTTACGTAATTTTCTAATCCTGAAGCCATTGTCGTAGAAAAATTTACAGCTTAGTATTTCTAGTTAGAATTACTGTAAATTAAAATTGAAATATTTATCGTCGTTTATCGGCGTTTTCGTAGGTGTCAAAATCACAAATGCGGCTGTCACTGTCATCAGTGTCAGTAAACTTTTTTATTGGATTCCTTCTGCAAAAATAGGCAAAGATATTAGGGCATACAGCCAAGTTTTCAGTTTTTTTTTTTTTTTTTTTTTTTCAATATAATAATGACCCTATTCTGCTCTCTGCCCTAAACTTAATTAAAGTGCAATGAATCCCTCTCTTTCCCTTGAGTTTATGTAATAGCACTTTACTGAGACTTAGCACTAGCACGGACTTCTTAAAATAATTGAATAACGAATGCTGCACTGTTTTGTTTCATTTTACACTCATGAACTTTCACGAAAGCAGGATATTTGTTTATTTACATTGTTATGACATACCTACCTAATAAAGTGTTTTATCCAATAGACATTATATTGATGGGCCATTCTTATTCTTACGCATTTTTGTGTGAGATGTAAGAATAGCATATGTTTTTAAAGAAAATCAGTGCACTATAATATAGTGCACTGATTTTCTTTAAAAACATTATAATTTAATATATTATATTAATTTACTTAGTAAAATACCTCTATTAACTAGGCTCAATATCATTTTTATCATAAAACTATTAGAAGAATATTTAAAAAAAGTTATAAGTCCAAAATGTCACGGACCGTGTAGTGTAAGATTCCCGGATTTGGACATACAATATTTTTTTCTGAAGAGATGTTATGTTATTTTGATAAATATTACAGTAATTATGCAAGATTAATACATTATATAAGACTGTTAAAAATTTATATCAATAACTAGCTGACCCGGCGAACTTCGTACCGCCTTAGCGTAGAGATTTTCTTAATATTTTTTTCCGTAAGAACCATCCTTGGACTTCCACAAACATTTAAAAAAAAGAATTATCGAAATCGGTTCAGCCGTTCACACGTGATGCCGTGACAACGCGAAACGGGTTTCATTTTTATATATATCGTCACCGTCGTGGCAGAATTAAATAACTGACACTTTTGGCAAAAACCACTTTTTCCACTTTTTGTATAGTAGAAAGTGTTACCTATATTTTGATCTTACTCTCGTGGCAATATCTATGATATTTCCAAAGATATCTTCAGTTTAGTGAAACTATTGACCATAAATTACAACTCTGTTTGTTGTAGAATTTACGTGGCAAAACTGAATAAGTGACTTTATTTAATTCTGCCACAACTCACTGCGAACNATCAATTGCAAACATTTAAAATAAAGTTTGTTTACACTTTGACAACAATAGACTGACATGCAAGGTGACATGTCAATGACGTTTTCAGTTACTGTTGCCATTAAAAGAAATTAGTACCATTAGTTTTCCGCAACATGGCGAGGGTTTTTATGTTCCTGGTCAGGCTATACTTTCGATACACATCGCAAAAAGTTAAAAAAAAAAATCTTTAATTTAAAAAAAAAAATTGGCACAAATTTAAGAATGGCCCTGATAGATTCACAGTTACTGCAAACAATAACTTTTACTTGAGAAAATTGATGATATATCTTTATTACAGATTGATATTGTTGTGCTGTGTACTATCCTTAAATAAATAAATAAATAAATATTTTTTAATACACCATTATTAAACTAAACATAAATATTCGGCTAATTTAGAAAACAAAACAAACATGCTCTTCACTTTCCCGCCGAGAAACAAGAAGTGAAATCTGTGAGTGAAATCCAAAGATTTGTTTAGTGCAGGAAAAGGCAAATGCGTTAATCCATACAGCCAAGTCTCAAGTTTTTTTGTACACTACTTTTATTATTTCAGTACCGAAACTACTGGATTGATTTGAAAAATTATAACATTTTATTAGGGGTACGAAGCGCGTGGTTTGCCCAACACAATCAACAATCCGCTTTAGATATCCCTCCCATTCCCTTGAGTTTCAGTAAAGATATGCGCCTCATCTCCATTTAATGAGACTTTAATGGACTCCAAAAGAAGTTTGAACTGATCTCTTTTTTTCCGATTGTTTTGTTTCATTTGCCTACACTCACGCACGTTGATCCTGAGGCCGAACTTCAAACCTGACCCATAGTACGGGACGGTCCTAGTTACTGAAATTAAATAATTCTTATCAAGGAGATAAATAAAACCATAAAAAACATTATTGTTATTATTTATTATCTAGTTGTCGTGTATTCTACGCATCTAGATGGATCGGTCGGGAAATATTCTTGGCATTTGGTCATGAGTCTCTTCAGGGCTTGAATGTATTTTCTTTGTGTTTCATCGTTCATCACGTGCGCCACGTTTTTAGAAAAGATCTTCTCACGACCGGTACGGGCATGGATACCTACCATGGTCACACCAATGGGCCAGGGGGCATTGCCAATGGCCATTTGAAGATACGCGTCACTGGCCTGTAATAAGAAAATATGAAGTTATGGCTTCAACATAAATTTCAATCTGTTTCAGGGTTGTGGATAAAAAAAAAAAAAAAGGTTTTCAGGGTGTTTTCTATGTATAATATGTATGTATTTACAAAAAAAAAAGTATTTAAGTATGTTTATATCCGTTGTCTAGTACCCATAGTACAAGCTTTGCTTAGTTTGGGACTAGAAGCGTAGTGTAAAATGTCCAAGGAAATTTATTATTTATTTATTAGCGTACCTAGTGGCACCAATGATCGACACTTTAAGGAGATATTGGGCTTCTTATTAAGATTAATGGTCATTTAGTCATCTTTAAACCAAAAGTAACGATTGAGCATGATAAGGTATATTCTTGAGATAAGACTAGGATGTATTATTTTTATTAACTATACACGGACTAGAAAAAAATCCCAAAAAATGAAAAAGCATATATTAAATCTCCAATCATCGACACCGAATCTCCAGTAGTCAACACCCAGTCATCGACAGCTGCCACTTACCGACACCCAGTTATCGACGATCTAACTATATTCGGTTGTCAAATGAAAAATGTTCCAAAAAATTACTATCGACACGTGTCGATTATTGGAAAAGTCAGTTTGTGAAAACCAGTGATCGACACCAACATTTTACTAATATCAAAATAACATTTTAAATTCGTTATAACAAAAATAGATTCTATAGTTCTTAAAGTAACCCGTGAAAAAGATAAAATTCAAATAAGTTACAATACAGTAGTGTAATTAACAAAAAATGTACTCACTTCCTTAAGGATTTTACTAAGAAATGTTGTTATTTTCACCGGTACTCCAGCCGCAATCAGTTGTTATACTGCCATTTTCAAAATAAATTGGCGGATTTTGCTTAAATGTCAATGGGAGGCAGTCAAAAGTGTGCTTTCTATGGTACAGTGTTGACATATTAAGAAATCGATTTTATACTCTTATTTTATTGAATCAAAAAATAAAGTGTCGGTCATTGGTTCTTGTCGGTCATTGGTGCCACTACGTTATTTATTAATCCCAACTAATATTATAAATGCGAAAGTAACTCTGTCTGTCTGTCTGTCTGTTACGCTTTCCCGCTTAAACCTCGCAACCGATTTTGATGAAATTTGGCATAGAGATAGTTTGAGTCCCGGGAAAGAACATAGGATAGTTTTTATCCCGGTTTTTGAAACAGGGACGCGCGCGGTAAAGTTTTTCTGTGACAGACAAAATTCCACGCGGGCGAAGCCGCGGGCGGAAAGCTAGTTATAAATAAAGAGCATAATTATTTATTGGAATGGTTAACTAAAACAAAATCTCACATTAGAAAAAAATATCAATAGGGCATCTTAAACCAAATAGTCAGGCCAAAAATGATTAAAAAATGTTTACCATAATGTAATTCCTTTCCAATAAATGCTTAGTAATTTCCATGAGGCTGTCACAGATGTCTTCGGGAAGTGTTTTCTTTTTCAATTTTCTCATCAGGGGTTTTAAATACACTTGTGTCTGTGTGTAAGTAGCTCTTGCCATTTTGTGTTTTACAGAAGTTTTCTCTGCTGCTGTTGCTGAATTAAGTTGCTGTCCCCACATTGTTAGAAGGAACTGAAAAGAAAAGAAAATATTTCTTTACATTTATTTTTTCAAAAAAAGTAGAATCCTGTGATGTCACTTTAAATTCAAATTAACATAATTATTTCAGTAGTTCACCAGGAGAAAATGATATAACAAAATTACACATTCAAAATTATATTTACCTGCAATAATGCCATTATCACATTCATATCATGGATCCTGNGAATCCTGTCACCTTGGCCCATAGTTTTTGCCATTTCTTGTATAAACTCATATGTGACTGCGTCATCTAAGGCATCATCATTCATGTTTTTATCTGATTCACTCTGAAATGTGAAAAATTGTACATTATTGTAACATCTAATGTAATAAAAATATAATGTGTTTCTTATTATGCTATGCATTGTGTAGGAAGGCTTAACCCTTCAAGCTCTGTGAATCCAGTCGAGACACAATAGAAATCAATTGTTGTGAGGTCTTATGCAACCACTTGGGGTTTGATGGGTAGCGCTTTATTAATAGGATGAAAGTATAATTTTTTTCATTACCTGTGTGCCTAATGCCAGGATTTCATTCAGGTAAGCCTGGTCAACTTTGTCCATTGCTTCTTGGAAGTCATTGCGGAATCCCTGAAAAAAAAATCAAATAAAATAAAAGCAGGTTCTTATTAATCTTTACAGCCCAAAATTTTGATATAAATGATAAATTGACTCACTCTATTTGCTTCAGGCTCCTGGATTTCTATTCTCCGAAGTCTTCTGAACGATTGGCTCTCACTCTCAGCAAACAACAATATGGGGTGACCTCTCTCTCGCAGACGCTTGATGACTTCAGCCCTAGGTAATGATACTGTGTCTGTCTGCTCTACTTCTGTGCTATCTTGTCTGGTTACTATAATAAAGAAATAAAAATTATAGAGTAGATAAATGTTGAAAATTTTAAATTATGCTATCTCTCAAAACTGCTATGCTATTTCGTAAAAAACAACAACAACAAAAATCAACCCGATTGTAATCCATTACGTTCTACAATAATTTAAATAGCCTGTGTAATAAAAATAACCTTTTTCTTTCTTTTCTTCCCTCGATTTGTCAGTATCTTCTTCTTTAATCTGGGGTCCATATTTCTTCAAGTATTCTTCTTGCTCCTTAGCCAATAACTCCCCACGTTTGAAATACTTTTTATTCTGATTCTGTAAAATATGAACGCACAGTGGCATTAAAACTGTAATAATGTTGATGATGTGGTCTAGATGTTTGGATTCATTACTTACAAGTACATTTTTTTCTTCAAGAAGCTTGCGTTTTTTAGCAATTTCTGCTTTGAGTATATCCATTATAAATTAAAAATGTTTCTTGTTTATATTGATTTTACACAATCAAAACAACACACGCACACGTTTAATTTGTTTTCGACAAAAAAAATGGTATTTTTTTGACAGTTAGTTTTGACAACATTGACAGTACTATTTTAACGTTCATATGAGTATCGAGTTTGAATTAGAAAAAAAAACAACGAGCATCGAGTAACTTAATTGGAGAGGTAATAGATCAGTGGTGAGTCTACACAAAGTGCACATTATTATTAAAGGATGATGGGCATATTGGGCGTTAAACCAACAGAAACAAAAAGTATACTAAATTAAAGCTTAATACTAGTACTTCATTTCATAGTATGACAACAAACCTGAAATACGCGGGGATACGGAGATAGAGGTCGTTGAATATGCAAAGTTTCTATAGTATTTCACATCATATTAGAGTAATAAAAATAGTATTAGGTCAATTAGATTGATTGCTTTTATCGATCATATTGAGAGTATTGTATCTTATATTACTATCGATTCTATCGATTTAGTAAGTAAGTATGTATGTATACCGAATAAATCATAATCGATTATTCGATTGAAATAATCGATTATATTGCTGAAAATAAGGAATTGAATTAATAATTAAATGATAGTATTGATGATAATCAATAAAATCGATTAATCGAATTGTTAATCGATAAATCGTTATTTGGCAATATCGATTAATAATCGATTCGTGATCGATTATGCGACAACACTAAAGCTTAACTGGTAGAAATCCCATTGAAACATGACTGTGTTCATTTCATTTCTCTAAATGGTACCTACGAGTAGGTGTGGTCCTACGCACGTAATGTAGAACATGGACTTATTTTATACAATTTGTTGGCCCCACTCCTTAACTGTTGGACATAATAATTGATAAATAACTTAATGTATCAATGTAGGTATATTAATTGATTATATTTTTTGTTTGCGCAATAAAACANCCATACAAAATCTGGCATTGCCATTTTCAAACCAGTCGAAAAATGGTCAAAAGGCCTTTTTTTGTATGGAACTTTGATGGATTCGATTTTCGATTCGTCAAAAAGTGTTAAAAAGTATAATAAAAATAAAATCCCTTGGGATATATTTTAAGCATTACAAAAGTTTACACTTTTTTGCAAATAAACACTTATGAGAAAAAGGAAAATACCTACCCTGACCAATTTAATAAATAAGTTCATGCACAAATGTTTGTATTGTGCGGAAATCGAACCTGCGACCCTCCTGGCATAGTAGAGTACGCGGACTACTACATAAACAGTCATCTTAGTTCTTTAATCATTATAAGGATGACTTTGTGATTATACTTACGCCCGTATTCACAAACGTTACTATGAGGTATCAAAGTGCGCGTGGACGCACAGGGTCACGCACAAACCAATCACAGAGCTCTATTCAACGCAGTGCGTTCGATTTGCTGCTTCACTTAAGCAAGCATCGTTTGTGAATACGGGCGTTAATCATTTCACTGTTTCTCTTTAAAACTTGTACTTGTTCAATCGTTATTCATCATAGCTGACCCGGCGAACTTCGTACCGCCTTAGCGTAGAGATTTTCTTAATATTTTTTTCCATAAGAACCATCCTTGGACTTCCACAAACATTAAAAAAAAAGAATTATCGAANTAGTAGGAAAAAATGGTAAGTAAACAAAGTTATTTGCAAAACATTTTAGGAATGTCACACTTACTTTAAAAAGTACGAGAAGTTATCAATAGGTAATTATACTTATCAATAATTGCGCTTATAAACGATAACGTGATAAAGCTGTGATTGAATATTATAATTTACGCTTGTTTAAAGATAAAGAGTTAGTTATCTGCTGAGATTGAATACGAAAAAAACGCGTAAAAGTGGAGTAGAGAAACAAAATTAATAATGAATATCCAAGTTCTATTATTAATGATACTGACTCTATGTGCTGCTCGAATAAGTGGTAATAATAAAAAAAAACTACCAAAATGTGGTTAAAGTTAGCATTTGTTAAGTGTTCTCTTACTTTACAGCTGCGACAGCAAGACTGGTCGGTGGTAAAGATGCACCAACTCATTTTGGAAGGTTCCATGCCTCACTTCAAAACTTTACTGGGCATCATGTGTGTGGTGGAGTGATTGTATCACACCATCACATTGTTACTGCTGCCCATTGTGTTCTTGGGTAAGTGATTTTAATGTTACTGATAGTAAAAACGAGTGAGATATTGCAACTGGTTTGCAGCTCATGAATTTTTATGTTTCAGAGCCGAGCCACAGTATATTAAAGCAGTTGTTGGTACTACAAATTTAGATTATGGAGGTCAACATTACGATGTTTCTTCAATATACATCCATGACGAATATAACATAACTTCAAGAATAAATGACATAGCCGTAATCAAGGTTATAGGACAATTCAACTTAAGATACGTTGACATACTGACTTTTTATGAAAATGAGTTGGAAGAAGGAGACCAAGTGATTTTATCTGGTTTTGGTGCAGAAATGGTACGTAATAAATTAGTAGTTATGGTGCCGCTACAACAATTTTCTTCATGCAGTAATAGAGCGTCGCTAATCTGAACTAAAATTGGGGGATTTGGGGGACCGCATACCCATGCGCAAACCGTTTTTTTTTTCAGATAGCCAAACTGTATTAATGTAGACAGAGACTTATATCTACAGGCGAATTTAAACATTCTTGTCATGAGTCTTGAATGACAAAAAGAAATTCATCACAAAAAGACCAGCCCTGCCCAGTCTTTTGTATGCTTAAAATTTTTGAGACAACTGCGCGAGTGCATAGCATGAGAGAACGGATAATCGACACTCTTCAGGAATTATATTTTTTAAACATTTTCTTTTAATAATTTCTAGCCAAATGGGGAGTCTAGTCGTACGATGCATGTACTTAACCTACCAGTATTCAATCAAGAAACATGTCGATATGCTATGCGATATTCAAGAGAAGTCACTGACACAATGTTTTGTACATTCACTCAAATTGGTGAAGGAACTTGTCATGTAAGTGATTTGTAAGAAAACAAATCAATGTAATTATCAAAATATTCGAGAATCAAAGAAGATAAAACGTAGTCAATTCTAAAATTTGTAACAATTTATTTCAGGGCGACTCAGGAGGACCACTAATTAAAAATTATCAATTGGTTGGATTAGTGTCATGGGGTATTCCATGTGCAGTCGGTTTTCCTGACGTGCATACACGGATAAGACCTTATGTGAGCTGGATAGAAGAACAAATAAAATAATGCAAAAATGCATTACACTAATACATTTTAGTGCATACAGTTTACAGGTTTACATAAATTTTATACGTTCACGAGTTAACATTTCAAAATCATTTGACCATAAACATCAGCAGCTAGACTGTCAAAGCAATGCTGATGGCGAAATTACATAACTCATTTCCTAAATATACTGAACATAATTATAATTATAGAGTCGTTAAAATAAGCCAGAAAATTGGCGGTAAAAGTTTTATTTAATCAAACAAAAACCCGCGCGGATTTTGAAACTTAATTTGAAGAAAGACAGTTACTTTGCTATCTAATAACTTTATCTGTCGTCTTTTTGTTACTGCCAAATAAATTAATTATACCTTGCCTTGCCTTTTTAATATTTTTTTCATTCTCCTCAGTTTGTTCATGTTAATCTGCAAATTAAAATATTTAAATTTATCCTTTTATACAAACCTAGTAGACCTTTTAATTATCTAATAAATTATAAATTTAATGTATTGTCTTCTAATGAGGGCTATCGTTTTTATACTTAACAGTTGGCACCCCTGGCGATTGACAGGACCTTACTCTACAGTGGCGCCATCTTGATGAGTGCAAATGCAATAGTCCTCCTACCACTTTAGCGCTCACAAGTTGGCGCCACTGTCTTCGCTACTAGCAAGTGACAGGACCTTACTCTACAGTGGCGCTAACTGGTGAGCGCTAAAACGATAGCCCTCATTGGCATGTGCTAAGCCGTGTGGTGACTAGTGATGTACAAGGCTCGAGGCTTCCGTCCCGTCCGAGTCCTTTTGCCGAGAGCTCCGAGTCGTTTACAGGGCTCGCCTCGTTTGTATGAAGCTCGACGACTTGGAAGTCTTTTTTAGAGTTCGAGCCTTTTTCGGGGCTCGCCTCGTTTGTAGCTTGGAGTCTTTCGCTGAGCTCGAGCCTTTTTGAGAACTCGAGCCTTTTTGAAAGCCCAGTTAAATTTTGTGTTAAAATCGTTCTATTAAATAAAACTGCAGAATTATGATAAAATACATATTTGAAAAACGTTTTTTACAAAAGGACACAAATCAAACAATGACTATTAAAAATCTTATAATAAAAATCAATGTAGGTGATGTTTATTTTTATTTAATTTGGAGGTCTTTCAAAGGTTTGAGCTCTTTCGAAGGTTCGAGCTCTTTCGAAGGTTCGAGTTCTTTTGAAGGTTTGAGCTCTTTTGAAGGTTCGAGCTCTTTTGAAGGCTCGAGCTCTTTAAAGCTTCGAGGCATGGCTCAGAGAGCTCGCAGCTCGGCTAAACTCGGGACACCGAGCCTACCGAGCTCACTGAGCCTTGCCTTTCTGCCTCGAGGCTTCAAAAATAGGACTCGACGCCTCGAGTCTTGTACATCACTAGTGGTGACGGCAGAGTAGAATACACTTGTCACCAACCCCTACTCTTCTCGCGGTGTCGTAGGAGTAACGTGACCATACGTCCCGCTTTGGGCGGGACTGTCCCGCTTTCAGACTCTGTCCCGCTGTCCCCCGCAAGAGCAAAAACGTCCCGCTTTAACTTTAAGAATGCATCTATCGTTTGGATTTACTGATCACGCAAGGGTTTATTAGCAGCGGTCAAGAAGCGAAAGTCTTTGACACTTATTTCTAACATTGTGACAGATGAAAAGATCTCTGGCTGGATTGCCGAGAATGTTACTACTGAAAACCGTTGGCTCGAATTATTCCAGCACTTTCGTACCAACACTCTTGATGTAACAAACTTTTCCATACTTATCGAGTACGTTATGTGTCTGCCAGGAAGTAACGCACCAGTCGAAAGAGTTTTTTCTCAAATGAACAAAATGTGGAATATTATCTGTGACCCAGCTAAGTGTAGCAGTAATGAAAGCTATGTTGATTACGAAAATGAATATAAATAAATCATGCAGTGAGTTCCATAGTTATCTAAAAACAAGATAGGTACGATATTCTAAAACAAATTTGTTCCGCCGACAAATACAAAAATACGACTTAGAAGTCACCCCACTACTTAACTGTTTTGTGTTTAGTGTTTTGATTTGTGTTATTCAATCTTCTATAAACTTGTAAAACTCCCAAAACTTTGTTTTATTTTATAATGCCGCAGGTTTTTTTACAACTATTCCTCAGTTGTCCCGCTCTGGCACAGAAAATAAGTGGTCACGTTACGTAAGAGGCTACTTAAGGGCTTCACATCAAACAGAGAACGGGCAGCAGCGCTCTCTGAAAAACATCAATTGGCATAAAATAGTTATTTATAAAACAAACCTGATAGTTACGTGTCTCCGGTTTTACATCCATTATGACCGCCATCACAGGCCTTCCGTGAGCGCACTGGAATGGAGTTTTACACGTCGAAAGAGATCGCACTAATTCGACACATTCTCTGTGTGGTAAATTGTCACCAAACTTTATCGCGTATCGACAAGCCTGGAATATCCAACGTCTTTATTATTAAAACTTACTTATGTGAATATTTCTGAATTTGAAAAAGAATTGGTAGGCATGTCTTACTTCACTAAATATAAGATCCATTATTGATTTTGGATACAGAGAAACACATCCTTTTTGAGATCGAATCACGTTTATTTCCTCCGAAATTAAGCTTCTTACAGCGCTTATCACTTTTTCAACCTAGAAAACAATCTATATATATATATAAAAGAAAGTCGTGTTAGTTACTCCACTTATAACTCAAGAACGGCTGAACCGATTTAGCTGAAAATTGTCAGGGAGGTAGTTTAGAGCCAGGAGAAGGACATAGGATACTTTTTATCCCGTTCGAAATTAAAAAAAAAAAGTTTGCTTATTTATTGCCATTAAGGCGGAACAAAGTTCGCCGGGTCAGCTAGTTTAAAATAAAATACCGCTTGTTTATGTAAAAACAATAGCATATACTTAGTACTTCAGATTAGGACATCCGACTTGTATGTAGAATCTTAGAACTTCGAGATAGGTAAATAGAAATAGCTTACCGGTCTAGGATTTTTTCCAAGTATGGCAGCTGGTATAGCATGTAGAGTTATGCTGTAGTTATTCTGAATAGTCCAGTCTAAACCAAATTGCGCGAATTTGTCCTTAAAATTATGTAGGTAGAGAATTTCATCTTTAGACATCTTGAGCAAGACATCATCCAGTGTAGATTGCTTCCATTCGTTATTGCTAAAATAATCTGCTAAATACCTCATGGTTTGAAATCCCAAGAATGTCAAAGTATTGTAAAACAAAACCTAAAATCTAATTGCTTACGTCATATTATACCATAGTAACATATATAGTTAGTTCTTATTAATAATATCAAATGATCGTTCATATTTTCATAGTTACCTGCCAAATTTTCCTCAAGTCGAATTCTTTCGTGTACCGCATGTTGGTCGAACAACACTAGGAATTCTGATTGGTTCGTCTTACCTTTTATGATGCTTGCTATAAACTTGTTGTCTATTTGACCCAAGACCTGATAATGGAGGAATAGTCGATTAGTTTTATATTTTAAATTTTGAACTATTTGATAAAACAATAATCTTACTTTTGCATTCTTCAACGACTTCGCACTAAAAGTCAGCGAAGAGTTTTCTTTTTCCAATCGGTTATTAACTTTGATAATGTTCTTTGAGGCGAGATCTTTAGAATCTTGTACATGGACTTCATAAACTTCAGTGTGGGTTTGAATCTCATCTTTGAACTTGTTATACAGGTCCTGGTAAATTGATGAAACACAAATTAGTCATTTATAATAGAATTAATGAACATAAGTTACTTAACACACTTACATCAGCAAAATAACCACTTTCCAACTGCATATCATTTTTATTTTTCACACAATGAGTATCGAATATAGGTGACATTCCTAAAAAAATACTAAATTAAATCAAACTCATCCTATAGTTTATGAGACAAATTATTCAAGTTATCAAACACGTAAACAATATTTATGTGTAACTGACCCTTAGGTAGAAATCGTGGTCTATTTCGGATCCCAAAATCGTTAGCAGCTAAGGCTCTACCATCTGATGCCTCAACGTTACAAACAAGTTCTTGTTGATTTTCAAATTCAATAATTTGATCAAGTTCAGCTCCTAAAGTATCTTCAAGGCCATTTTTATTTATTGTGTCTGTGACTTCTGGACTAACACCACGATTTATTTCTTCTATAATGGGACTTGGCGACTGAAGAAGTTGTAAAGTGTTATCTCCGATTACATTGAAATTGTTTACTTCTGGATTTAATTCATTTTGTTTCGATTCAGATTGGTTAGTCAGGATAGTTTCACAAACATTCAATGGTTCTATTGTGTTGATAATGGGACTTTTGCTATTATTATTTGAGACAAATATTACATTCAGATTGTCGTCTTTGGGATATTCGTGTGTTTTATTAGCAAATATTTCTTCTCGTTTGCTGTATGTCAATGTCCAATTACTTTCATTACTTTCGTTATAATCGTTGTTCCCTTGTGATTCATTTAACGTATCGGAAATTTTATTCGAAGAGGTTAAAGTGTACGTAAGCCCAATGGTCGATGTAACAACAGTTGTTTGTTGTTGGTTATTCATTATTGTAACTGGAATAACGTAGGTTCTGTTGATGTCAATGTTGGGATGGTGGTTTCTATGACTCTCCCTTTGATCAATTCTGCTATCAGAAAATTCTATTGTATGTGAAGTGAAATTATCAGAAAAACTGTGTATATGAAATTGCTTAGTAGCCGCCTTTGATTTTTCAATTATTTGTATCTTTTTTGGGTAAATATTTTTGTCACTTCTGGCGTTTGAATCATTTAGTATGAATTTATTTTTATTAGATACGATGGGATATCTAGTTTCGGGTTCGTAATTTAAAACATTGTCGTCAGATATCATTGAGCTTTGTCCCTTGTTACAGTAATCAAATTGTTTTTTACTTGCAACATTATTTTCGTTTCTTACATTATGCTGATGACTTGAAGTCCCATTTAATGTGTATTGGTGACTTTGATAAGTTAACATTGTGTTAACGTTTTGATTTTTGGACATTTCTTCTTCATTTTGTTTAAGGTTTTCCTCTTGGTAGTCTTCTTTAAGCTTCAAAGAGTTTTCAGTATTTATTGAGTCAGTTATACATTTTAACAAATCGTAAGAAGTTTTTAAAGTTGCTTCTCTTTTTTCATTGAAACGTTTGTAGTTGGTATTTTTTGGGTTTGCTTTTGGTGTCAATGGAATAAACTCATGGATAATAATCTCTCCAATTCGTTTTCGAATTGAAATATTTTTGTTGTTTCTGGTAATGTTGCTGTAACTCACGCTTTCATTTACATAAACTTTTTGGTTTCTGTTATTATTGTGTGGTAATAAATTTTCTACTTCCTTGGCCAATAAATTGCATCTTTTAAGAACTTCATCGGGTTGTTTTCTAAAAATTTCAACTAAAGGATCTATTTTCAGTTTCTTCTTTGTTTTAGCAGGTTTTTTAATTTTGTTCGATAGTTTTGGACGTTCAGATTTATTGATTTTAGTAGGTCTAGAAATACAGTTCTTAACCTTGTTATTGTTATTGCTGTGTACCGTGTTAACTTTTGCAATTTTATGACGTTCATTTATAATCTTTGGTGTTTCGTTTTCAAGAACTTTATCAATGTCTATCTGATCTGTTATTGTATCGTCAATGATAATATTTTTATGCTTCTTAATAACAGAGCCTTTGGGAGGAATCACTTTAGAAAGCGATAATTTTGCAGGTATGTTCTTTTTTCGTTTGATTAACTTTCCTGAAATGTTGTGAATTAATTTTGTTAGTAAAATACAATAAATATTAACGAAACAAAATGCAATTAAAGTAATTATTTTAAAATACGCTAAGTATAAAGAAAAAAAAAACACTACCTTTGATACCATTTTGCATTTGTGATACGCCTACTTTTTTTGGTTGACTCCCTAATATTTTCTTCATTATCTCTCTTACTTGCTGCCTTGTATCATCTTTCTTATTCTCTTTTGTTATGGCATTTTTGTTATCTATTTCATGAACTCTTTTTATTTCTTTTACTTTTAACTCTCCTTTTTTAAACTTTACCAATTTTTCGATTAGTTTTGTTACCTGATTCCAATTTTTGAATTGCAATGTTGATTGTTTTGGAGTATTGCTAATATCGTAATCGTAGTAAGGGCACGTGATAAAAATAAAGTAAAATGCCAACTGATTTTTAGATGGCTCATGATCTTCGATATGATTTATATTCTGCACAAAGGGAATAACATAATGAATAATAAAGAATGTAGGTAATCAACAATTTCTTATAATCTACAAACCGGTACATCTACATACCTTGGATTTTACTCTAGTTGTTCGACGCGAAGGGTTTATAGATTTTGACAAAGTATCATGAACAATTTTATACAGTTTTGGGTTATTTACAAACTTCTTGTTCAGGTAAACCCAATGATGACAATCAGGATGATCATTGTTCTTAGCAATGTAAGCTACAAGTTTGTACTCATTTTTCTCAGCCTGTAATTCTTGAATGCAGTCCTTTTCAATATCAAATAGCGATTTGAATGTTTGATAAATATCAGAGTTTTTGTGGGTTTTAAAAACGATTTCATTTTTACAATCATCTCTCAAGCTAAATGAAACATTATTATGAACTAGAGACAACTGTTCCAGTAATGTTTTGATGTCATTTATTTCAGTGACTGGATTTATACCCTTATTTTGAATATTTAGGTTGTACAGAAAACCATTTACTTCGACCTGAAAAGTAGTTATTTATAGATGACATTTCCAAATCAATCCATTTATTTAGGTTTTGTAAATACCACGTGACGTGACGTGATGTTATAATAACTTCAATATAATCATAGATCTACTCACTATTATGTAACACATCATAAATGATACTTTACTAATATTAAGACAAATTGATAAAGCAGAGGTGCAATGGTGACTAATTACTTAGAGCAAAAAACACAAAGCTCTATAATAGCCCCGGTTTCAATTGCTTCTTCATTTACAGTCACCACTAAAATATTTGTCCCTAGCGGGTTGAAACCTTTGTAGACTGCAATCTACAACTTACCATTGTCCCTTTGGAAGGCCGGATAGTAGTTTGGGTTAACTCATTCCTTCGTCCCTTGTAAAAAGTTTTTGTCCACGTTTCCTCAGTATTAGATACCCTTGACGTTATCTTGACACATTTGGAAACTTCAGCTAAACCAGCTAGCGATTGACCACGAAAACCATATGAATTAGGAGCAGATTTATATGTTTTCAGATCAACGAATTTGCTAGTAGCGTGTTTTAGGCCAAGTAAGTCAAAGTCGTCTTTGGCAATACCACATCCATTGTCAACGACTTGAATCTTTTTTTCCTGAATGTTGATTCTTACTGCAACTGATGTTGACTGAGCATCCAAAGCATTATAAACCTAAAATGATATAATACATTTAATTTAAATATTTCATACGATTACCTCCGAAAAAACGAGTTTATTTATTATTAATACTTACGAGCTCTTCAACAGCTCTTTTATAATTGAATATGTGTATTGCAGAACTGAATAACGACTGAATATTGATAGAGAGCTTTTTCATAGCCATTTTGTGTCAATTAAATCACATGATAACAAAAACATTACTCCTGCAATCAAAAGACAACTGCGTATTTAATTATGACATTAGATAGATTAAACAAAAGAGAACGCAAACTTTTTATTTTTCATTTCAAGATAGTGAAACTTTTTGCTTGACTACGTATAGGCATACTTTCTTGATATAGGCACAGAATAATAATAAGTACTGTATAGGTACCTAATATCAATAAAGGTTCCTTGTCAGGACTACGGAACTCTAAAAAGGTTTTAGTTCATTCGACTATCTACCATCCAATCAGTGGTTACGTGTGAAACTGTGAATCATCCAATGAACTTTTATTGTAAGGAAAATAAACCTTATGTACCTGGAATTACGCAAATAAAGAAATTTGATTGATTGATTGATTGATTGAATAAATTACCAAGCATTTCGGCTGTCTAGCCTAAGGTTTGTATGAATGAAATTTCCATTACTTATTGGTTTCCGAACTAGGTTATAGGTATAATGAATGGGCATCGATTGGTATATTTTAGAGATGAAACGGATATCCGGTAACTATCCGGTAGGCCGGATATCCGGCCTAAATTTACTATCCGGCCGGATACCGGATAGTAACTCACTATCCGGCCGGATACCGGATATTAAAAAACTACGAAAATTTCCTAATAATAAAATGAAATGCATTAATCTTTGAGGTAAATGTCAATAAAATGGCTTACAATAATGACGAATTTCATTTAAAGTCCAAAAAGTTACAAAAAAGCCATATTAAGGCCTTTCAAAAAACTAATTTATTTTTCTGAGCTATTCACTCTAATGATGATATCTGATAATGTCGAAATATTTCCAAATAAAATAGGCCATCTTTTTTTCCCTGATGGTCTGATGACATGATGCAGTTCAGTCAGATTACGCAGCAAGTAAACTAATTTAATTTTCGCTATTCAATCACACAATCACGATAGCAACCGAAATCGCCCGAATTGATCTGCCCCCTAGATAAGTGGCAAAATCTGACATTCTATTCGGACGGATTCTANGGTATATTTAACCCTGAACTTCCACGTGTCCTGAACACCACCAGTTTGAAGCAGTCGTAATCGAATGGCCACTACACGTAGCCTGTTTTAACGAGGGTTGTAAAAATGTGTATTGTTTGAATATTCAAAACGAGAAATTACCACGCGGTATTAAAGTCTGAAATCAAACGGCGGACTCTTCCATAAATCTTGTATAGAGCGATAATTTAGTTTTCACTGCTTTAAAACTTTAGTATGGTTAATGTGAGTGATTTCGAAGAACATGAGTATAGAAGAAGAAATTAAGCTCTTCTGGGAATACGTTAAACGGTGAGTCATTACTTTTGAATTTTCAACCGACTTCAAAAAAGGAGGAGGTTCTCAATTCGACCCGTATGTTTTTTTTTTCTATGTTTGTTACGCGATAACTCCGCCAATTATGAACCGATTTGAACAAATCTTTTTTCGGCGTATAGGTAATACCTCAAGGGTGGTCCCATTTAAATTTAATAATAGAAAAAACAACCCCCAAGGGTGGAAAATTGGGGATGAACTTTTTTATACGCAATATCTCCGCTGATTATAAATCAATTTGAACGATTATTTTTTTGTTGAATAGGTATTATCAAAAGGGTGGTTTCATGCGAATTTGAAGAAAATATTTCACCCCCAAGGGTGGAAAATTGGGGATGAACTTTTTTATACGCAATATTTTTAATTTTTAGTTTTTTTTGTGTTCACGCATTTGAAGTCGGTTTTATTTTTTTAAAAAGTTAATTATATGTTATAATTGTTAATTTATTAATAAAGAGAAAGAGATAGGTAGAGAGAGGTTTGGACTAACAATGATGAATGAATATTTAATTAATATCTAAGGAAGCTTTAAAGATTTAGTGAAATAAAAATAAATACGTGGAAATATTTTTTTTTACATATAAAGTTTCAGAATACATAATTAATAGTAATTGTCACTGGTATACTACAATTATCATTTATTGCTGTACCTATTTTATTAGATAACTGTAGATATCACACATGCAATATTATATTGGACAACAATATTGGTACAAATGTGATATACCGCTCTAATTGCAGATTTAATTGATGCAATTTATGGAAATGCTATGTGTAGGTGGTAACGAATATCAGTGTGTGATTAATTAATTAATGATAAATGGGAAACCTTTTTTGTTTGATAATGTTGAACTTTTTACTATTTTTTAAACTTTTGTTAATGAATCAACATCTATCATTGGGTAATAGTTAGCCTCATTAATGCACGTTCTTCTTGGCAATATTAAACAGTGAGGAAAGATTGATTTTAACAAATTGGTATCTATCGAACCTAGGAAAACTTCGTTCAAGGCCTTTTAACGCCATCACGTCTCTATTCCGCCGTCAGTTTTTATTCAAAATCCTTCGTGAAGGACATCGAACTTTCATTTTCTATATAATAGTATTCAAGGATTCATTTTAGACTACTTATAACTGGAAGGAAAATAAGAATACTTTAATATTGAAAATCAAAAAAACATTCGTCCGTAGGTACCATTTCAAGGAACCATATTATTTGTCAAAGGAAAATGCTAGATGATTGGTTCAATATCGATTTAACTTAATAATTCATAAGCTAATGTGAAGGTTTTACCGGTAACTATACCGTCTCCAACGTTTAGCTGCTTGTTTTTCAATATTCAAGTATTATCGATTGATAACTGCTTGAGAAAAATGTAGCTGTTGATTGACCTAGTTCTTAAATAGTGTTCCAAATTCTTTAGGTTATAAATGTATCAAATATTTTATTTACTTATATCTCAGCAACAACAACATATCATATGGTATACATTTGACTGAATGAAGGAGGTAATATTAATAAATGGCTATTTTAATATGCAATAAAAAATTTGAATTTGAATTTGAATTTGAATTTGAATTGTTGAATGGCAAACCTATCTTTGGTAAAATATACATACACAGTCACTACACCCGGCTCCTCATCCATTAAGACTGGCATATGTTTTAAAACTTATAACAGTCTGTGTTAATACTCCGCCTATTTTACTCATAAATTCAGACAATGATATCTATAGATAAGCAAGAATGTAAGCTACATGAATGTTGTCTTTAAGAACCCATTATGTTAAACTGAGAACTAGAGATTATACCTATGACCCTATGAGCATTATTGTGATCTTCTTATGATAAAAAATTAATCATTTCCTATAGACGTGTGGTATTTACGTTTTCGTCAAAAAATCACCTCTGTATCAAGTCAACACAAGTTTGCTTGCTTCCCTTATCAACAGAATCTACACAAATGTCTGGATAAGTTTAAAAATATTTTGTCCCGTAAGTGCCCTTTTCTGGGTGTCCTTTGTTTTTGCACATTCCAACGTTTTGACAAATTTTCGGCGAAAGAATTACTTGGTTCGTCTATTATGGACAAAACAATAGCTGTAGATAAGTTTGGCCAGGGGATGGTCATGAAAAGAAGCTATAAATATGGATATTTTGCTGGGAATACCATCAGTTCTTTTGGTGTGTTCGTTGGGGCAGTTGCAGTAAAGTTTGAAGGTAAGTGCGTGTAAATTTTACTTTGATTTTCAAATTTTATACTTAGGCTGGGTTGCACCATCTTACTTTGACTTTAACAAACGTCAAAAATCTGTCAAACTCCATACAAAATATGCCAGTTACCGTTATAGTTACGGTCAAAGTTAGGTGGTGCAACTCAGCCTTAGTGTTGTTATAAGATGTAGAATCAAAAAAAGAAGTTACTAATAAGTAGAGTGATGAAGTTTAAAAGTTCGCGCCAGTAAACTTGTAAATGGTTGCTCGTTTTCCTATGTCTAACATATCTGCGACTAAACCTACTACAATTTAGTAAGCGTTAAAAATATAATAATAATGGATACTTATTATCGTTTTCGTTTCTCCGTAGATGTTCAAGAAGACAGTATTACTTCTGGCCATAGCGTCGGCTTATGCGACCGAAATATCATCTTCATACGCCTTATTAGAGAAGCATTCCACATTCAAGCCCGACTTGAAGACAGAGCCCATTGATGAGAAGCACAGAACATCTGAGGCTGAACGACACCCTGTATACAACCCAGAGGACTACAGACGCGCGTTTGTGAAACCTGTAGAGTCAGCCAAACCTGTGTCTGCTGACCATGACCGAATGCTAGCTGACCAACCTGCTGAAAACAACGCTGATGTCAGCAGAATTGTAAGTAAACACTGGAATTTATTTAAAAGTACTTTATTTTATTTAGAGATACTTTTTAGTCACACATAAATAGGCACTATAATGAACATGGTTTAAGAGAGCGCCTAGTTTCTGTTTCACTGAAAAGCACTTACTTTCCGTGAATTTATGTTTAAAAAGACAATAATTTCATTGAAGTGACTAACACTAATAAATACAAAGTCACAAAGTTGTATACGAATTAAGTAAGTACCTAGGGAGACTTCAGGTCGAGTGTGACTTTGTTTGATAATTCCGTGGTATTTAAATGAATGTTTATTTCAGGACAATCTACAGATTCCTGGATATGGATACTACATGCCCGCACCAACAGACGTGGCTTATCCTGATGTCCCATATGCACCTGGCTACGCATATGCTCCTAGCAAGTCAGTATTATACTCGTAGAACTTAATTACTATCTTGCTCAAATCGCAAAAAAATAAAATTAGCAACAATTTCACCAATCGAGAGCAAATGATCTATTTTTTTTTTAATTATTCAAATGCAACTCCTCGAAATGGTTCACTTGACAATTGCTAAACTAGGTCTTTAATACGAAAAAATCTCGAATTTCGGTACAAACTAAGTATCAATTCTGACTGTAATTGGTCAATACTTACATTCCACCAGTCCGAAGGCTTGAATCCATCCATACTATATTTTAATAATAATAAATAAAATTGTTTATTTTCACACCTTATAGAGCTTATACATTACATCTAAAGTTACAATTAGAATTAAACATACATTATGAAGGAACAGAGAATGGTGTGACTGGAGCCTAATGTAGGGCAGCCCTGTATATCAGGACTCCAGGTCCCACCCGTTTATTATTAGAGTTAATATATTATTTTATTATGAGAGTTTTAATTGATCAGAGTTTTTTGGAATTATTAATTTTAATCATTTTGATTTGATTATTATCATTTTGCAGCTACGACATGTATGTGGAGCCTGACACTTCAGTCGCCAGCATGCTGTGGAGCCAAGTTCCTGATTCTAGGGTAAGTTTTTCCTTAGAATATAATTTTAAGTCAATAATTACCTATTAGCGAAAAGTATTATGAATAAATTAGTTATTATTAGAATTTACTTGAAAATTAATTCAGAAACAATAGTTAAGAGTTAATAGGCAGTTAAGAGGTTATAACAAGAGTCTATGGTAAATTAGAGTAATAACTAAGTATATTGAAAGAATTCATGGATCATGCGATAAGTAAAAAAGACGTACAATTTATAATAACTCATAGAAATACGATGTAATTTAATTTTATACTAATCATATTTTTTCTATTTCAGTCAATCGTCGGCTTCGTTGCGACCACCATATCCAAGATAATGGCGAATGCGTTTCTTATTCTTGTCGGTGCTTTTATTACCGTTGGAATATGTTCTTATACGAGTCTTTGCCATATTCATATCAATGGCATTGGCCCCATTCAAGAGGAGATGAGGTCCCTGATGACTCCTGAAAAGTTACAAAAGATTGGACACGCCGCCGAATTCGTTAAAACTGCGATTGACAAGTACCAGAAGATCCAAGGAGTTGAAAATGTCGAAGCTAGCAGAAGACGTCGCTCGATCTTCTTTTAGATTTAGATATTGTTTAACATGTAAATAAATAAATAAATAAAATATTTCAGACAATTTTAAAAATCCATATTAAACGGGTTCGAAAATAAACATACACACAAACAATAACAAATTAAAAAAAAAACTTATAGTAAAGAATTATAGTTTAAGCAATAAATACAGTTTTATCAATATTGTCGTTTGCTTATCACATTTCCTATCCAAATAATAAAAATATGTACAGGATAGCTCTACTGTTAGGTAGTAGTAGGGAAAATAATTCACTCAATGTTAAAGTTTATGCGGATGGATGGAATGGAATTGGATTAAACAAAACAGTATCAGTTATTGTTTATAGATCAGTGTAGAATAAAGGCTATGTTTATAACAATATAGGCCAAATTGTAACAGTTAGTGTCACAATACTGGGTGATTTTGTAATCAGTATCCGAATATTAAGGTACAATCTTATTCCAATCGGCCGACCGCAAACTGCTAAACTCTATGAAATCTGCAGCGCGGCATTGCAGTGCTGCATTCAACGTGTGCCAATTTTGATAAAAATAATTACATGAAAAAAAAATCTTTACGTGAATCGATTCAGTTACTGATTCTGAGTTGCTCCTAAAAATTTGGACACTGATAACAAAGTCATCCTGTATAAGTTGGTCTTGTGAAGAACAGAAATTCGTGCGGGTGAAGCCGCAATCAAAAGCCTATTCAAAAGGACATGAAATCCTTTAATTCCTTCATGACTCCTGATCCTGACTGACTGAGAAGTTACATAAGATCGGACACGCCGTGTAATTATTCAAAACTGTGATTGATAAATTTAGAAGATAATAAAGTAAACCCATCAAAAACATAAATATGTTAATTTATGAGAGCCAAGTTCAATATTATGATACCTACGTGCCTTGGTTCTTGACTTCATCGAAACAAGAAGTGAAAGGATGATGGGCATATTGGGCGTTAAACCAATAGAAACAAAAAGTATACTAAATTAAAGCTTAATACTAGTACTTCATTTCATAGTATGACAACAATCCTGAAATACACGGGGATACGGAGATAGAGGTCGTTGAATATGCAAAGTTTCCATAGTATTTCACATCACATTAGGGTAATAAAAATAGTATTAGGTCAATTAGATTGCTTTTATCGATCACTAGCTGACCCGGCGAACTTTGTTCCGCCTTAATGGCAATAAATAAGCAGACTTTTTTTTATTACTTCGAACGGGATAAAAAGTATCCTATGTCCTTCTCCTGGCTCTAAACTACCTCCCTGACAATTTTCAGCTAAATCGGTTCAGCCGTTCTTGAGTTATAAGTGGAGTAACTAACACGACTTTCTTTTATATATATAGATATTGAGAGTATTGTATCATATCTTACTATCGATTCTATCGATTTAGTAAGTACCTATGTATACTGAATAAATCATAATCGATTATTCGATTGCAATAATCGGTTATATTGCTGAAAATAAGGAATTGAATTAACAATCAAATGATAGTAATGTGGCAATCAATAAAATCGATTAATCGAATTGTTAATCGATAAACCGTTTTTGGAATGCATCGCGATGTTGTGGCAGTTGACAAAGGCCTCACGCCGCTCTCCTTGGCGAACGAGAACTGGCGCAAGCCAAAGGTCCTGAGCGTCGCGGATCGGAAGGACGTATGGAAGAGCAAGGAGCTGCACGGGAGGTTCTATCGGGCCCTTACAGGTCCTGATGTAGACCTCCTCGCCTCGGTGAACTGGCTACGCTTCGGTGACCTCTTTGGGGAAACCGAGGGTTTTGCTTGTGCAATTGCTGACGAGGTCATGATGACGAACAATTACCGAAAATATATCCTGAAGGACGGTACGGTCGACATTTGTCGAGCATGCCACCGTCCCGGAGAGTCACTCAGGCATATAATTTCTGGTTGTTCGCATCTTGCTAACGGTGAGTACTTGCACAGGCATAACCTAGTAGCCAGAATCATCCATCAGCAACTTGCTCTTCAGTACGACCTTCTTGAATCTGAGACGCCTTATTACCGATACCAGCCGGTGCCAGTTCTCGAAAATGGTCATGCATTGCTCTATTGGGATCGTTCTATCATCACAGACAGGACTATTGTCTGTAATAAGCCTGATATTGTGGTGGTTGACCGATCCCAACGTCGGGCAATGCTCGTTGACATTACCATCCCGCATGACGAAAACCTCGTGAAGGCCGAGAAGGAAAAGCAAAGCAAATACCTTGACTTGGCCCACGAGGTGACCGCCATGTGGGATGTTGACTCGACGATCATTGTCCCGATAGTTGTCTCGGCAAACGGGCTAATAGCGAAGAGCTTCGACCAACATCTAAAGAAGCTCTCGCTGGATGGTTGGCTCAAGGGTCAGATACAAAAGGCGGTGATCCTCAGCACGGCACGCATTGTCCGGAGGTTCCTCAGCCTGTGACCCTACCACCGGTAGCTTGGGCCCTGCTCCGCTACCAGCGGAATAACTATTTTTAAGTATTTTTTTATAATGTTTTTTTTTTTTTTTTTTTTTTTGATAATTTACATTGTAAAAAAATATTTAAAATTAAGAACCAAGGTTAATAAAGAGAATAATAATAATAATTTTTTATTTCGGAAAAAAAATATTTTCCATAGTGGGTTAGTAGTTACAGCCTCCCTAGACAAAACGCACTTTTTGATCGAATCGAAAATCGAATCCGTCAAATTCCATACAAAAAAGGGGCTTTTCGACCACTTTTCGACTGGTTTGCGATTATAATGGCACTTTGTCTAGACCCACAGATGTACTTATAAGCTAGTGTTAGTAATTAAAACAAAGAGAGTGGAAAAAGAAAACCTAACCTAATGTGTTCTGCATTCGCCTCAACTATCGCTGCGCGACCTATGATGACACTAAAAGAAATAGAAAAGTAAATTGAGAAACAAAGCTTACCCTTCTCTCGTTTCTCGCACTAGTCTATTTTGTGATTTTTGTGGACAATTTTTTTCCATTCGATAGGGTCTTGATTGAATGCTATTTTTTATCGTTCATCGATGCTCACAGTTATTCTTCTCTAGATTTTGTCTCAGATCAAGTACAAACTTTCGCCTAGGTTTTTCGCCTTTTGTCGCCGATGTTTATTGCGTCAATTTAGTTATTCTGCGTTTCATTTCTTGACCCTGGCCCTGACCTGTAGATCCCGAGAAAAAAAAGTTGTCAATTATGTCATTAACGTCAGTCAAGTCGGGGCTCTGTTGAATTTTTGTTCTTTGTTGTATTGTGTGTGTAGTGAAATAATTGGTTCTTTTACATTAATTCTGAGATCTTGGAAATCATTAAAATAATCGGGAAAGGTTTCTTAAAAGGTACAAACACTTTAATATACAGAAAATATGTTTTGAGTTGAATGTATTCAATGAGTATAAATATCAAGTGCTGCAACTATTTTGAGCCGGCACCGAGATGCTATCTAATGTTTATTTAGAAATCTTATGGCTATTCGTAACATATACAATAAACAATGTTATCAGTGAAGAAGGTTTGGGTAATCTGGTGAGGAATTCGGATGGTAAATTCAATGTAGATATTAGCGGATGCACTGTGCTAGAAAAGCAATGTTCGCACTTAATTGACGATTTTGCATTATTGTCATGCGCTTTAAATGCTACGCACAGCAACAAATCACAAGTTGCATTCATTTGTCAGCACAAAATATGGACATATCAAGCAGAACTCCTTGACAATAATTACTTGGATTTTAAGTTAAAACAACCATGCCAAGATGAAATGATAACATCAGAATGCCTGAAGCCAACGGAGTACGGCATCGACTGTATACTGAAGAAAAAACCAACTATACGAAGTAAAATTTGTTGGAGGACTATAAATAAAGTTGAATCTTTAATTTTCAATGACTGGCAAATCACGGGGAATTTTTTGAGGAAGTGTTATGATGATATTCAGTCTTTTTCCTGTGGTAGAATTCCCCCAGATCCCAAAAGCCTGTCACAAACGCACACATTGAAATGTCTACTAAATAAAGAACAGGATTTAAAGCCGGAGTGCCAGGCTGAGATGACTGCTCTCAAAGAAATGAAGTATAGCATGTTGCAGCTAGATAAAATCATATTTGCAGCCTGTAATTTGGACCAAAAGACGGTATGTCCAGATGAATTGCCTGGGACTTGGATGATGTACAAATGTCTAGTAGATCATAAATATGACAATGGTAATGTAAACATTTTTTTAATAATTATGTGGGTATTTTACGTTTCTTTTTTATAACTATTGACATTTTATTTCTTTCAGCAATGACAAAAAGGTGTCGCGATCAACTATTTTATGACCAAAGAAATATGGTGATGAACTACAGAATGAGCAAAGGCTTGGTGAAATCATGTAAAGAAGACATACGAAAATACCACTGCCGGAAAGGTGTAGTGGAGGACAAAGATGTTAGACTTGCTCAAATTCTACTCTGCTTGGAAAACGTCTCTCATAATGAAAGTGCAAAGCTTGCCCCTGATTGCTTGATAGAAATGACTGACCACAGAAAGATGTTGATGGATGACTATAGGTTGTCACCAGAATTGATGCAAAACTGTGCCAATGACATCAGTATGCTGTGCAAGGGAGTTGAGTTAGGAGGCAAAACCATCCACTGCTTAATGGATCATGCTAGACCTAGACGAAGAAAAGATAAAAGAATCAGCATGGCATGCCAAAGATCTTTAGAAGTATTGGTACAGGAAGCTGACCCCGGTGAAGATTGGAGAGTGGATCCTATTTTGAGGAAAGCTTGCAAGCCAGTGGTGGACTCAGCATGTAAAGAAGTTGATGGTGGAAATGGCAGAGTGATGTCTTGTCTCATGGAAAAACTTGGAACCAAGGTTATGTTGGATGAATGTGAAACAGCTTTGTTACAGATACAGTATTTTATTTCTAGAGATTTCAAGCTAGACCCCCAGCTGTACAAAGCCTGCAAATATGATGCTGTTACTAAATGCAAAGCTAAACTTCAATGGGCTGACACCACTGAACACCAATCTGAAAAGGATCCCCTCATATTGCCTTGCTTGTATAATTATGCTTACAATTCTGAGCTAAAAGAAGAACTTAAACCAGCATGTGAACAGCAGGTTCGAAAAGTTATGAGGCAAAGAGCAGTAAATGTAGATCTGCTGCCAGAAATTGAAGACTTTTGTATTGATGACTTAGCTAAGATTTGCTTTGAGGGCACTGGTAAGGGAGAAGAAATCAGATGCTTACAAAGCAAGATTAAAGAGTTGTCACCAAAATGTAAAGAAGTGGTTGCAAACTTCACTGAGATGCAGAGTGGTCACATTGAACTGAATGCTGTAGTGAACAATAACTGCAGGATGCAAATCCAGAAACTGTGCTATTCAGAACTGAAAAGTAAAAAAGATGATGATGATGTCATGGAATGTTTGATTTCCCATAAAAATGATCCAGAAATTAAAGCTAATGTCAAATGTCGCGCTGCAATAGAACATGAGCAGCTGATCTCATTAAAAAACTATAGATTTACAAGAAAATTTAAGAATGCATGTAAATCTTATGTAGTCAGATATTGTCCTAAAGCACAAACCAAAAGCCAAGTGGTATCTTGTTTGAGTGAGATTGTTAGGAATGATACTATAACAAGGAGGAAACATACAATATTAAAGGACTGTAGACAGCAGTTGAGAAGTCAACTATTTCAGCAGAAGGAGAATATAGAATTGGATCCAGAGCTTCTGGAGGCTTGTAATAAGGATTTGAAAGAGTATTGCCCAAATGTGCCTCATGGGGAATCTGCTGCTTTAGAGTGCCTTCAAACAGCCAAGGGCAAGTTGAGTGACACCTGCAGGAGAGCCATATTTGTTGTCAGGAAGCAAGAGTTCAATGACAACGCCATTGATTATCACCTGATCACTAGTTGTAATGATATGATTGATTTATACTGCCATAATACTGAGACATCTAAAATTTTGGACTGCTTGAAGGTACAATCTACATTGTGTTTATAGACAAAATTAACTACGATAGGACTTTTACATTAGTAACTGAATGTTTCTGTTATTTCAGGCTCATAAACAGAAAACTGACTTTGATGAGAATTGCAAAATTGTTATAGTCAACAGAATGATTGAACAAAATACAGACTACAGGTTCAATAACAACTTGCAGAATGCTTGTAAAGATGACGTCATGAAATATTGTTCAGATATAATTGGTAAGAACTATTTAATATTTATTTATTTATTATTTATTTATTTATTTATTTTATAGAAACCAACAGCGATACATTGAAAATATTAGTTATAAGATTTAGACTGATAGTATAGCCAATGAAAGGTTTCCCTTTTTATAAAAGTACATTGTTGTTGGGAAAAAATATGAAAAAATATGCAAAGTACCTGCTAATAAATGTGGGCAGGCCCTCCACTAGGTGTACCGACGGTCCGGTAAAGGTCGCGGGAGGCACCTGGATGCGGGCAGCGCAGGACCGTACGTTTTGGGAATCTTTGGAGGAGGCCTTTGTCCAGCAGTGGACGTCATTTGGCTGAAGCAAACGAACCTACTAATATAAGCATTAATTTAACATACAGGATCTAATGGTGTTATAAGTCTATTTCACTTTGCCTTTACAGCACATGAACCTCAAGATGTAGAGCTCCAAGGAAAAGTATTATATTGCTTGAAGGAGAAATTCAGGGACTCAAAGCTGACAACACCGTGTGAGAATGAGCTGGCCAATGTACTGAAAGAACAAGCACTGAATTATCGTCTTGATCCTTTACTTGGCAAATTGTGTAAAGCAGAAATCCAGACAATATGTGCTGTGCCTAATGACTCCATAACCAATTCTGATGGCCAGGTAAATATTGATGGTTACTAGCCTAATACTAATTCTACATCTCTATTATTAGTCACACAATGGGTATTGTATACAGGGTGATCCATTCATTTGTGAATGATCAAACAAAAAAGGATTGATTCTACTCAAATACAACAACTTTCATACAGGAAAAATGCACAAGTTTTTGCAAATTGTTCCTGTAAGATTTTTTTGCATTTGAAAAGTACAATTAATCTTTTTTGTTTGAACACCCACAAAAAAGTCACCCTTACAGCCTACATGTTCTTCTTTTGGTCTGAAAATCGCAAATATTACAATAATGTAATGTGAATTTAAAAATTGTAACTTACAGCAAGCAAACTCCATGTTTCAGGTTGAAGAATGCCTTAAAAATGCCCTTCTCAATCACAAAATTGTGTCGGCTGAATGTGCCCGTGAAGTGGTTCAGATAATAGAGGAAACGGAGGTGGATATTGAGGCAGACCCTTTGCTAGAGAGGGCGTGTGCATTTGATCTCTTAAAGTATTGCAAGGATCTCGAGCATGGAGCTGGGCGACGTAAGCTTTTGTATATCTTACTAGTTTAATAATATTTTTATCAAATCTAATAAATGGTGAATTAAGAACTTGTACACGCGATGTTCTTTAATAGATGCGACGATGCGCGGTTGTAGCGATACAGACGCGATAATATATTATTATGCAAGTCGTACGTAGCCCAAAGACTAGCTGTGTAGGAAAAAAACGCATTGTCGGCGCATTTAGAAAACGGTGTGCACTGGCACACACATGTGGACAAAATGTATATTTTCTAATACGTTTCGTATCATATTATTTTATTACGAAGATGATAAAAATACTTTAATAACACTCCATTTGTTTCTTTTAGGTTTGAAATGTTTGAAAATCATTCTGAATGATAGTACTAGAAAGTTAGAACCAGATTGCCAGAAGGAGCTATCAAGCAGATTAGAAATGTATCGATATGTCGCATCTGTAAGTGCCATGTTAATTTTCATTATTTATTATAACTACCCACATAATTTACGAAGTAAATAATAACAATTTCTTGTTTATTTTTCAGGCAAACATGGTTGAAAACTTTGGCGATGTATTCAACGAACTCTCATCATCTCCATCAAAGAAGTATTTCCTAGTTGTATGCATATCTTTTGTAGGCTTAATTTTTATATTTGGTTTATATTGTGGTCGCATGACCAAAAGAGCTATGTATGTTAAAAGAAAATAGGATATAAATATTTACATAATAATTAAATAAGGGTGATTATAAAAATAAAAAACCGAACCTGCACTACAAGTATAAAAGTACAATTTATGAACAAATATTCTATTTATGAACAAAATATATTCTATCTATTCTTGTTATTTATTTCTATTTTTCTTTCTTTTTAGTAAATGTTAGTGAATCTTATAATCCCAGTCATCTAAAAACATGCTTAGGTAAGGTGCAAGATATTTAGAGTGATAGACACCAATGGTAACAATAATTTGCATTTATTTATTAATCTCAAATAAAACTTGTTGCAGGTTCGGTTTTTGATTTTTCTGTTACCCAAGTTTTATACTTTGTGTTTTACTCAGTACCTGAAAAATATTGTAGTACTTAAATGATAAATTAAAAACATCCGCCACATACAATAAGACAGCATATCAGGAAGATATGGGATAGGCAGGGCTTTATTGATTAGTAAAGACTATAGTATGTGTCAGTCTAAGAGCTCTTACACACGAGCAGCACATTGACGACAGCAAAGGCGACCGCAGTCGCCGTCACTTGTCGGCAGCTAGCCGTCGACGTGCCCGCAGCAAGCTGTCGACACGTCGACGTCTGCCGTCGACGAGTCGACAGCTTGCTGCGACGACCGTGTCGGCGTACGTCTTTGTACAGGAGCCAGCCAGTTGAAAATGGATTTCATTGAAGAAACACTGTTGTTGCATTACTCCGTCGTCGTCGACGAAAGAGAAAGAACCGGTCATTGTGGGTTTAAGAAATGTTATTGAATAGAGAACGAGACTACACACACCGACGCCCATGCTCTATTTTTTAATGTTTTATTATGGTAGCCTTCTAAATTCGAGTTCCATATTATTTCATTGTTTTTGACAGCACTAATTTTTTAGCAATTCCGAATCAATTTGTTCGGAACTCATTAGGTGTGCGTGTAAGCTCCTGGACTACTGACAGTTGACCTTCAAAATGGCGGAGGCGGCTAGCTGTCGCCACCTGCCGGCGGCAGCCGCGAACGCGTCGACAGCACGTCGGCAGCATGTCGACAGCTAGCCGTCGCCTTCTGACGTCGACTGCAGTTATAGATGACCCACGCTGAACTGTCCCGCCAAACTCAATGACAGGGGGGCGCTACCATCGTTCAACTATAAGGTTTCCAACATGGCAAAAATCTGAACCAGCGATCCGGTATTGACGGTGGCGCCCCACTGTCAATGTCATCGACAGGACAGTCCAGTATTTTGGAACTATACATGCGTCGACAGCAAAATGCTGTTCGTGTGTAAGAACCCTAATTTTATCAAGTTCTGGTTTAAAATGTAAAATATTTTGTGCGTTAACTTGTCCATTCTCATGAACTAGGTGGACATTAAAATTAAATAAATCTTACAATTGATCCAAACAACATTCTAGGAAAAGAAATCAAACAATCTTTACATAATCCTTATATTTAATTATCTAGACAATTACTTAAACTTAAAACTAATTCCATTCTGCCACATCATCAAACTCCATATCTTCAATGGATTCTTTTTTGATGTTTGGCTTATTTTCTTTCTTAGCTTCCACTTTAATTTCACCTTTGAGCAGTTTCTGGCTTTCTTCAAAGTATTGATTGGGATGATTTATGCCTAAACCAAAGTCAATGGAGTGTACGGTGTCGAAGTATTTGCTGCAAGCCACCTGGTAATGACCCTTTTTGGTCACTTCCACTATGTCATTTACAGCTGAAACAAAATTGTTTATTAGATCTTTATTCAATAAATTAACAGTGGCTAAATAATTTAAAATAATATTGTTTACCTTGAGGATCTAACCCATATCCTAGTAATTTATTCTTCAGATTGCTAACATCACAATGCCTATAAGGACATCCATGGCAGTCACCAGGACCAACAGTCTCATTTATTATTCTCAAACAGCTGAATGGGGAATAATTCTTCTTACTACCCTCTTTTCCATAGTTGTATCTGACATTGTAAGCATATTGCTTCTCAAATTTATCCAAATCCATCATTTTGGTAAACTCCTCCCTCCAAAATCTGAGAGAATCTTCCAAAGTCACTCCAATACCTTTCAAGAACAGGCCATATTGAAGTCTACCTCCATGTCTCAAGTGATGAGCTAACCTTAATTGGTCGTGCAGCTGTCTCATACACAACGGGAAAGATTTGAGTGAAAGGGAGTCCAAACTCTCAATAGGCACAACCGCTTTAGTGTCAGTAAAGTTGTTACCAGTATATGACTGGTGCAGGCCCTTCAATAGACTCACAAGCCTCTCATCCTGTTCAATCTCTCCAAGGTGGTGACAAGCAACAGCCAAGTTTTGCCTCAAATGTGTACGAAACTGAGCAGACAATACAGACACAAAGTCTTTATGTGGAATATAAGCATAACCACCTCTCAGAAATACTTTCCTGGACTTGACCAAATCTAGAACTTCATAGAATTTTACTTTATAAAATTTCATGTTGTCCACATTAGGATGAGAAGTTGATTCTCTGAGGAAGGTAATAACTTCATTTTTCTCTTCTTCAGATATATTGTTATAGCACAGATTGTTTAGTTTAAAAAAAGATTCTACAGCATCTCCACTCATGTTAATAAACCTCATTTTGAAAAGTTCCAGTTCTCTTGCCACAAACCAACGTCGTAGCTCTTCATTTCTGCAGTAAGCTAATCTAAGTATAAAGTGAGCAATGTGATCTTTTCTCCTAGCTTGTAAGTCGGCTTCTGTTGTACCACATTTAGAGACTTCGAAAAGCCTTGAATAGTATTTCAAACCTTGATTTCTTAGATCAGTTGTCACGAATTCCTTCCATTCATCAGAGTACGCTCGTAGTCCTCGCAAAGTTGTAGCTGTAGCTAAACTCCTAAGAAGTGTTAGCCTCTCCAAAGCTAAGGTTTCAAACTCTTGTAAAGAAATGTTTTCAGTTGGCGGAACTTTATACATTTGAAGATCATGAGGATAGGTTTCCATGAGACTTCCTGTAACCGGAGCTCGCGTAGATTTTCGTCGTATGTTCAAATCCATTATTATGTTTTATTTATCAATGTGTTTTATAACTGGAAAATAGCATTACACTATTTATCAAATTAATAAATTGAAAATTAAATAAAAACAGGCCCTGTCTCATCTGTGTGTAGGAAACAACAATAAAAAATGGCGCGAATATTTTGACAATTTGACACTGACAGTATTTTTTTTAAACAATTGTGTGTCGAGGGTAATGATTTCCATTCAACGAAATTTTTCAATAAAAATATGTCATCGTAAAAAAACGGTAACGTTAATTACTTAAATTTTTCCGTTTTCCTTTACACCTTGTGAACTGCCTAGGGCCCGGTTTCCACCTAGGTGGAACCAAATTCCACCTAGGTCGTCAATTTGTCAGCGGGTGGCAGCGCGACGCGAAGCGGAGCTGTGCAGAGCGGAGACGAGAAGTGGAAATAATGAAATCTGGTTAATCAATACACTTCTCTGCTCCGCTCCGCTTTAGTGGAAGCCGGTAAAATTGTTAACTAAGGCGAATTAACGTTAGCTGTAAAATGAAATAACGTAGTAACGTTATTGATGTAGTCGAAAAATGGGTCCATCTTTCGACTGCATAAAATGAAACGTAAACTCAAGTGACACGCATGCTGTCACGCTGTTTCCGTCATTCCTTTTCCTTTTGACAGTACGATGAGCCTGCCTGTCAAGTTTGAGTAAACTCGAGCAAAACACGATAATTCATTTATAAATTAATTCTACCTGTGTTTGCAAAATTAGATATGTCTGTATTATAAATCAAGTAAATTTAGGCTATGTGTGTTGAGTGGACGAATGATTCATTTGTAATTTAACAAAACATGGTATCTAATAAAATGCAGTCGTCATTAGACGATTTAGTTCAATATACACAACTTTTTAAACCGGTGCCGACTATTTTACAAGGGACCGTGTTACCTTTTCTGATAATCTACCCGGTGGTGTTCTATTCGTGGATAGCAGTGTATGGTTTTGAGGATAACTTTGAAGCTGGCTTTGTGACAGTGGCGGTGGTGGCAGTGATTCAAATTTTGATCTGCCTGTGCTGTTACTGGAGTGTGCACATTCAGTGCTTCCTTTCTTGCTCTGCGGTGAGTTAATTGAACTGAAGGTTCCCTTGTTACCAGCATTTCCAAGAGTTATTTTATGTATTTTAAACTCTAATGTTGGATTCATTGTAACCTTAATTGATTAAGTGTTCCCACCCGTCAGTGTAATTTAATTTATTGTGCAGGTGAAAGATCCTAACCAAGCTGAGATAGTGAAAGTGGTCCCTACTTCCAACAATGGATTTTCAGAAATTGTTAGGTTGCACCATACAGTGGTAAGTAATTATAACTAGCATGAAAGAAAGAAGAATTTATTGAGATATTTGATTGAATAAACAGATTTTTATTCATGCTTTTTCATTTCAGTCCACTAAAAAAGGAAGTACTAATCCAGATTTATGGTTTATATTTCAAAAGAGTAAATATATTTACGATTGGGATAAGAAGACTTTCCATACTGTGGAGTTCCCAATCAACAAAACTTATGAAGAGTATATGGAGTCCAAAGGTTTTGTGGATGATGAGAGCATAGAGACAGCTGAAAAGGAGTTGGGGAAAAATGAGATGGTTATGGTAAGTTCAATCATCTCTTCAATACTAATTAACCCATCAAACCCCAAGCAGTCGTATAAGACCACATAAAAATTGATTTCTATTGTGTTTCTGTATGCAAGGATTGAAGGTTTAATAGAATTTTCAAAGTTTCTATAACACTGGCAACTGGTTTAGAAAATACCAAATTGATTAATTGATAATCAATTGGAGTAGTTGTGATTTTGTTGCATTTGTAAAAATTACCTGATTAAAGTTTAAGCTCAATTGTTATTATTTTCCAGGTTGTTCCAGAATTTATGGAGCTGTTCAAAGAAAGGGCAACTGCTCCATTTTTTGTGTTCCAAGTATTCTGTGTGGCTCTGTGGTGTCTTGATAAGTATTGGTATTATTCAATATTCACCCTCGTGATGCTTGTTATGTTTGAGTGCACTCTTGTACAGCAACAACTTAGAAATCTGGCTGAGATTAGAAAAATGGGCAACAAGCCTTACAATATTAATGTTTATAGAAACAGGAGGTGGCGACAAATCATGAGTGACCAACTTCTCCCTGGTGACATTGTGTCCCTCACCAGATCAGTCAATGAAAATCTAGTACCTTGTGACATAGTCCTTCTAAGAGGCTCTTGTATAGTAGATGAATCCATGTTAACCGGAGAAAGTGTGCCTCAGATGAAGGAGCCAGTAGAAAATGAGAAAAACCTTAAGCAAAACCTAGATCCTGAAGCCGATGGCAAACTGCACATGCTTTTTGGTGGAACTAAGATTGTTCAACACTCATCTCCTGGGAAAAATGTCTCTTCAGGCCTCAAAGCTCCTGACAATGGCTGCATTGGTTATGTAATTCGTAATGGCTTTAATACATCACAGGGTAAACTACTCCGAACAATTCTGTTTGGTGTCAAGAGAGTCACTGCTAACAACCTAGAGACATTTGGATTTATATTATTCTTGTTGATATTCGCAATTGCAGCGGCTGCATATGTTTGGATTAAAGGTTGTGAGGATCCTGAGAGGAATAGATATAAACTGTTTTTGGAATGCACACTGATTTTGACTTCCGTTGTGCCTCCTGAGTTGCCCATAGAGTTATCGTTAGCAGTAAATACATCCTTGTTATCACTATCTAAACTGGCTGTGTTTTGCACGGAGCCTTTTAGGATACCTTTTGCTGGAAAAATTGAAATATGCTGTTTTGACAAGACAGGCACATTGACTAGTGACAATTTAGTGGTAGAGGGAGTGGCAGGTATTGGAGATCACAAAGATGCTGCAGTCATTCCTCTCTCCGATGCTCCGATGGAAACAATACAAGTGTTAGCATCTTGTCATTCTCTTGTGCAACTTGATGATGGTATTGTTGGAGATCCATTGGAAAAGGCTACATTAAAAGCAGCAGAGTGGAACCTGACCAAAGGTGATGCTGTAGTACCAAAGAAAGGAAAGTCTCCCGGTTTGAAAATAGTACACAGAAATCATTTTTCAAGTGCACTTAAAAGGATGTCTGTCATAGCAGGTTATCAAATTAATGAGCGAGGTTTTATGGAGACACATTACATTAGCAGTGTGAAAGGAGCACCAGAAACTGTGAAAACTATGCTGAAAGAGGTTCCTAGTCATTATGACCATGTTTATTTAACATTATCCAGGCGAGGCGCCAGAGTATTAGCACTAGGCTACAGGAATTTAGGAAAATTGAGTTCCCAAGAAATCAGAGAATTGTCTAGAGAAGATATTGAATCAGACTTGACGTTTGCTGGTTTTGTTATAATATCCTGTCCTTTGAAGAGTGATTCAAAGAAGGCTATTGCTGAAATTGTTAATGCATCACATTCCGTTGTTATGATCACCGGTGATAATCCGTTGACCGCTTGTCATGTTGCAAAAGAACTGAACTTTACACAGAAGACTGAAGTTCTTATTCTTAGTGAAAATAATAGTGATTGGAGTTGGAAATCGATTGATGAAGAGATTCATTTACCTGTTCAACCATATAAAACAACAAAACAGCTGACTTCAAAGTTTGATCTGTGCATCACTGGTGAAGGTCTTACATTCCTTAATGAGTATCATCACAAGTTTTTGTTAGAGTTAATGCCCCATATTAAAGTGTTTGCTAGATTTGCTCCAAAGCAGAAGGAGTTTGTTATTACTACATTGAAAGCCCAAGGATATGTGACTCTCATGTGTGGAGATGGCACAAACGATGTTGGTGCTCTCAAACATGCAGATGTAAGTATAACCTTTTAGTCTTATTACCAATTTACAAGGTCATTTTTAGATGAGATTCCTCTCCAGTAAAAAAATCATATTTAATGGATATTTTGTGGTCTCAACAGATTCTTAAAAGATTCCCTTTTAAGGCCATAAGCATACATGTGCATTAGACCTCCTTTTCTTGTCTTTAAACAAATATATCAGAAAATACACTCGGCATCAAATAAATCGCACCTCCCGCGACAAGCACTTATCAAACGTATGCATCCCCACTTCCCACCAACATTGGTACCATTTGAAAGCCTAGTTCTAAATTTCATTTCATTAAAGGAAAGGTTTTTACCCCAAAAATGTGTCTTTACAAGGATCCAGTCACTTCTTCAAAAAATAGGTAGTTACGCTATATCCATTTTTTATGACTAAAACTGTTAGGTTGGGATTAATCGCTATCCATCTGTTAAAGTGGACACGTGAGATTTTTATTTGGTTTTATAACCATAAAAATTGGTCTAATTGATCCCAGAGGTGAGCCCAAAGTGAGGTCTATTTTCAAGTCATATTTATGGTAAATGTTAATCATTTATTTAGAAATGAAATGTATTTTTCTTTAAGGATATTTTTGAGCTTTCAAATAACACCAATTTTGTTGGGGTACCATGATTGTGTCAGAAGAAAATCTTTAAAGTTCGCGTCGCGGAAGGTGCGGTTTATTTGATGTTGAGTGTATGTACAAAATACGATGTTTTGCCCCAATATTTTAGGTGGGTGTGGCCATCTTAGCGAACGCCCCAGAGCGTCCCCGCGAAAGGGTCCGAGAAGAGAGGCCAGTCGAGCCCGAGGCCCCGCGGAGGCCACCGCCCGCCAACCGTATAGAGGCCCGTGAGGCCGCACGCGCGGAAGCCGCCGCGAGGCTACGCAGGGCCATGAAGAAGCTGGAGGAGGAAGATCAGCCGCAACTCGTGAGGCTTGGCGACGCTAGTGTCGCTGCGCCGTTCACCAGCAGGCTCTCCAGTATACTTTGCAGTAAGTAATTTGTGGCGAATACGAGCCGGAACATAGTGTGGGCAGGCCCCCACTAATGAGGATCAGTACTGTTGTAGAAAATTCAATAAAACTAGTATCTACGTTAATGTTTAAGACATAAGAAAGATATACAGGGTGTCCCAAAAACAATGGATAACCCTGTAACCATCGATAGGCCTTGCCATGGTCTCCCTAACGTCCAATTTTGACCCCAGTAAAAATATCACCGTTTTCAAGATTTTTAAGTTTTTGTGCATTTTTAGAAAATTGCCACCTGCGATTACTTTTTCTCATGCCATTTCTACAAATGAGGATACTTTTCAATCTAGTTTTTTTCCTTATCACAAGGGATAGTTGGGCTATCAAAAGAAAAGATTAAAGTTCAACGATCTAGTTTAAAAGTATGAAAATTTTAAGAAATTGCAGAGAAGAAGGAAAAATGATCAAAAGTGCAAGACAATGAATTATCATTGTCTTGCACTTTTGATCAGCCATCGTGTAAAAAAAATGTAGGAAGACCATCGTGCCCATTACCTTAAAAACTTCCTTGGTTAATTGAGATTCTGAAAAGGTATCACAAGCTTATGTATTCTGTATTATTTTTATCTTATGGCTACTTGAATAGCAACTAGTATGAAAACTGCAAAAATGCAGTACGCCGGCAGCGTTCGGATCGGATATAATGACGTCATCGTCCCCGCGCCGGGCGGTCAGTGAACTTTTTTAGTAATTTGGCCATAACTTCGTCAATTTTTGTCGTAGAACAAAAATTTTTGGACTGTGTATTAAGGATTTCTTAGCCCTATAAATCTGCATTCACAGCTAAAAATCGAAATGATCCTCATTAGACCGACGATCTGGTCAGAGTAAATACAAATGAGTAGGTCATCTTCATAGAAACGCACCGAGCGCGGTTTGTATGTGAGCGCGCCAATATACGTATTGGCGCGCTCACATACAAACCGCGCCCGTGCGTTTCTATGAAGATGACCTACTCATTTGTATTTACTCTGATCTGGTGAAGGTCGCGGGAGGTGCCTGGATGCGAGCGGCACAGGACCGGTCGTTGTGGAAATCCTTGGGGGAGGCATTTGTCCAGCAGTGGACGTCATTTGGCTGAAACGAACGAAGTAATTTGTAGTCCGCGATATTAGACAGGGGTGGCGAATCGGAACCATTCGATAAGCCTTGTCAGAGAAAATAATAATTTCCGCTCGACTTGTTATCTAACGATTTTGTACGCCCACTAGTGCATGTAAGATGTTTAATTAATATTTAATTTCGTGATTGCTTCACCTATTGAGACGAAACAATCACAAAATTGAATCTGGTGTCGAGATTCTTTCGCCCCTAGTTACCTGAAGTTTAAAACATTTATAGATGTTTCATCCACGAAGACCAAATTTTTGGTCGAAAGAAGCGCGGGACGCGGGGACTTTGATTTGAGCAATCCGCGTGTCATTATTGTAGTGTGCGTGTGAAATCATGGATGATTTAGCGTGTACCGATAACACTAAAACATTAGCGGAAGAATGGTGGGTGAAACGATCTATGTTTATCACAGATGATGAAAATCTTAAGTTACATAGTAGCAACACTCACCTAAACATATTTTCTGTCTCCAGTCTGCCACATAATCAAGCAAGGCCGTTGCACGCTGGTGACCACGCTGCAGATGTTCAAGATTCTCGCATTGAACGCACTGATCCTCGCGTACAGCCAGTCCGTGCTGTACCTCGACGGGATCAAGTTCAGCGACACGCAGGCCACGCTGCAGAGCCTGCTGCTGGCGTCCTGCTTCCTCTTCATATCCCGCTCGAAGGTGAGAGCGAGACGCAACATACTGGTCTACTCCCGCCTCTATAAACGCAGCTGGTATCTTACATCCAACGGTTCTTTTTTATCTTGAAATTGATAGCAAGAGTGAGATACTGGAACTTGGAAATGTTTGCTTTACAATAGTCGATTATTACATTAAGGAGTCAGTCAGTTCGATTTAAACTTAATACAACTGGGATATTAGCTGCGAGTCCAGGTTCGTTTTCTTCGCCCCGCTGATACCTTTGTGTACTGCGCAACGACTCGTGCGATGTTCCCAGCCGCCATAAAGTTTGCATCGGACTATCTTGGTGTATTTTTTTAATGTTGTCCATACCCATGATGTACGCTGATACAATAAACGACTTTTTTGTTGCAACATGCTGTCCCCGCACATTCAGTTATTATTCAAATGACGTCATATCATACATTTGAACCTTTTTTTTTAAATATTCTGTTATTTCTTTCCACCCAGCCGCTGCGACAACTATCGAAGCAGCGCCCCCTGCCGAACATATTCAACGTGTACACGATAATGACCGTGCTGACTCAGTTCGCCGTGCACTTCCTGTGCCTCATCTATCTGGTGCACGAAGCCACGGCGCGGTCGCCCGGCCGGTAAGTGTAATTGAATTATGACTTCATTCATTCTATCTACATACAGATTTGTCTATCAAAAAATGAAACAGAGGGGTACTTTTTTATACCAGTCATACTTTCTGTGCGAAATCTGCAATTTTGTATTCAATTTCGATTTGAATTGCTCCAAAACTACGTCTCGTATTGCCTCCTCAGACAAATTACATATGTAACAGTTAATTTTTTTTTGCATCACAAAGAGGAAGCTCTTGGCATGCATCTCACCTGATGGGAAATGGTGCAACCTACACTCGGAATCCTCAAACAGAGGAACTGGCTGTGTTACCTCCAACTGCCGGATTATAACAATGCTGTTAATACTGCGAAATAATTGCGAAATCATTTCGCTCGCATTTATTCGTCTCCGTGAAGAAAATACACATAATTATGTACACCAGAAGAAATTACTTCTAGTAATTAATACATGATTAACTAAATAAATAATATTTATTGCAGCGATACGAAACCAAAACTGGACATGGATTTGGCAGAAGATGAAGAGCGGGAGTTCGCGCCAGACCTTCTTAACAGCACCGTCTACATCATATCCATGGCCCTGCAGATATCCACCTTTGCTATCAACTACAGGGTAAGTAAATTAATCAATAACTCGTTTATATTGACCAATTAATTAATTAGCTGGAAAAATTAATAACCATCTTTGTATTTTTAAGCAGTTCCGTAGACTGTATCAAGCTATCTTTGGAAGAAAAATTTTTTCTATCAAATTAGAAATAAGTCCTAGTTATCTCAATATTTAATAATGCCTGTTTAACCCTCTGAGGACAGTATGATCAAGATTGAATTAATTTACAAATAAAAAACATATTTGGCTTGGCACGCGACCGGTTTATAACGACGAACACGGTCTTTCAAATACGTGTCACAAAAATACACCGCGAGGTAACTGTGCAACAGCGACATCTATTGACAGATCTGCGAACTAAATTGATTTAGAATCTACCAACCGTAACTTACACACTGACCCCCTTACTAATAAAAAGTAACACAGTTGTTGAACACTGTTTTAAAATGACATTTCCATACTAAACGTCACTTTAAAACACTGTTTTAACCTTTAGCTACTGAGGTGGATTTAATTTCACGTAAACACTGACGTGGGGGCCTGAGAGGCCCGCACATGTGTGTGCTTATATTTAAAAATATATTATTATCTTTTTAGGGTTTTTATGTTTAATAATTATTAATATTGGTTATATTTCAATACAATAAAACGATTTTTATGTAAATTATTTGTTAATAAGTACGTATTATTTCAATATTTAGAAAACTTGTAGCATTTTTTGGCAAAAATCTCATGAAAGCATGATTCACAAAGTTAGCATGAAAAATATTCATAAATTTAACAAATCAACTTAGAATCTTAATTTTCAATAGTCTTTTTAGCTAATGATGTATCAGTAATCATAATATGAAAAAGGGGGAAAATAATTACACACACCAAATAGTGCGAATTAAACACAGTCTGGATAAACTTGCTTTGCTCAGTGAAGGAAGCCATACATGTTTTTAAAATGTAGATTTCATTTGAATCTTCAAAAGACATGTATGGGACTTGGTTTCATCGTTTAAATCTTGATAGACAGGTACAGGCATATCATTTCCTAACATACGTGCCAAAAACTACTGTTCTTTTATTTTTCGTTAAATGCTGGTTATTTTTACTTCCGAGATACCGCTTTCTCTCGGACGACGTACTATGGGCTCCATATTATAGATTTTTTCAAATTATTTCAAGAAAAGACGACAACTAAATGAAAACTATAGACAAAAAAAGTTACGCCAATACTGAGGTGGGGGCCTGAGAGGCCCACAAGAAACTTTAAAATTAATTTACCTACTGAAATTGCGCGTGCAATCACGTGCACAGTTGTTGACAGCCTCGGCGCAATGAAACTCGAAGGTACTAAAAGATTCGCGTGTGTCGTGCACGTGGGAGAGGAGAAATTCAACAATTTGACTTTTTCAGGGCCTGAGAGGCCCCCACGTCAGTAGTTAAAGGTTAATTAAAGTGACGTTTAGTTTTATTAGTAAGGGGGTGAATATTGACCTATTAATTAGTTGCTTATGTCTTTTGTTTCAGGGCGAGCCGTTCATGGAAGGTCTGCGAGACAACAAGCCTTTGCTGTACAGTATTGTAGTGTCGGGAGGCGCTGTATTGGCGTTGGCCGCCGGCGTCTTTCCCGACCTATCCAACATGTTCGAGATCGTCGACTTTCCACTTGATGTAAGTAATTTACACTTCCTTGATTCTGTTAACTGTATAAGCGAAGACAACCTGCTTTGTGTCATGAGCAGGAATGACTCGTGATCGAATAGTAATCGTATTGCTTATACCACAGAATAATAATAAGTACTACCTGTGGTACTACGTACAAAGTTTTACTTCGCGAAGGTAATTAAAAAAATGTATGCTCAATGTCATTAACAATATGGTGTAATTTAGCTTGTCTCAAGAGTCAAGCATCATTTTGTTGACAAACGTCAGTGATCGGCACTGCGCCGAAGCTATAGGGCTGACTTCGGTAAAATGACGTGAGGTGCCAAACTGCAGAAAATGGCGGAGGAAATACCTACCTACATGATTTAGCATGAATTATCATGAATAATATTAACTACTTATTTACCTCTCAGTCTCTTGAGGCAACTTAAAAAAGTACATTCTGTGTTTTTATTATTATTTAGCATCACGCCACTAGAAGCGTTAGTGTACCGTGAGGTCTCTGTATTTTAAAATTTTACCGATTGTGTGCGGGCTCCCAGGTTGAGAATATTTAGCAATACCTAAGATTTATTATTGTAGTTTAATATGATTATGACAGCTTTCTTTCTTTTGTTTCAGTACCGAGTGATATTAGTGCAAGTGTTAATAGCAGACATGTTGTTCGCGTACCTAGTGGATCGCCTGTGTCTCTGGTTGTTCGGCGAGGGCCGATCCTTCGCGTAACGTGCCCCACTCTATATCATTATGTACATAAGAAATATATGGGGTCCCTAGGGATACCGCTCAAATATTACGTGCATTTAAGTGTTGGATGTGTCAATGGTATTTATGTAATAAATGTGTAGTTAAATATATTTTTCACGTTTTATTTAACGAACTCGTTTTCAGTATAATTTCCCGACAGGTATTAAAAACATAGCCTCAATTTTAGCAGGTTGGTCTTAAAAGTCAACTCAAATGATTTAACATTTTATTCTTATGCTGGACAGCTTAATTGCTATTAACATTTTCACTTAGGAAAAATCCAAATGCGAAAACACAATAGGTAACGTTACGCCCGTTAAACTACTGTTGCGTCAGTTGCGAGGGTTATTCAGTATTTCCATCCGTGTCCGTGGCCAAGTCCGAGACCAAGTCCGCTGTAGCCGAGGCCAAGAGTGTTGTAGCCGAGGCCAAGTCCGCCAAGTCCGCCAAGTCCGACGCCGCTGTGGGCTCCCCAGCCGCCGAGACCGCCGAGTCCGACGATGCTAGTTGAGATTGGAGCGATGGGTGCGGCTATGATGGGTTTGTGGAGGATTGGTTGCGGGTGGACGGCGGGTCCTATCCTCTTGACGTCAGCGTTGAAACCGGTGACCGGGTCGGCGTGGTAGTCAACCACTCGCAGGGTGCCGTCGGGTTCGGCGACGGAGTAAGAGCCTTTGACCACTCCGCCGTCGCGGTACTCGGTCTGTGCCTTGTTGTCGCCTGTCAAGGGGTCGTTGACCGCGTAGTTGAAGCTGTAGCGAGGGATCGACTGAAAAGAACAGTTTACAATAAGAAACATCGCAAAAGTTGTGCGCATTAGAGCCGTAATACAGTAAGGCACAGGACCGGTCGTCATGGAAATCCTTGGTGGAGGCCCTTGTCCAGCAGTGGACGTCATTGAGCCGAAATCAACGGACAAATAGTAATACGATTAACATTAGAAGAAAAAATACTTACTGAAAATAACAAAAAAAAAGCATTTTACTTACCACATGGTCGACCGCGGCAACCGTGGCGTAGCCTGTCAGGGGTGCGTATGGAGCCCCCGCTACCACTCCAAGCAGACAAGCGAACTGTAAATACATATAAAACATGATATCTCATCAAATATTCCTCCACTTTTGATCGAACCGATTGCGTGAAATTGCTAACGTTTAGTTCTTTTCATCGAGCCGCAAAAGTGGTAACGAAATAATGGATGGCCACATACATTTTAATGAATATTTAGCAGTTACTGTAATCCGTCACTTTAGCGTTTAATCTGACGGTTTTGACAAATGGTAGCAGCCTGTTTCACGCTGTAGGTAAATCTAAAAAATTTAAGCTTGATTATAACACTAAAATCAATTAACACTTAGGTATACACAGCGACAATCACAATCTTACCGCGATATGTTTGAACATGTTGTGTTAGTGCGGACGTCCAAGGAAGCTGTTCCAGTGGATACCCCAACTAAGGACCGACCGCTTATATACCACGGCACTCCACAATTTGTCAATCCTTATCCTGCCTCAGTTTCACGCTCATTGACTATTCGCGTTACATTGTCGGACGCGTTTTCATAAGCGTTCTAATTCACTAATTACGAGTCTTATTCAAATACGATAATTGTTTCAACAGATTCCTGTTTGTGTTTGGACACGGAATTAATTTGACAGTGATAGTTGACGAAATTGAAAAATCAGCAAACATCTTAAAAAAACGATCTCGATGCTTTAAATGTTTTGAACTATAATATGTTACATAGTTAATTAAGCGAAAAATTAAGTTAGGTATCTACGTTTATATAGGCAAGTTGGTACACTCATGAGACATTTCAAACACTAACCTCCAGGAATCGAACCCGCGATTACTTCCAGTGATGACGCGAACCACACTGGGTGACAATGGCTAGACTTGTAGAGGCGGTTTTATGTCAGTGCACTAATAGTTTACCAAGCTAGCAGTACCTACTTAAGTACGAGTAAGTAACTTTAGTTTGATAAATAAAAATAAAGGCACTAAAATTTCCACGTACCTACCTCTTTCTCTAAAACTACTTACTTAGGATTAACAAAGAGCCTTTTAGTCCGATAGAACAAAATCACTGGAACTCGCTTTCAATTAACTATCAGTGGTATAATTGAAATAGTTTGGAAACTTTGCTAGCTTACAGACAGACGTTATACAGATAGGTTTGAGATTTGAAAATAATAGCACTAGCTAATATCGTTAAGGGAACACGTTTCCATGTTTTCTTACAACTTGAATTGAGGGATTTTAGTGCTGTTATCTATATACTTATAATAAATCTGTAGAGAGGTCAATTCTGTACATGAAATATATTTTCAAAATAACTATCAGGGGGTGATTAGTGATCGATACTGATGCCAAAAATGCAATCAGCAAAATTTTTGTCTGTCTGTATGTCTGTCTGTCTGTCTGTCTGTCTGTCTGTATGTTCCTTATAGAAACAAAAACTACTCGACGGATTTTAACGAAACTTGGTACAATTATTCTTCATACTTCTGGGCAGGTTATAGGATACTTAGGAATTCCCACGGGAACGGGCATTAGCGGGAAAATCCTTTTGTATGAAAAATCTAAACCGCTTAAGTTAGACGCTTGAAATTTGGCAAGCAGGTACCTTAGTAAACTTAAAGCTTAGTTATAACAGGATATTGCAAAATTCCTACGGGAACGGGAATTAGCGAGAAAAAACATTTGTATGAATAAATCTAAACCGCGTAAGATAGATGAAGGGGGTAAAACGGGATCCACGCGTACGAAGTCGCGGACGGCCGCTAGTTTTAGATAATTTAAAGAGTTTATTAATCATCATACACTTGCTTACACGTCTGGGTATCTCTATTGCAAAGATATTATTACCTTTTAAGTCTTCTAGACCTTTTAACCAATATTCTTATGCCAAGAGCAACAGATATTTCTTGGAAAATACCTAATAGAAAATTTAGAACGTTATTTTTATTTATTAGCTTCACATGAAGGAGGCTGGAGCTCATTAATATTAATATTATAATTAATGAGGTCCTAAAACAACTTTATAAAGCTACAACTCTGGCTAATATTTAAAAAGTGGAATTAATTTTTACTCGCTAGGATTTCTAGGCTCCACCGCTTCATAAATAATATCTAAGTAGGTACGTCCATATTTCAATTAGATGTTGTTAATATTTAAGATACCAAAAGTGACCACGGAAACGAATAAACTCCACGAAAACCGGCCACAATAATCTTCCCCGGCAAAAGATAAAAAACCGTTTGGCGCAATTATGAGAAACATAACATACAAATTACGAAACGCCACGCAATTTGGACGGTGAAAAATAATTTACAGAGCGCAGTTGCAACTAATTCGGCCTCACTCGACCGCCTCATTACCCCCTTTCAGTGGAACACTCTTTCTACTTAGACTTACACAAATTCACATTTGCAATCAGAGCCCGGAGAAAAGTTCCTCCCGCCCGCCCCGCCACCCTCCCCCTTGCCGCCTTTAATTAACAGAAAGTGGTTCATTAGAGCTTATTCATTAAAGCAAGGAGTAATTAGCGAACTCTAATGAATGCTGTAATAATGTAAGAGCGGCCGCGTCGGACTGCGGCCCGAGTTCTAGATTAATCTAGAAGCTGGGAATAATTTAGTAATGGCGCTAATTTATTACGAGACTGATTGCGGGCGCTCGCGGGTGGAGGTATGACGGCTGTGCGTTGCGATCTGCGGTTCTAATTGGGGGTTATAATTTCTCAGTTCATAGTTTAATGAGTTGTGTGTTTCTAAGTACAACGCTCTCTACTCGCCCTCGCGTATAACGCTTCCGTGGTCCAGTGCCAAACTCTCGACTTCGACTTCGAGAGGTTTTGGGTTTGATTCCCAGGTGGGACAAATATTTTAAAAATATTTCGCGAAATTGTCACTACTTTGGTTAGAACATTTCCAATATTAATTTCATAGTCTTAATATGCTTACCGGAACCGCCAATTCGATCGCTTTGCTAATCATTTCTGTTTTCGATCAATAACTACCTACTTATGTAACTGATACGGAACTTTCAATTACCCCAATATAATTTTAGTAAAATTCATTTTGTGTGAATTAATGTGGTTAGTGATACAGTACAGTTTGTCTTTCAGTCGATTAATAAATTTAAATTAAAGGATAGTGGAGAAGTTAACTACCTACCATCAACACGTGGAGTCGACTATTCAAAATATTTCTCCGTATTCCACTTTAATTACTATTCAGTCGTAGTTATTCTTAGGTTCCTCAAATAATTTGAATATCACATGAAATGTAATCGCGCTGCGGACGGGTGTGTAGATATGATTTACATAAAGAAAACAGCGCGCGCAAGACTTCATTAATATGCCCCAAAATAGAGCTCGTTAGGATATTCTTACGATGCATGCTTTGCTATGCTCGCTGGACTTTAGAATAATGATGCGATTTAATTAACATCCGGGTATTTTACGAGAAGAGAGAGAGAGAGGGATAGCATTCAGGAACTTTCACGAAGTCATAATAAAGTAAATCTGGGGGCACGGCAGTGCCCCCACCAAGTCGAGCAAAAAAGCGGCACGGCCGTACCATCCTTTTCTCGAAGCAATTCAGGCCATTTTCGACCGCCTGTAACTTCGTTGTGGATAAAACTAGAAGGCTGAATTTTCATTAGCTATGCAGGCATTGTAAAGACACGGTATATTTAAAATTTCATTCAATTTGAACCAGTAGTTTAAGAATTATAACGGGTCAAAGTTACTTAATTTTGTCACTCACTGACTGACTCACTGACTCACCGATCATCAAAACTCTAAGGCACTTCTAGCAGACCTAGAAGCTTCAAATTTGGAATATAAGTAGTGTTTGGTGTATGAATCAAGGAAAAACTAAAATATTTGGGGGCACGGTAGTGCAACCGCCAAGTCGAGTAAAATTTTTCAATTTCGGTCCAGTTTTCTAGATACATAACTGCTGTCTACAAAATACAAAAAGAAATGAGATCCCATCAAAAACAATACTTGTCAAAAAAACCAAGTCTCGCAACTCAGTTGTTCTACGGTAAAAAGTTGTGAGATCCATGTAATACCAAGTCCAGGCCAGGAAATCTTTAACGTTTTACATAAATATATTGACTTGGCCATCGCATGAAAACACGTGTAAATTTAATTATTTAGTGCGATGGCCAAGTCAATATATTTATGTAAAACGTTAAAGATTTCCTGGCCTGGACTTGGTATTACATGGATCTCACAACTTTTTACCGTAGAACAACTGAGTTGCGAGACTTGGTATTTTTGACAAGTATTGTTTTTGATGGGATCGTATTGTCAGAGTCAGTAACATTAATTACAATTGGTATAGAGTAAATATCAGAATTTTATTTATCATCGTATCGTAGAGGTAGCGGTCATCGTGCCTATGACCGCTACCTCTACGCTTTTAAGTTGTGATAAATAAATATTAACAATAATAATTGCTAAAGCGTTAAAACTGCCTATAACACCTTCTCATTTATAAATTAAAACATGACATTCGGATTTGTAAATAAATAGCCAATTATATTATTTATGTTACTTGAATGTATAATTTACGAGTATAAAGTTGCAGTCACACAACATGACTTTTTTTGTGTAGAGTCCAGTATGGGTATAAAAGGGCGATATTATTATTCATATTTGCTAATAATAATAAACCAAAATAAAGTTATTATGAACTAGATAATAATATGAAACATATTATTAAGACCTAGTTTTGTTTATAATTTCTTATTTAGTAAACTTGTTGTTTCCTGGCCGAAATTAGAACTAAGCACCGTTACTTTTTAACACTGTTGCTGTACCTAAATATCATTATGTTGATGTTTTAGAATATCTTAAGTGAATATTCACCTTGGGTTCTTAAAATTCTTTTATACAGCTCATATAGCACTTATTCTTATTATCAAAATTTTAGTTGGGTTAGTTGGGTAGGATAAATAGATCTAAAATTAGTATAGTTAGCTGCGTGGTGCCGCAACGCAAGGTGTGCTAAGCACCCAATAATTCACATTTACATAAATTGTGAATATTATGTGCCATTTATGCAGAATAATGACTAAAGATTCAAATGTGCCCATTAGTTTGATTTGTTTATTTAAATTGCTTCATTACAAGTAAATATTCTTAATAAAATGTCATAATATTTAGTGATAGCTTTTTGAGACGGCAGAATTGGATATGAATGAACTGGTTTTCCCTGATTTTGAACTTTTGGGAATAGCATTATAAAATATTTGACAGTTTTTTTCAATTTCTAGGTAGGTCGTATAAGAATAACATAAGCTAATTATTTATAGCTTTTTACTACCCTACCTAATATCTTATTTTTAATTTCGAAAAAGTTTGTGAGACGATTCTCTCGCATTGTTGCGTTTCTACCAACTGCTAAAATTGTAGAACTAGAATTAAAAGTATAAGTAACCATATAAAACTAGCAAGCTTAACATACATGTGCTCCAATTTGCTTGGGTCGTATGTTGGACGACGTCGCCGACTGACATTAGTAGTTATTTAAATATAATATAAAAATGCAATGCTTTTGCGTCCTTATTAGCGTAGGTAGAGGTGGACAGACATCGGTGCGTGGTAGGGTTTCCACTTCTTTGGGAAAAACTACTAGAAGTAGGTTTGAAATAAGTAACTAGTGTTATTTCCTGTCGATTAGTTAGTTACTTATAAACATGAAATATGTTTCACCATTAATTTTATATTGATTTTACTATTTTAATTTAAGACTCTACATTTGATTTTCGGCACAGCTTGGTGGTGCGATCTGGTCTAAAGGTTTATCTCGTTCAGTCTGAAAACATATCAGCTAGTTAGATTTGCAGATTTGAATTCTGTAAGAAATATGACTCAGTCATTTGGAGGGCTTTTGTTATTTGAGTCGGTTGGTCTTTTACTAATTGAAGAGTTTGGGCTATTACAGTTCATAGCGGAGGAGAAAAGATCATTTGGTTATCCGAACAATCCGTGTGAATCACTTTATTCAAGTGAACATGGTATGTGAACAAGTGTCTATGGTGGCTAGTATCTATCTGAGCTATTGCAGTTCCCAGTTTCCCAGAGGAGGAATAAGAACAAATGGTCATCAAAGCTTCTACAAATCTTAAACCCTTCTTAATTCCTCTCTTTTACATCAAGGCAGATTCAACTCTTTTCAGGTACCAGCCCTACCACAGAGTGACCCTTAGCTCACGATGCCGTCCGACGGGACGTCGAGAACATCGTGTCTTGTTATCTCAAAATTAGCCAAACATGTCATTGTTGAGATATGCCAAGCATATTACACGAGAATACCAGACCATACTCTACTTGTAATTGGACGTCTTGTTTTTGCATAATTTAACTTAACGAAGGTAAGTTAGGTAATAAATGGCGAATGATGTGCACGGTTACGGGATTATAATTAACTAGCTGTGTTCTGTACTTCTCTCGTAGAAATGCACACTAAACTCAATTAAAATAAATTTGCCTATCTACTGTTATATTGATTTGGAAGAGCGGTGCTTCCTAACACAAGCAACATCTGTTGCTTAACAGGAAGCTTGTAACTTGTAACTGAACTAGGCTAAGTTAAAGAAGTAAACGAATTTGAATTTGAAATGTCTATGGTAGGTTATTACATACTCAATAATCAGGGCCCCAGATCGTATTGGACCACGCTATGTTCATGTAAGGCATGACACGCTTAGTAGAACTTAAAGAATCTCAGATTCAATCTCTGTCAAGTCAAGGTGTTTCTTCAAACGTTACAATACTCTAATGCAGTCCAAAACTAAAATCCACTTATTCTAGGCTGCTGGTACATAATCATGGCATTATCATAGTAAGTACCTAGGTAGGTTAATAAAGCTTCAACCGTGTGATTTTGATAGACAGGAGAGCCGTGACGTGGCGATAGAGCGACGTGAGCGACACCTGATCAATAGCCGTGGCCTGCAATATTCACTGGGGTAATGGCCGAATCCACTCGCCTCTTTCCAGCGTTAGATGCACCATTCCGATAAAAAGTGGAGCAAGATTTTTATTTTAGCGTGCCGCACACGAGATGACTAAAACTCAAAGGATTTACGAAACTGTATTTAAACTTTTTGCGTACACTAGTTGCGTAGTCTAGAACCTGTTAAGTTTACAAATTACACTATCCTTAAATAAATAAATATAACTTATAAATTCTGGTACCAAAACTTTTGGTAGGGACGACTTTCCTTTGACCATCTCTAAAGAAAAGGTGTCATGAAAGAGAAGTCAAACTTAGCTCCGTTTGTTCGTTCCTAATTTCCTCTACCTGTTGGCTGTCTGTGAGAGATCCCCTTCAGCAATAAAATCTCCAAATAAGTTTGTTCAAAATGTCTATTTTAGCACTCTTATGTTCATTGTGCAGGACCTAGCATTATTGACTGGAACAATACCTGCTAGGGTATTTAGTACGCAAGTATTGTGTGTTTTAAAAAGATAATTTAGAGTATAAACACTCTAATATCAGATTTAACCTGAACTTGTCCTCTACCGTTTGCAGTTGAAACTAAAAATGGTCTTTAAATTTAGGTTTCAACAATTAATCTGGTCGTTTTTCAGCGTCGTGCATGTTTGATGGCGCAGGAAGGAACCACGCCGCGTAATTGGTCCCGCCGCCGGTCAAATTCCAACAAAACCCCCGGGTTTCGGGTTCGGATGTCGTTAATGTCACTGATTGGAAGTGGGGAAAATGGTTTTCTATTTCAAGCGTGGAAAATATAACGGTCAATGCAAAAAATAATAGCCAGGTATAATTTAGGCATTTGAATTTTGTCCTAATTTTCGTGATAAGCAGATCACAGCACAGAGAAGTCTGTGTTTTGTAGGTCAAGAAGTAACAATTTTCTTTTTCTTAACATAGAACAGGTTACTCATTATTATGTTATACTCATATTTATATTAAATATTACACTTGAAAATTAATTATTTGGAGATTTACATGACTTACCTAAATACGTAGGTACTCGTAGCTCGTAGTAAACAACGTACACATACTTATAAAAAGTTTCGTCTACATGCTTCACTATGGTATATGGTAACTAAAAAAATTGTAAAATAAATATTTACTCACCCTCTGTAGATATTATCGGTCTTTCCCGAATCATCTGTTGTCACGATACCGATGCACAATGGGATAATCCAATTGCCAACACAAACTCATGTGCACCGAGCGTAAGGCGCGCTCAACTGTGCATTACAGTCCATACACAAACCGATATCAGTATGTTTTTTAAATCTATAATATTATATTTAAATTAAAATAGCCTTTGTGTAAGTGAACATAAAAAAGTTTTCTAATGCTAGTTTTTGAGTTATGCACGCCGCGTTACGAGCTACGCGGTCCGCTACGACTACGTGCTACGAAAAGTGGAGAATCAGCAAATCAGTCAATAAGGGAGCTATTAAATAAAGATTCTTGAAAATTATTATTGATTTATTCTTGAATACATCAAAAGTATGTCAATTGGCTAGTAGTGTAGAGCTGTTGCGACTACGGTTATTAAATTTTTGCTTTTTGTACAAGAAATAAGAAGTTCCAGAACATTGAGACTAAATGCATAATGCAGTTAGGACGATTTAAAACTCTGTAAGTTACCCCAACCGGCGCTGACTTTCAGTGGTCCCTGCAATGAATATGCGATAGAAAAAGTGTTGCCTGTTGCGAACTGACTGAAATCGAAATATTTTTGAATACTAATTAAGTGTCGTCCACTTATTTTGTCGTGGCCAAAAAAGGCTTCGAAAAGGCTTGTTTACATAATCGTTGAATCTGCAATGTTAAACAGTCTGCCAGATGTTTTCTTGCTTTTTAATCCAACTGAATGTACATAATTTTACTGTATTTTTTGCGAAAAAATAGCAACAACAGCCGGAAAATAACATAAATTTAAATAAAATTAATAATAAATTATTTTTGTTTACATTGGGATGTTTAAAGTATTTTATGATTTTCAGTTTAACTTTTTGTTTTTTGGTAACAATTGAAGTTTCTACGATAAACAATAAGGTAGGTTAAATTATGTCTAATTCTACTGTCGAATAGCATATGATAAAATACGAGTAAGTATTATTTTCATTAAGACTGATCGAAGTTGATTAATAGGTATTTATTAGTTTCGTATCGCTGTATTAATGTTATTAAGTTCTAGTAATTTCGCTTATATTAGGATCGTAGATTGGAAATAGATTTTTAATCAATACTCGTAATTCATTTCAGTGTCAATAATATTATTTCAGTGTTAATGAATATTCATTTTGATGTCAAGCGGGTCATTTTCAAATGTTCTTTTCAGGTATTTGTGTAGTCAGACTGTGACTATAGAATCTTATCTGCATACAAATTCTTTCCTAGTATTTTGTTTGATGATAAACACCTATAGGAATCATGTCCAGCTTTTATGTTACCCAATGATATGACCCAAATAATTTCATCCTCTCAAAGGACCCGATTTTTATTTTTTTACGTAAATATTATGTTACGTTTCTCTTTACGTCACAATATGTATAGTTTTCAGATTAATGCATATTACTTTGGACAGTAATGTTAGGTTAGGGGTTGATTGAAACCAGGTTATAATTTACAAAATGTTTATTTTCTCCTCCTGTCGCCGGTTCTCTTATTCTAAGTATGTATGTTCTTTCTTTGTGTATTGGTAACACCATAACTGTCGTTTCTAATAAACTGCCACGGACTTAGATTCGATTTTTGATACTACAGACAACAGCACACCAAGGTAAACACTGTGGCCTCTAATGTAGTTGTGATAGAGTCGATTTTGCAACTAAAATCTGTAGTGCTGTTCCCTGTAACTAAATGATGACCATTTGGTGATTTTTGAACCAATCTCAAAATCTCTCTAAAGTCAGTGTAGTTTTTAGTAAATTAACATATGTTTAGATGGCAAGATTCACTAAACGCTAACATTAATGCACGCATGCCGATGTGGTTTAGGGATACCTATTATGATACTATTAAATAAATATAGAGTTTTTATGCCTTTAATGTGATATCAGAAACGATCTACATTTTTATTACACATAGTTTTATTTTAATGTCAATAAATTAGGTTTGTCAGAATAGTAATTCTAATCTAAGCCACATTGACAACAAGTTAAAATAAATAATTTAGTATGAAATATAATGTTTTACATTACAATGATACACAGACATTATACACGTATTAAGGAATGTTAGCGTTTAAGTACTTACAATAACTGCATACATTTATTTAGAAATCGATTTGAACAACTTTAATGGTAAAACATAGATCAATATATATACAGAGACCGTTAGTAAGTTGATTTAATACTTCAAAGACGTTGGCATCAAAATTATTGCTACGAAGTTTTGCGCCCAAAGTTAGGTGCGAGATGTTCCTACTTACACCTAGAATATGCTAATATGTACATCATAAACGAATAATAGTGACGGGCCGTCGTGTCCGACAGCTCGTCGTTTATATACGAAATAACAAATTTATTCGAGAAAGTTATTTACACAGCAAAATTGCAAATCACAGAGATGAGTGCGCGAGAAACACGGTCGATGTTACAAACAAGGTTATAAAAGATACGATTTCTGGCAAGAATCGACATGTATAAGACGTTAATGGAACACTGCACCTCTGATTCAGTGTCAAATGAAATAATAAAAAATAATATATATTTTTTCCATATTTCAGATTTTTAACCCATTTAGCCAAATGAAACGGCATTTTTACACAAATGTTACTAAAATATTAGTTGAAATTTTGAGTTGTGACACTTTATCTTCAGGTTAGGTGTTCCAAATTACGATGCTTAAATAAATTAAAATAAAACCAAGAGTAAGAAGACCAGTATAAGGTCTCTTGCTGGTTGTCGAGAAAGAAAGACTGTTGAAAAGAAAATAGACGATAGTTACAATCTCTAGGTCGAATGAGGAGGCAAAAGAAAATATCAAATAGCATTTATGATTTGTTCTTCTTTAAATTGGCATTTAATATGTGCTATTTATATGGTCATAATCGGAGAAATCTAAATACGCCTTCCTCCTCGCCTTATGGAGGTCACAACTCGTGAGATTTTAACACAACTGATCTTAATTTCAATAAGAAGATAAAATGCCTCCACACCTACATAAGATATGTCATTTCCTCACACTTACACACACTTCATCATTTCATATAAATACAACTCCCTTGTGTTTAACACATCTCATTCTGTTTAACTCTTAAGTACCAGTAGTTTAATGGAAATTTACATAGAGCGAGTTAAGTATTACAGAATTGCCATTTTCACAACCGAAATTAAATATGTCGTAGGTACTAAGGTATAACTTAACAGTTCACTGACGTTAAAATTATTACTGTAAAATGTGTAATAATTTCGCGATCGGTAGAGTTCAGTTGTCTCTGGCACAACACTGTCACTCCGTGTCGTCGTCACTAGGTGAGGACGGCAGCCGGGCCTTGAGGGATGGCGTCGTGGTGAGGTCCAGGGCCGGCTCGTGCGGCGGGCCAGGCAGCGGGCCGGGCAGCGGGGGCAGGACCCCTAGCATCGCCGGCGGCCGCAAGAAAACAGGCGCCGGCAGCCCCGAAGGCCCCTGTATATCAGCCAGCGGACCCACGTTGGGCGGGGTCCAGCACGCAGCACTAGCCTCAGTCTTCATCCCAGCGCTGAGATACGAACACGCCATCATCTGCAAAGAAACAAAATCGAAACTTTAATATCCAGAGCAAAAAGCTTTACAATTACTTAGACTGTGTGTAATCTCCGTGAGAGTAGATTGGAGTAAAAACAGAGCTTACATAAATAATGAAATATGTAGTATTATGAGATGAGAGGCCTAAAGAATTCGCGGGTGGGGGTGTGTTTCTCTAATCACGCTAATGGCCAATGCGCAGCCTCCCGCCGAAGGAGGCTTTCACGCTAATGCGAAGTGGGCGCAGGAGCAGCCAGTTCAGTGCTAAATCGTATCACACGTCAACCGTTGCCGGTTTCCACACAACTTCTTCGCAATAGTTTAGACTAACTTATGGACGAAGTCACTTCTTTATGTCTTCCCTGTGCTTCTAACTGCGGCGAAGTTTATAATATCCATTTGCTGATGAAATATTAAATAAACCGAGATAGAGATAGTACAATGTTGGAAATACCAATAACCTGTTATTTTGTGTGGTTTTCGTGGCTATTGAATAAGCTCCAATTACATTTACTGCTATCAAAATAATTTAAGTGCCTATTTTGTTTGCCAAGTGGCTTACGATAATTCCGAAATGGGAATTATTAATTTAGTACACCGAATTGATGTCATAGTGGGTTTGTATTGTTGTAATAGGTAGTTTCATAGTGAATGCCGCGAACAAAGGCTGCACACAATTGGCATAGTTCGCGGAACAGCTGCTCGCGTACACGTACAATGATATTGTAACTTTAATATTTATTGCACTTGATCAACTCAGTGCAGCGACACATCCTACACCGAATTTGCATGTAACAACCAAATTAAAAACACGAGCGTTCATGCATAAATTTATTAGGAAGTACGAACCCTGAGTCTTTGAAGAGAACTTAATTAACTTGACGGCATTGCACGCTCGGGCCCTTATAAACGTTCGGTTAATATGTTAAAGCGTCTATTGCTTTAGGAGACCTAAACTCTCCTATGAGAATAAACAGGCACTGGCGAGCGGCGTGCTAGTAGAGTCCCGCCGCACAAATGAATTAGTGGCGCTGTTGTGACCCTGGGGCCCGGCGCCCCGGGCCCCCGGCCGGGCGGGGGGCACGTTGCGATTAAAATATAATTAGGCGCTCGGCAATTGTTTCGCCATCGAGCCAGGTGGCTCGGCTCAGGCGGCTAGGTAAATTAAATAGCCGTATAGGGTTTCCAATTACGTCCGCTCGGCGGCCGCGGAAAACACGCTTATTGCCTAATAATAGAACCGGGGGGAACAATATGAGGATCTTGTTATAGCTGATTAATTATTTCACGGCGCGGCGAACTGTTTCACGATTAAAAATCGTACGTATACGGTTGTAGGGCGCAGGTGTAACGCGGTATTAATTGCGATAGGCAAGATGCCACGTAATAAATCACGTTCGCCTAGAGTATACTTTCAGCATTAATGAATTCAAACGTGGCGCGATAATTGCGTACCTAATTACGGCGGTCGGGGCTGTCTAATTTATCACTGTCGGATTATGAATTAGGAATGGCGTTAATTAAACATGCATAATATTTGTGGTTACATATTGCAGCGGGCCGGGAACAATTACATTGCAAACTAATACGGAGGCTATTGAAACTTGGGTCGGTCCTTTATCCCGGTGCTCCAGCGGAATGGGGCGGCTCACAATGACAATTGTGGGAATTAATTGCGTCAATACATAAACAGCCCTGAAGGAAAGCGGCAACTGTGAAGCCAAATACTAATTTAAATATTAGTTGAGTCCAATTTGACTGTCAATTAATTTGCGCAAGTTACTTCTGGTGTTTTAGAAAAATAACAACTTTTAATTGTAGAGTTAACTGGTGGAACAAATGACGAATGTCTCCATCAGTTGGCCTGTCCCCTGACCTGTATGCGTGTGATTTGCATAGGTCACGTCAGGTATGCGTCGCTGCACGGCTCCGAAATGTAACAGATGTGACTCTACTGCACTAATGACGACACATACGAGCCCGGCGAAGTTGATTGATACAGGATGCATTGCATATGCATAGATTTTAAATTATGTCCAACGTATAGTGTAATAAGGGCGTATTAAATTGTCAGTAGCGATTTTTTTATGATAAATGACGTTCGTATCGATGTTCGAGCGCCCTAAAAGTTCACACGATTTCGATACTAACAAGTATTTTTATCGTCCAATTTAGGAATTGGTAGAGCTTACGTTACGCTACAGCTTTGGCCTAAGCCTTTATAAAGTTAAATTTGGCAAACTGTGGACTTACAACCAAAGTATAACTTAGTTTAAATATCCATGTCTCTAAATATCTATCTTAGTACAATCGTCCAACATAAGACCCAATTCACAATTACAGGACATCACTAAACCTTGATGCCTGTATAACCTAAAGTGGATACACGAACCAAGCTAAGTCCAGATATTAAAGGCGTTTGAACTCTATGTACAGGCAAGCGGTGGACAGAACCTAAGTAGAGGCTGACCTGCGGGTATGTGTGCAATTTGCGGGGGTCGCGGGTCACGACCGAAATACGACGCTGCGACCTGCAGCACTAATGATGGAGTAACGGTGATCGCTCTTACCGTAAAGGCAATATGGAATAAGGGGCACTAGTATTAAAGTATTAGAACTAGAGCGATGCATAAAACGAGCGACGTTGATAAGTTTAATCTTTGACATTGAGAAGAAAACTTCGAATTTAACAAGTGACGTTTGTAATACCGATTCCATTAAATATTTTTCCAAAAGCCTCCAAACTTGATTAGAGTTTGTGATGTGTTTAAACTACTCAGCAAGTTGCTTGAACATTACAATATGCTAAGAATTTCAATTTTAACTATCGCAAAGACAATAAGTCTGTTATTATTCTACAAATTCCGAATATTAAACGGAGCCTTTCCAAGAAAGGCTGGTGTACACGAGGGTATAATATCGCGTTTGAATAGAAAACGGGGTACACAATGGCCCATCGGCATTCCATTAACCAGTGTACTAGTTTGCGGACTCGTCGCTCTAATTCAATACAGAGCCGAGCGATCGTCGCACATTCGGGACATTTCTATCGGATTGTAACAACTATGTTTATACTGCGCCCCGGAGCTGTAGGGTTACCGTCTTGTTGGGAAACTCCGAACCACATTTCGTTATTTACCGAAGGAAACAAATGCTTGTGCAGATTAAGAGCTATAAAAAGCAGTCTACAATTTTTTCAATTGGATTTGCATGATTTTACAGTGCATAGACTTCCTTTAAAAGTCGTAAAAACAATCTGCTTGGACTGTTACTGTACTAATAAAACGATAAATACCTTTCTTATATCTTGTTGTCAGTTTTTTGGTTAGTAGGTACATTGTACATTACTTAGAGAAACTATTTTATTTTATAAATATTAACGAAACTATTCTATCCTCATCCCCATCACTATAATCTAGAGATTTTTTTATTCCAAAACTATTTTTGTAACTTTTCCGCAAACGGTAGCCCTGGCGGTACGGCCGGCACCGGCCAGATAGACTTTCGCGAGACAATGCAAGACTGGGCCTAAATAATTTAATAGTTGTAGGCGTTGGCGCGCGTCGAGCCGTCCGCAAACATTGGCCGTGTTTGGGCGGCGGGCCCGCGACGAGTTACGAGTATCGGTTACGGTTAGCTCAGGATTGGTTTCTTGCGTTTTGGCGCTTTGAAACTAGGTACATGGGACCTAAATAGCTAGATATGTACTAAAAGATACAATATGACTCTAATAAAACCATTGCACAGTGTTATGAAGTCCGCAAACATTGGCCGTGTTTGGGCGGCGGGCCCGCGACGAGTTACGAGTATCGGTTACGGTTAGCTCAGGATTGGTTTCTTGCGTTTTGTCGCTTTGAAACTAGGCACATGACGCCTAAATACCTAGACACGTACTGAAAGATACATTTATGAACATTTCATAAGACCATTGCATAAGTGTTATGGAGTCTGCAAACATTGGCCGTGTTTGGGCGGCGGGCCCGAGACGAGTTACGAGTATCGGTTACGGTTAGTTCAGGATTGGTTTCTTGCGTTTTGTCGCTTTGAAACTAGGCACATGGCGCCTAAATACCTAGACACGTACTGAAAGATACATTTATGAACATTTCATAAGACCATTGCATAAGTGTTATGGAGTCTGCAAACATTGGCCGTGTTTGGGCGGCGGGCCCGCGACGAGTTTCGAGTATCGGTTACGGTTATCTCAGGATTGGTTTCTTGCGTTTTGTCGCTTTGAAACTAGGCACATGGCGCCTAAATAGCCAGATACGTACTGAAAGATACATTCATATGTATCTTTTACTAGACGTTTTGGTTTTATTAGACGTTCATACGTCTAATAAAACCTTTGCACAGTGTTATGAAGTCCGCAAACATTGGCCGTATTTGGGCGGCGGGCCCGCGACGAGTTACGAGTATCGGTTACGGTTAGCTCAGGATTGGTTTCTTGCGTTTTGTCGCTTTGAAACTAGGTATATGGCACCTAAATAGCTAGATGCTGAAAATTTGCATCTAATAAAAACATTAGTAGTAGGGCGTATAGCGTTATGAAGTTTACAAACATTGGCCATGTTTGGGCGGCGGGTCCGCGACAAGTTACGAGTACGCGTATCGGTTACGGTTAGCTTAGAATTGGTTTCTTGCGTTTTGTCGCATGACCCAAAGTAGTTAATTACTGAAAACTAAACATGAATATCCTGAAAATTCCCACCTTATAAAAACAAAGCACGTGTTGTAACTTTCACAAATATTATCCGCCCTAGCTTTGGTCAATCTAGATTTCAGTTGGGAAATTCAGTAGCATTGTACCTATAAGATTGTAGCAGGTAGTTGTATTTATGCAATATTGTTCAAGAACCATTAGCTAATTTAAGAGACTGAATATCAAGTTCCTAACATTAAATAGCGTAGGCAACATGTATTGTACCGCGCCAATAAAAGCCATTGCGAACTCCTATAAGAATAGTATCAATGAGCTCCTTTGTAAAGTTTCGCGAAACGTATCGCATGAGCTTTTGCGGGCCCGAATAATAGAATAACTTGCGACCTTGAGACATGTGAGTAGAGTAGGTACTGTTTAAGGGTAATATTGTTGTAAGTGCCATAAACGGGGCAGCGTCTACGTTTAGTAAGATAGGGTAAGATATGAGAGTGATAGTGGTGGGGTAATAAATTATGGTGGGGGTTTAGGGGTGGTGGTCGCGTGCGCCGAAGCCGTTTGTCGCGTTCGCGTGCGCGCGCGCTCATTGCTTATTCATGCGGGCGCGGCACGCAGCTCTCCCCGCGTCTCGATGACCGCACATTAATCATCATTCACGTCTGCGCCAATAAACGTTCATCTCGGCAGAGGTTAATCGCGATGTAACGTCTCTATCGGTGTGAGCCGGCTTTTCTGGATTTCAAGGGCGATGAAGCTGTTTGGATGATGGCAGTTTCTACCAGCCACATAGGAAGGTATATTTTATCTTCGTCGTGGGGACTGAAGCTTTCATACTTATGATTTTAGTTGTAGGAGTGCTAAAATAAAGCTAAATACAGTATGATGACGCCCAAACAGACGCAAGTTCACAAGTTGATATTCAATGAAAACAGGAGCAGTTGATTAATGTTACTTTTTTACGACTATATCCAAGATACCTAATGATATTAGTTTGTGAAAAGGGTGCCGTTCTTTACTAGCAACACGGTGTAACTTCTTTGTACCGAACAATCTATTTCCGGTTCCACACACGGCAAACGAGTTCGGAAGTCACAATAACGTAATACTTACTTAGGCAAACTTTAAAGAAACGCGCACGTCAAAGGGTTTGCATAATTCCCGATAACGAGCGTTCGAGTCGCTCTCCTACTTCAAAGCCGCCGTTTCAGTTACAGTTTATTATTAATAAAATTTGGTCGGGTTGTCGGCGGCCGTAACGAGCGTGGTCCGCCTCGTTATCGGCCGGTCGGCCAGCGCCGCGGAAAATTCGCCCGAAACTGACGCGCGTGAAAATTTAATGAACGGCCGGACGCTAGTTAACTAAAAGGTAAAGTGCACCCTCTTGACGTGTTCGGTAAATATTAATAGTGAGTGTGCTAGCGTGCGCCATTAAAAATGCACGAGCCCTCGGACACGGCCCGCGGCGTCATCAGGCGGGCCGTGGAATTAGCCCACTGCGACGCAACACTCCCCGCTAAGGAGTTCTCTCTATGGAGTTGCCACTGAAACGCTCTCAAGCCACCACTAGTAGCTCAGGAGGGTAATTAGATTACGAACTACGCTTGTTTGGGAACTTATAAAGTTGTAAAAAGGCAGGTGTCTTTTGTTTTTCATGAAAAAGTAAAGCCATGGAAATCTTTGAAAAAACTTTAAGCTTTAAGGCCAATGATCAATATTTTTTTTACAAAAAAGTCTACTTATTGATTTCGATAAATTAAGTAAATATTCAGAATCAGTGGATAAAGGGATGCTAAAATTAACGACATTGTCCATAGTAGTAAAAAGCTTCTTTTCATTCTGCTTTTAACTTAGTTTAGAAACTGCAACAAAATTTCCCCCATTAGCTATCTCGCACCCATTTGTATCCTAGAAAATACACATGTTTTCTTTGCCATCGAGTTTGTCCGATAAAGCGACACTCAATGCCGAACTTCTTCCGCGCTATGCATGACCTGCGAACGCTAGCGCAAGTTTCACTATTCGAGCCATTTTAAACTGGCTATTAGGGATAATAGAAACTGTCCGAGCTAGTTGAGCTGCAATGAGCTAAGGAGTTTTATCGGAGGCCGAAATGATCTAAGTTTGACTTTTATGTGGATATTGTGAGTATCGTTTGTATTTGGAGTTGAGATCGCGTCTAAGTGCGCTAGTTTGTTCGCGCTGCGATACTTATGGGGTATTGGTTTGTAGTTCGCAGTTCTTTTCTCAATTTCAACCCGTAACCGTAACGTGGTTTCTTGGTCCCTTCAGCAACTCGTGACACTTTGGATTCAAAGGTCTTGACACTATTAGTAATGGGATTATTTGATGTGCAGTATCCCTTTGTTTTGTCTCAGACAGGCAAATATTTGAGCCGCTCTAATTGAGACGTTACAATTTTTACCATTGGAACTCTCGTAAATGAGAGCTCACGGGCGGCTCACCCCTCGCGGAACCGCTTTGGGCGCGGACGCCTTAAGGTGCCTTGTTATTTGTTACGCAGTAATGAGCATCGTTAATTATGTATAGTAAGGTGCGTTGCTTCAATTCACAACGGTTCGGTGTCGCGAGCTCTCGCGAACGAGGTCAAGGGTTCACGGCCCTCAACCCTGAGGGGCTGCCAAATTAATGAGGCACTCCTTTGTAATAAAGAAATAACAAGAATCGCGCACGCGAGCTCAGCCGAAGGCTTGGATGTCATTAGAGGCGTCGCGAAGTCTTCAAGCAACTCCCGGAGAAACTCTGATAACAGCCAAATTGTGGTGTTGCCGCAGACGTTAACTTTACAAAAATCTACTTCGTTATATTCAAAATACCGGGCGTAAGGAACAGGTTGGAAAAACTGAACGGTGAATTCGCAATTTAACACACCCTATATGTATATCCACTATTCGCAAATGAATTGAGTAATGTTATGAAAAAACATTTCATAATTTCAAAGTGAGAGACGCTCGTAGTTGCCTTTAATAGTTCAGCGTAGTTTTAAGAATCTTAAATGTGAAAAAACTTTTTAATTTAATAAGTTTTATCAACGGTTTTGTAGGCTAACCCAACGAAAGAAGGTTTTGTTAAAATTAAAAGCTTTTACCATTCATCTAATAAAGTTATTTTTTATGTGATTCACAAAGTTCATTACTTCAAAATTCACGCACGTGAAAACAGACAAATAATTCCATATACCAGTGGTTGAAAACGTATGAATACGAAAGCGCATTCAAAACAAAGGATGAACCATTCACTAAATCCCTCCAACTGTAATTGGAAAATTTCATAATTAAGAACTGGCAATCATACGCGGAAGTTGTAAAAGTGCGGCTATCGGGGCCCTGATAAGAGGCCCGATTAAAATGAATCACAACGCGCTAATTGGGCCCGGCCGCCACCGGCTCATCCAATTAGCCGGGACTTAGAAACCCTGCGCGGTGGGGCGACCACACTGCTGGGGGAAATTCGGAGAAAATATGCAGAAAGTTGTAGGAATTTAATTCTGAAGTTAGGTTTACAAAATTAAAATTGAAGTAGTTTTAAGGTTATTTCTTTAACGTAGTTTGAAATGAAAATAATGCTTACTGTAAGCATTCTCTTTTGACTACTAATAAGTATGCGAGCATTCGTAGCGCAAACAACAATGTAAAAGAGTGAGGACGAAGGAAAAAAAAGAAGAAGAAGGACGAAAGTGTAGTGAGGTGAATATTTTTATATTATTTTAATAGATATAAATTCTATTTTTAATTGATTAAAATAACTATCACTTAATTGGTCAAAAAATAAAATAAAAATATTACCGATTACCGACTACCTACTCTATTGTAGGTTCATCATTTGGTTTCAGTAATAACGGAAAACAGGGGGATAGTATATTTTTTCCTAATCGAGCAAGCTACATATTGTAGACATGTGCTGTCAAATAATTATGCCAAAAGTTGGCAAATGTAAGCAAAAACACCGGTTGCACTGATAAGGGCTGAGCTTTAAATGAATCACAACGCGCTAATTGGACTGCTCGACCACCGGCCCATCCAATTAGCTGCGACTTGAGTCCTTGTACCATGGTAACAAGATTTATCCGGATAAATTCCGAACTCATGGCCTACATAGCCCATAGGGCACACGATGTTTTGAGTTCGTACGGGAACGGGACACCGTAATTTCTGTACCCCCAGTGAAAACGGAGTTAAGTCGAAAATGGTGATTTTTGGGAAATCGCATTTGAAGTTAAAAAAAATCCTGCTTCGTCGCTATTAGAGATAACTTGGTGAAATATTTTTTAGGTGAAAGGTAATGTTAGATATAATTAGGCAGTGTGCCAGTTTGGGAAATATAGCATGTAGTTTTTTCGTAATTAAATAAAAACCCAGTTATATCGCCATGCACGGCAACTTTACATTCGTGTAAAGTGATGTAATGGGACATAAATCATTTTACACCACACTGAATTGACCACCCGCTAACAAGTGTAAAGTGATACATTTGTAGTAACACGAGTCGTACCTCTTGACACAATAAAAAATTGAAAGAACCCTCCGGTACACTTTGTTAAAAGTAGACATGTATCAATATACACGAAAGAAAACTCAAAATTGGTTCACAAAGCCTTACTTGTATCATTTGGCACAAAATTATTTTCTTTTCTATACGTCGTAGAAACATACCGATTAGATTCAAAAATAGCTAATTTTTCAGAGATTCACATTATGTTATAAAGTCAATTTTGATCTAAGTCGAGTTAGATCCCTTTTCACTGGGGGTACAGATTTCAAAGTTAATATCATATTCAACCTTAGTTATAGGACAATACAGACGAAAGAAATTTTTACACATTCAATAAAAATATTAATTCCGCAATACTTATTTGAAATAACCCACTGACAAATATAATCGCAAATGCATTTTGCAACCACGACTAAAAGCTTCAGAAATAAATAAATACAATACATTCGTATTTACCAACGATGGCTTCTCGGAATATACAGTTGTTCAAATGCAAAACCGAATGCAACTCTTGTTAACAACAATAATTACATTCAGGAAACATAAAATAAGTAGTTCCTGTTCACGAGTTGAGAAATATTTAGAAATGTAGCTACTTATCTACATAATTAGACTTTAAAATATTTTAGGTATAATTTGATTCCAATGATTGATTGTTCCAATTTAAATAAATTATAATACTTAATTGGAATCTGAATTCCTCAATTAAATAAAAAAAAACTTTAAAAGTAAGAACTATTCTAGTATAAAAAAACCAAACTTCATTCGGACATTTTCAAGCTTTTTATGTTTGTCTTAAAATTCTAAATTGAAAAATTGGCTGAAAAAGCTCTTGCCCAACTAGAAAGGCTTTTTCATCAGCCGATCGAAGCATATCAAGCAGACGAACGTGTCCATTAGCGCAAGTTTACAGAAACAACGGCGAGGCACCGTGCGAGCGGGACGCACGACCAACCACTTCCGCAATGAGATGGCGCACTTCCTGTGATTGAGGCCGCGCGGTCCTTGCCGGAACTTTTACTTTTTTTAAACTTTAGCGAAATTAGCAAAGGCGTATGTGTACGAAATTGATTGTGCCCGTTCTGTTCAAAATTTGAAAACTTAAAGTTTTTAAGACAATGCGAATCTGGCCTTACAGAAAAAGAAAACAACGTGTTGACACTTGACAAACAAAAACAAAAGAATTATAAAGTACGTCAATTAATTGTAAAGCTAAACTGGTATTTAAATAAAACTTTTACCTGGCTCGCGATACTTTTAACTGATGGGGGAATAAAAGAAAAAATACGACATACGGAAGTTTAAAAGTTATTGCTCATTGTGGAAACGAATGTGCATTTACGATAACTACAGATAAGGAGTTGGTTTGCGAAATAATTGCATAAGTGCGGTTAAGTTCATTCGTATGCATGCAGGCTGTATGAGTGCGGTGTCATAAAGAGAAAATAGCTTTCGTTTTAATTGATAGTAACAAGGTTGAGATAAATTGCTTTTTAAGGAGATACTTTTACTGCAATAAGATGATATCTTAATGGGAGTTTCTCTCTCATTGGGCATTATAAGAAAGAGTAAAGTCGCTGTATTCAGGCTTGATGAAAAGTTGCTATCGGAACTCGACGTGATCTCTAATAAACCAGTGCCATTTCGATGTTTGAACATCAATGTAATAAATGGATCTCGATACCCTAATGTAACGCAATCCAGGAGCGAATGTAATTCATAATAATGCATGTGATAAACGAAAGCGCGGCAGCCGGCGGACGCATTGAATGCCGGCACATCACTGGGTAATTTCCAGTGCAACCCATTCCATCTCTCTCGCTCAGCTAAGTAATGACTTAGATCCATTCCCGGATAAATAGCAAATTGAATGTGTGCCCCTCGCTACACCCCCGCCCGCTCAGCACGACACCACCGGCCCTATCTACGTACGATTGTCTGAATCGCTGTACCAAGACTTACTTCTTCCCACATTACGGACTTCGCACTGTCGCTGTCTCAGGCCATTCTACAACGTAATTGAATTAACCTAATCGATACGTTCCGCCACACTAAATTAGCCCAATTTATTTTTCCGACACCGCTCGACTCGACCACGGAAAAACAAGTAATTTCGGGTGCAACAAGCCCAGTTAAAACTATGTTTTAAAACTAATTCTCCGGCGGGTATTGCGGCCGCGTCGATAACCTCTAGTATTTACAATGTTTTTCGTCGGTCGTATTTTTTGGCTCGTTTTACGGTCGGGGAATATGAAAAGTTTTGAGAGGCTCTCGCGGAGAGGCGTAAAGGCGGTTTACGATGCGTCTTCAAGCTGAATGCGCCACATGTTCGCGTGTTCCGCTGAATTTCCTCGCGGTATAACCGCATTACACGTGCTATGCTCTGACCATGAAAATTTTAAACGTCTCACCTCAAACTAAAAAGCTCCTTGAGTAGTGCTCACGCGTCTGAGCTGCCTCTATATCGTCTCAGCGCCGATTTTGAGAGAAATATATGCGAGGGTTTCGTTAAAACCGAGATCTTTTTAACGTTGCACAATGAAATTCAGCCGGGGCCAGCTGCAAAAACTTTCCGAGTCCCGGGACAACAAAGAGGCGTTCTTATAAATTCCCGATTAAATTTTGGATACGAGCGCCAATGAACACAAATTCGTAGAGTCGGTCCAATAAAGGACGCCGTGCAGCCGCGTTAGGAGGCCATAAACGAACGTATTATCCATGTAAGGCTGAATAGCCGTTGCACAATTAATTGTTTCATTTTGGGAAACAATTCCCGCTCCTCATTCAATTAAGAGCGGCGACTGCGGGTGTGGGGCGGGGGCCGCCCGCTCATGAGACGGACGTATTAATAGCGCCTGCAATATTGATATACTCGTATCGTATCCTACGTACCGCTCCGAATACGATATTGTTTGTTAGCAAATTCGATTTGTGTCGATCATAAATCTTGCGCCTTATGTTGAGTTTGGAGTTGATTGAATTCGCGCAGCGTAAGAACGTGTCATACCCGTAGCGCGTTCGGGAGTTAGCGTTTTCATTAGTCAGTTGTGCCTGAATAATAGATAGGCGAAGCGTGCAGACCGTACGTATGCTCAGGTGATGCCGAAGCGGGACTCAATTAGCAAAAACACACAGAATTAAGAGAGACAAACATGTCAGCCGGGACACGTGTCGAGGCGCCCTCCTCAATCCGAATTTTATATTGCGCCATTCATTATTCATTGTGTTTGTCAAGAAAATTACTGTGGACCTTTTAATATAACTTCTCGAGTCGCACAAACGGAGCTACAAATTGGAGTTGTGAACAAGTTCGCAGGAAGTCGCGCCTAACCTCGCCGATTAGTGCCCGCGTGTCGGGCCGTCAAACAAATTTAATTTGGTGCGAAATTAATGTGGATCATTGGACTTATTCGGCGTGCCGATTAAATTGAGTTATTCATCACAAAAGGAGCTGTTCTGCTATTTAATATGATTCCGTAATCTGTGAATAATTAATTTAAGATTGACGGTTTTCTCTTTTGTGTTTGGGGAAACTGATTTCCTGTCGCACACTAGAAGTCTGGGAAACTTGGAGTCTACCCCGTTCTACGTAGAGAAGTATTTAATTTAAAAGATAGGAGCGTCGCGTCGCGGGGCTTTCAAATCAGTGGTGTTGGCTGAAGATTCGAGAGCAATCTGTTAGATTGGTTCATTACGGCATCCATTAGTGAAGTAATGAGACGCGATGCATACCGGGCCCGTACCGAGCAGACGGGCGATTTCGGGCGTTTTTTAAACGCTGAACGATACCACCGACGAAATGTAGAGTCGTGTCTCAGTGCACATGGTATGGCCTAAAGCTACCTGTCCTGTTCCTGTGTTTAAAACCTACCTGTTTACTTTAGTGGACCTATCGGTAACTTTATCACTTTAGTAGTTCTTTGGTAGTTTTAAAACACTAAAATAGGAGTCAATCATAAATGAAAATAACTGTAAAAAACTTATGTCTTAAAAATACATTATTGCAGGAACATAATTTTAAAATTTGTATGAACAAAATTTCTCAATATACCTAACACAGCAAAAGTTATTTTATTAAACGTCTAACTAAAGCATCATAATGTGCTGCAAGTTATTCTCATCCGAGACGGGTTCTCGCGCTACCGGTCTTTACTGCTATTGGATATCATTATAGTAATGAAATTCAATTAACATGATTCGTACATAACTATTTATATGTTCAGTATGTTTACATTACAATGCTAATTTATTTTAGTTACAGTGGTTAGTCTTGATCATCTTTAAATAACAACCAGTACTTTAAATAACTTGAACGCGTCTGCGACTTGATGATTGTATTATATTAAAATAAAAACAACATTTGTGCTACAATATGTTCATTTATTGTTAATGAATACGCAGCTTTGCATCGTGCAATTACTCTTTGTTTTCTAGTTACACCAATTAGACAATAAATTAGAGAATGGTTTTAAAATTCAATGAGATATAATATAAATTAAGGTGGAAAAAGAAAACGGGCGTTTGAGCCGCGGGTCTGACGAGCGCTGGCATTTAAGGCGAAAATTAGCTGCAGCTTGGTGTCGAGGATTTCGAGTATGAATGCAGGTCGGATGCTGTCCATTAGCCTAATTGGAGACGCGGGTTGCGGCTAAACAGCGCCACCTACGACTCAGCCCTTTGTTTTATACCTACGGGAGAATGCGCCGTCTATTTCTTCACTGATCTATGCCACTCGGGGACATTATCTTTTTAGGTTATTAGCTCTACCCACTCACGCGAGCCGTGTCGCCAATCAACTCGCAAGGTGTGCTTAATAGGGAAAACAATAAGTTAAACCGATGATTCGTATGCGTCGTTTAGTGCGTAAATTATGCGCACGCAAAAACACCTTTTACATTTTTATCGAAAAAAGTTACGTTATGGTACGAACGTGTTTGCTGATCGACGATACTGCAATATAAATTTTACAACCACATTATAATATTACGATGTACATAACTCGTTGCTTGTTAAAAGTACGTAAACATATCATCTTCCGTGCCACTGTAAGGTCTTATTGTCGTTGTCTGTAACTTGAAACACGACTAATGAGAAACCTTAACTTGCGCTTATTCTGGTGGCATTACGACAAAAGGTGGGGAGGCGGTGGCTGCTTCTAATTAAATGGTAAACTTTCATGAGCCCCCAGCCCACCCTCGCCCGCTAATTAATGTGCCCGCGGGAAGCTCGGACGCCTCGGCTTCCCTATGGTGCACACGTTGATGGAGCGCATTCAAAACATCATTCAATTAAACCGTTATGCTCGAATGAATGGAGATTGTCCGCCGAATTTTGTTTCATATGAGCGCGTAATCAAAAAGTTCGCCTGCGATAGAGAAGTTCGCTCCATACTTCGCACTCAAGTATCGATACGAACATGGCAATCCTTTTAGGAGCGTTAAAAACTGCGGCAGAGGAAGTCAATCCACGGGCCGCACCTGCAAGCCGCGGGCCGCGGCCCGCTAAATGTATTGTCGTGTACCGCTCCTGATGCGGTCCAAACTATACCCTAACTACTTAATTGAAAACCGTAATAGAGAATCCAAATACATGGTAACCCTTTTGATCGGGACAGCGGAGGTGTGATTCCAAATTAATTTGAATCAGTGCGATACAATGATGCTGTGTGCTGTGTCTGTGTTGGTACCGTGCTTGTTATAGGATCGCTTTACATTAATTATATCACAGAATCAAATTCTCCAATTAAAGCGGACACGGAACCGTTTTGTACGTTTACTTATTTGTATGTTTACTCGTACATTTAAATGACTGTTCCCGCATACAATATTAGCTTCAACCCTGCTTGTTTTATCAATGTTGTACGAATATCTTGCTCCGTTGAATATCATGCTTTCCCAGAGAATTTGTTTAATACAATTTTGGCCATAGAAAATTAGAAGTGGATATTACTATGAAAATTTAAGTAGATCACAGAGGCTGCTGGTAGATTTCCCTCGAAAATAATTTTGAATTAATTCAAATCACTGTTAGTAATAAACGTCTGCGCTAGCGCCGCAGCATCTTCTGGGAGCCCGAAGAATACGGCAAAATGTTCCAAGTTTCTTCAAGCAATCAAGGCTTAATACCGTAGTGAAGTTTCGAGTTGGGAAATTATAGGGGGTGAGACGCGGGGGGCGGACGTCCGCCGCGTGTCATCTCGTAACATCAAAAATGCATTTAAATTCTGCGCAATAAAAAACAGTGGCGGGAAGTTTCGCAGCGGGCCGGATTGAAGACGCCTGTACAACCCGTACGTCTGAACTACACCGCCAGTCCACGGCTTACTTTACCGACCTACTTATATTAACAGCTTTGCGTTTATTATAGTGGTATTCTAAATATAAAATAGCGGACGAAATAGAGAGCGCTAGGGTGCTAGAGCGCGTTGTTAGTGCAGCAATTGCCTCATTGTGTCGAGTTCTCCCTACAAGAGTCTCGATGGTTGTCGAGCCTTAGTTTCTGTTGTTTAACTTTAACCGTGTTGAAAAGTCGCGGCTAACGATGGCGGCATCCTGGCAATAATCGCGTTGCTTTGTTATGGGGTGATCGTCTGATACACGGTGTTTATAGACTGTTGCACCGTAAATAATGGTGATTAATTCGAGTAGATTCACAAAAATGGTACGATAAACAGAATAAGGTTCTATTATTTTTATATTTACCCGTTTTTTACAAGTTTCCGAGATTTGAGGTTCAACGCCTTCTTATAATCGATTAATATGGAATAAGCGAGAGAAGTAGTTCTAATCGACAAAGTTTTCTGTTTTTGTTGAACTTATAAGATCTATGACTGTATTTTATTCTCGACCGCTTGTTGTATATAGAATAGAGATGCAATAGAGTCTAATTTCGCCTAGCGAGCGTCTCGCGACACACCCTGTATCCCGACACGGGCCGGGCTCGGGCGAGTTTGATGCGATAATTAGGCGCCCACCGGGTAATTGCGGATCTGATAATATTGTCCCGCAATTCTTCTTGAGCGTTATTCGGAACAGAACGCTTTTTTATTCCGTTAAATACTTTATTCTTGTGGTTCTACTTGTTTGATGCGAATGACTTCATCTGTTTGTTAATAGAAATTAAAGAGCTCGATAAACTGTTTTTAACTAATTAATTAATGCTTAGTTACTTTCTGTCTAATGTTAATTTTGCTGTAGTGAAAGAAAAACGTTTTAATTAATTTGATGAATGTGGGAGTTTACGCTTTAATATGACTTAGGAAGGAAAAGTATTAAGTAGGAAGTTGGCTTAATATCAGATTCATACGACTTCGTACTATACATGCCAATTTCATATTCGCATTTGATTTATTGGCATCGATATATCACGTCGACGATCCTATGAATAAACATCGTCTCCAAACAATATCAATTACAAACCGTTGCAATTAACTTGCACCTAATAACCTTCGACGCGAAACACGTCAATTTGGCTGAAAATTAAAGTGGGCGCCGCAAACCGCGGATGTCATTTTGCAATAGTTTGTCCAATTTATCAGTGCTCGAGTGGTTCGGGAATAATCGTAAGCGGAGCGAGCGAGCGAACAATATGGACCGATGTCGGCCTAATTGGCCCTTACCTGGAGCGCACTCGAGAATGATAAAGCCGCTATTAGCCTCCCTATTATTTACTTACTCGTCATTAGCGTAGACTTCATTAGGATAACGAGATAACGGAGCTCCTCGATTGGGGCGTGCACTTTTGGGCGTTTTACAAAGAATCCGAATTTTGACGAGGTTAGAATGGCTAATTATTTCCGAGAAACATTGATTAGGGATTCGGATTACTTGTGTGTTTGTTACTCTTATTATTGCTGTTTGGGGGAGAAAGATTTGTCAATTGGCCTTTCAAGTGTCACAAACTTATAACATTCTTACTACTTTAAGGACCTTCATCTTGCTTAATTACTTAAAAGTAATTATAAATAAGCTCGTTATTCATTTGGTTAGTTATTGGATAAGAGTTACCTGTGGATATTGGGTACCTGTGGATTTTATTTTTTAACAATGAAACGTGTTTGTATAGTAACCAAGAAAATTAATTTCGTTGGGCTATGTTGAAACTTTAAAGGTGAACCTATAAACGTTATCTCATTTAAAATTAATACCGAGGTTATTTCAGGTCACGTATAACAATAACCGGCATGTTAAACCGATGCGAATGTGTGAAAAGTCAATAGACCGCGGCATAATATGCGCGTGCGTTATTAAGATCGGTATCGAATCGGAAAAATGGATGTTGGTGCATGCCGGCAACAAAAAACGTTCCGAATTTATTGTTAATTATAAAACTCCGGCGAACATTAACCGGCGATGCGATCCCTGATAGCCGCGCGCCTATTTATTTATTATTTAGATATCGGCCGGTGCGGTCACGACTCCATATTGTTTCGCTGTAATGGCATTAATGACCCCGGTTTAAAGTTGAAGTGTTAATTTGATTTAAAATTATGCCCGTGATTACGATCGGGGCAAGTTTTGCCCTTACTTTAATTACGTGTTCCGATGGTGAGGGCTCGATAGACCGCTTGCGTACTCGCATGGTTGACGGGAAACTGCGGTACACGCAGCTGCAGTGGTTTAATTGAAGTATTTTCGACCTAAATATGATTTAATTTTATTATTGTGTCGTATTTATCGTAGCAAATTACTTTCCAAACTTTAAAAAAATATACCAAGTCTGAAAAATATAGTGGGGTTCATGCCAATAGATTTAATAAGATAAATATTGTTAATAGAAACGGCAAAAATCTCTTTAATTAAACGGGCTCGCTATTGGTTATTTCCACAAGGCAGCCAATTCTTTGTCAATTTAGTCGCCTTTATGTGTTTGCAAAATGGCTGAAGTCTATTGGCGTGGATAAGACAAGCGATGCGGCAAGTGCACTTTTATGCACTGCCATTATAAAAGTTGATACGATTAAGTAATGTAAGACTTGTGCATAGCACGAGAGAAGCGATTATAGTTTATGATAAAAAATTCGATATTTTGTAGAGGTAATATAATTCTGTAAATCTAGTAGCCACAGACGGTACATTGCGCTTACTCTGTGGTTTCTGATGTAATATTCATAATAGTAATCGAATACCCACAGCACATTATGTTTAAGCTAACCATTTAGAATTAATAGTTCCAGCACTCTAACTTTATATTATCGCATTGGCTTTTATCGCTGGCTGTGTACGTCGTTCCTAACAAAATGTATAAATAATCCCAATCAGAATTTTTGCAATGTACTTACATAGCCCGACCAAGTGAACCCAGGTCTTTAAGTTTAAGATTCGCATTAACGATTTTAATCTCATTTATTTTATTGCCGACTCCACAGTTTTACGGCACGAGTGTTTAGTGGTTAGTGACAAATTATGCAAAACGCCGCCATATTGATGCAAATAAGGCTATCAACTCATCTGCTGATTGTAGATAATCGTTATATTTAAAGTTCAAATAACATTTTAGTTGCCAGTCCGCAAACATTCTCATTCGTACGGTCTTTGTTATGTCTCTACAATAAAAGAAATAGCACTGGATTGTTCAACTCTAGTTCATTTAAAATGTTAAACTTTATGAAAAAATGCAGTGTGTTATGCTAGCATGTTAACGACACGGTACTTCAAGGTAAACTCGTTGTACCTTATTCAAGTTGTAATAGATGTGATTTTGCAGAAAAAGTGTTAGGTATGTTGTGTGGATTTTAAACTTCAATTTCTTTCCATCACAGTATAAAAATATGAGATGTTAAATAATATATGTATGATATTAATTGCTAATCAAAATTACTTGTACAGTCACGGAATGAAAAGGTTCGTCAGTTTTCAAATTGATTCCTTCAACGAATCGCGAGCACATATTACCTTTTGAAACTATGTTACAGAATAATCTCGACTTAGAGAAAATAATCTTTAACTGTTCGTCCGTAAAGTTCAAAATTATTCAGATCAAAGTTGTTTGACGATTTATCTTGTCAAGAAGATTATTATGATTGATAAACTAAAACCTTCTTGTTGGTTCAACCTGCCATTATTATTTCTATTAAATAAAAAAAAAACTATTGTCAATTGGTCAATGTCATCATTGCATTGCACTGATGGGATAGAAAAATAAACAAGCAAAACCTTATTCGTTAGCAAACGTCATATTTATTTAAATGTTAGCAGCACTGTTTCTTGCACTGTTATGTTGGCAGGTTTGACTCTTACAGTACCTAGTGCAAGCGAAAACCGACACTAAGGTGACGAACCTTTTCATTCTGCGACTGTACAAATAGTTAAGATAAGTCGTATGGCCTTCATTAGGGTGTACAAATATGTATAATTTATGAACAAACAAAAAATAACGCATCAATCTACTATAATATACACATATAAATATTCAATTAATTAGCACTTAATATAATAAAGATGCAATTAAAATTATTGTCTCATCAGTAAACACACTTATTCACCATTAAATTAATAAACAATTGTCCATAAAAACCATTACACGCATATTATATTATTCAATTACCGCAATTTAGTTTTTAAGCTTGTTCAATTCACGTTGCCTCCATTAACACGCATAAATGAATGTTTTAGGGATGTGCTATTCGATTTTAAAGAGTTCATTACGACCTATCGATACGAAACAAAACGATGCAGCGTAAAAATATCGAATCGGGAACGCAGCGAGTGAATTACGGCGCGGGCCCTCGTAAACGTCACATTAATTAGCATGCCCACTAATGAGGAGTTATGGCGTTCTAATGAGAGGACTTGTACTCGACGTATTTATTAACGGCCGACCGAACGATTATATCGCCACGAGGAAGTGCTAACGCGATTTACGATGACGCAGTAAGTCCGCATCACTTTGATATGTCGCTAATTCCGTCGTATTCCGTTCCGATACTTCGAATGTCCGGAATTTAGGCGTCCGGAATATTCAACTCATTTAATGGACTTCGCGTCTATAATTAAGATTATTTTAAGACAACGACTGCTCTCTTAATGCCAGAATCTAAAATCTTTCAGCTAGTTATAATGAGAGTGGTGGAATTTTTCTTAATTATCTCCACGGTCATCGAACGCTGAGAAATCGAGAAAGTCAGAGTTAATTAGTAATATTAATTAATCCCTTTAGGCTTAAATATTAATTTGTTGTTCTCATTTAAACAGTCTATTAAGATTTTTCCACGAATCCAGATCCCTTAGACAGTAGAAAGCCATTTAGTGAGAACAGGTAACTTATTAGCTCAGCTTCGTAGCTTTTGTAAATGAATAAATCGATAAAGAATAGCACTTATTCCTTCGGAGTGAAAAATTGCGTAGCATATTTCATAAATCCCATTATACCCGGGGTAACCCACATCATTTTAACGATACCGGCACGAGGGGGGCAATTAGGAGCGCGAACATCGATCTCAATCTCAACCCATTCTAAGGTTTTAGATAAGTGTGATTCGATGTAAGACAGCGCCACGTGAAAGAACAAAGCGCGCATTACCGCCTCCACAAAAGGAGGGTGCAAAAAGACGTTAATAATATTCGTCAAAGCACTCTGGTTACATTAAATCAATTTGCCCTTTCCGCGCGGTAAGTAGCGAACGTTGTAATTGATAAGTTGAAACCCTTGTCGTTTCGGGCACAGTTCGGCTGTGCCACGCGGCTGCGTTTCCATACGCGAGCGAACTCGCTTCGCTTTTACGATTATATGCACAACTAGCGGCCGCCCGCGACTTCGTACGCGTGGATCCCGTTTTACCCCCTTCATCTATCTTACGCGGTTTAGATTTTTTCATACAAATGTTTTTTCCCGCTAACTCCCGTTCCCGTGGGAATTTTGCAATATCCTGTTGTAACTAAGCTTTACGTTCACTAAGGTACCTGCATGCCAAATTTCAAGCGTCTAACTTAAGCGGTTTAGATTTTTCATACAAAAGGATTTTCCCGCTAATTCCCGTTCCCGTGGGAATTCCTAAGTATCCTATAACCTGCCCAGGAGTATGAAGAATAATTGTACCAAGTTTCGTTGAAATCCGTCGAGTAGTTTTTGTTTCTATAAGGAACATACAGACAGACAGACAGACAGACAGACGGACAGACAGACAGACAGACAAAAATTTTACTGATTGCATTTTTGGCATCAGTATCGATCACTAATCACCTCCTGATAGTTATTTTGAAAATATACTTCATGTACAGAATTGACCTCTCTACAGATTTATTATAAGTATAGATATCTCGTTACGTCATTTCGAATACAACCACTGTCATTTGTTTTTAGTTGATGACAAGGACGTTACACGCTTCCTTACAGGAAAATCTTACATAGTTTTATATCTTTAAACTAGCTTTGGTCGCCCGCTACGCGGGCNACAAAATGGCCGACGGCTCAGTCGCCATCTTGTTTTTTGATAATCTGTGAATGGGGCTCTGAAGCAGACTATATAAGTCACAAACATTCAAAAGAATTTTTCAAAAACAATTGCGCATCTCGGAGTGACACCTCCCTAAAAACACCCCGAAATCGCATTTTCAATCCAAGATGGCGGCGCGGCCATTTTGTTTTTCCGTTTTTTTCTCACATTTTTGAACACACCTTGGCAACCCTAATAAACTCCCAAAAAGGAAAAAAATTCAGGATGAAAAACAAAAAAAATGATGTTTCAAAAAGTGCCGCCATTTTGTTTTTTGGTTCAAAAAATGTAATAAAGCTGGCAGTCGAAAAATCTAGTTTAAAACAAACATTAACAATTTTACCCATCTCCCCTCTAAATACCCTAAAAATACCCCTGATCAGTGAGTCAGTGAGTCAGTGGTAATCGAGCTTTATATAATATAGATTTAGATACTAAAAATAACGAAAACTATAACATTTCTTTCTTGAACTTGTATTTTGATGTGAAAAAAATAATACAACGCACGCTTTGCAAAAATATTCCCGGAGATAAGACATTGGAAACAGTTTTATTTTGGATAGATCTAGCGCTGCTACTCTACATTAATGTGTTGGTACGAGTACATTCAATGTGCGCTTTATCATATTATAAAGTGACTATTACACAACTTTAGCTTTTTTAGAGCTGAACCATGTTAACGTGTGTCGAGACCATTATGAAGAACCTCGTCTTTTTTTGAAGTCGGTTAAAAATATGACAGTTTTATTATGTTTTTAAAGACGTAGCCCCCAGTTTATCTGACCAAATAAATCTCGATGATATTGCAGTATGACTAAAGCGCATACAAAAGTGAAACCTCAGAACCGGACGCAGTGCACTCTGCAACGCGATCAAGCTTGACGAAAGTTTAAGTTATTATTAACACAAATTTTCTGCTCTCTCTTGGATTGAGTCGTCTGATTGCGGCCTCATAAGTGTTACTATAATACACTCTACATGAGAAACTTCTCTACATAATAATATTATATGTAATAAGATGAAAAAGTTTATACTGCTCAGTGTTGAGACATGGAATGTAGTCTTCAACACATCAGAGTATACATTTTTTGTTGGAAACTGGCAACGAAACTGAAAACGAAATAAGGTGCTACAAAAATTTGCTTGTTCCGTCGCTTGTTCATCTATCTTTTCGATATTAGCGACAACGCACACTGTGTGCCTTTCAAATTAATTAGTAGGTTAATTACCTACTGCGGAAAATTTTGATAAGGTGCGATAAAATTTTGAAATACCTAAATTAAAATTACTTATATTATGCCTATGCCATGCCTAACTATTTATAGCCTAAAAGCACCCACAGTAAAAAAGAAAATTTTATTTCGTGACGAAAACTACAAAAACTAGCTTGTGTTTAAACTCTGCCTGAACAATAGCCAAACGACTGTAACTAGCTAAAAATATTAATAACATACTTCAAAAATAGTTTACTATTTTTAGGGTTCATTATTAAAAAACCAAATGTTCTAAATTCGGCGGTAGTTGAATAAACACCCGAAGGTTTATCACCGGTCACCGTCTTGGTAGCGTATGAATTTTCTAATTAATTAATACCCGCAGTTAAAAGCAGTAATGTGATGGTATCTATAAGCGGTAAGTGGTTTTCTTGACTCTAAGTGGTTTGTAGACGTTTTATATTGATTTACTTAATTAATTCTAATTAAAGCTTAAAAGCTTTAGTTTTATTACAACGTTTTATATCATCATATTTCGAAAGTTTATAAAGCTCATTGGTACTTTAAAATAATATGAATCGTGTTTTATTACGTTTATTTACTCAGGTTACTAAATCTTTATATGGAAATAATTTAATTAACCTCAGTGCGGAGATGTATGAGTGATACGATAGTGTAAGCTCACCTTAAAGCTTAAAATAGTAATGACATTTTCCTACATAAATGTGACTGCTTATTACCCAACTATAAGATATAAATGGTGGATAATTTAACAGTAAAACAACATTTATCACTGAGAAACATGTCCTTTGCTATAAAAGTAAATATTATCATTTTATTTGTGTGTTTTAGCCATGAATTATCTTGTACAGATCTTATAGCTATTTATAAGATAACTAGTAATCAGAGGCAATAAATAAATATTAGTTTTGTAAATTGTTATCAAAACCATTTACAAGTAATAATAGATCTTGTATCTTACCAAAGAAGTAGGTATCAATATTTATAAGTACATCTGAATATTTTATAATCAATTCTATTAAGAATGTCCTATCGGGAGGGCTGTAAAGGAGAGCGCCAGAACCAGAGACTTCTGTGTACACTACTAGACAAAGTTTAATAATTTTATAGTATGAAATAAAAATAAATAAATAATGACAACGTTTTAACACTTTTAACAAATGTTAGCCTCACTAACCTAACCTTAACTTTAACCGTAACTATAACTATAACCGGTGTTTTGTATGGAGGTTAACTATAGTTAACTTTAACATCTAGCTTTAACTATAGTTAAAGTTGGATGGTACAACTTAGGCCCAGTTTTTTGATTGATGGTTAAAATAACTAATTGTAAAATTTAGCTACTAATAGTTAAATATTAACAAAATGTAAACAAATAGTTAAACAATGTACTAAAAGTCATTATGCTAACCATTGTTCGAAAATATTTTTTTCTGATATTTAACCACTTGTCATTTGACATCTGTCAAATTTGACCATTGGTTATTTTAACTACAAATCAAAAAACCTAGGGTTAGGGTTAGTTTGTCAACTATCGTGGGCCTACCAGCATATCTGGTTTTCTCGCTCGCTCATAATCGACTAAATGAGTTAATAAGCCTTATAACCAAACTTAGAGAGCAAATATTTATTCAATTACAGTTCAGCACAGCCTGTCTAGTAGCACATAGAGTCTTCGGCCGGAACAGATCGCACGACAATATCCTAATTCACTCGCGCGAGTGTAATCCATTAGAGAGCCCGACCTCTCCCTGTCATTCATTCATAAACCTCCATATCATTTGTATTGGCATGTTTCATATGACTAATGGACGACCCATTAAATATAAAAGCTCAAGTATCGAACATCGCAAATAAAACGGGTCGAGATAAATTAAAAACTACGAAAACGTTAATTAAGACTGCATTATTAACTGTTTTCTTTAAACGCAGGTTTATTAAATAATGACCGCTCGGGAAGATGGGAGGGAAACAACCTGTGGAGGGTTTGTTGAGTCTACATCTCTTAATTGAATTATACGTGCTTATTATTTACGTTGTTTTTTCATACGTGTGCAATTAACGAGCTTTTTGCATGAAATGCAAGGTAAATATTAATTATTTCGTATTTGCATGAATTACGTTTTTTAAGGTTCATTCGAAGAAAAAAATAACAGGTCGTCTCGAACAAAATATATTTTATTTTTGTAGAAGTATCTTCATATTATATTCGTTGTCAGTTCGTTGAGTATGTCAAACACCACGTTGTTGTTGTGACCTCAATTAGGTATTATCAGCTAAAATATGGAGAAGAAGTCACACTTATATTTTCATTCATCATTTTCAAATGACCCAACTACATATTTATTTAATGTTAGTTAATATAATACCTGCTGGCGACTCTACCTAGGTTTTATTTTTTATATGAACTTTATTTCTACCCAAGTTATTAAGTCTTTCTCAAAGTAATAGCATAAAAGCAATTTGTTCGATTCATTAGTAAATTGAAGAAAATTAAGAGATTTCTTTCTTTGCCATCCACATGCCTGGGTTTACGTATTAAATGAAAGTTTTACGACTGCATTGTTCCAGGTTATTGTAATGAGTTTGTGAGCCTTAAGTGCTCAATAAAATCATTCAGGTGACTTAAGCCATACACCATACACCCACCCACATTCATTTTACAAAACTATGGATTAACTTAAGAACTGAATCGTAAAAATGATTGTAATTCTTCTTTTTCTAATATGTTAATGAAGTTGACTAAATAATATCGCACTAATAACACGTTAAAGCTTTAAAATCAACTCCGCGTTGTATCATTTGGTTCTCTTTTACCATTTCATCAATTTAATGTTTGCTCTTTCCGATGTTTTAATACACTTACAACGGCGCGTGGCGTTTTCAGAAAAATTAAAGAAAGTCATCAGTGGAATTACGCCGCTACTAAAATATGTATTCGCCATAAAAGTATGCGTCTGTCGAGGATAAATGTTCATTATGCCGGATCGCCTAACGTTTTAGCGGGATTAAATGCTATTAACCTACGCACGATGCTCTTAGCTGGATCAATCAAGTATGTATGGGTTCAGACGACGTCTGCCGGAGGATGGGTGGTCTTTGTTTGTTTTTTGCTGTAAGATTTTAACCGTCTGTGATTGTTATTGCCTAAGCCATGCAAATGTGCTTAAGTAATTGTTTGATTTTGTTTTTGGGCTCTACAAAATTCTACGAGTAAACATTTTGGCCACACACATTTTACCATAGGCCTTGAATAGCATGGTTGATTGAATAATGTATTAAGGTAATATTCAAGGTTTAATGTTAATTTCAAAGTGCACTGAACTATGATCTACTTCTGAACGAATTAACAAAAAAACAACCGACTAAAACGCGCCTAAAGCGATCACTGCACGCAGCGAGGCTAGACCTTTCCCTCCGGACATTCATAGCAACTGTCCGGAACCACAACCGGCAGACAGCGTGGCCACAGTCTGATGCTACTAGTGCTTAAGACTCCGAACAAATAGCGGGCAGACTGAGTAGCAGACTGAGCAATACGTCATACGGTTAATCAGTGTAAAGACGTCGCGTCGCCATCGCTCACTCAATATGTATGAGCCGCTGTAAACAGCGGGGCGCTTCATCCGGCTGAGAGCTCTCATTCGCCACTAATTAATTACTCAACTCGGTTTCAATTAAATTAACTCGAGATCGGGGCATCGACACGCAATGAATCGATGCCAGCCGCGATTCGATTAAGATCGTTAATGCCGATCAATTTTACTCGTTAGCTATCAATAAAGTTATTAAATGCGGGCGGCGAAACCCCCACGCAAACATGCAACGCTAAGTGCACGTAACCCCATTACTTAGATGTTGATATTCGTTAGCCGATAATTGAGTCTGTGTGCTTTACTGTTTGTGCTATAACTCACTCATTTAAATGCGGAGACGGCGGAATTGTTTTCAATTAAGCAACATGTATCAAACGCGGTGTGAAACACTGAAACTAAATTGTCCGACGGGAACTAGTTGAACCGAGTTTAAAACTGCGCCCTTAGCTGGTAGGGGACGTTTTAATTACGGCGTTTAAGTAAAAGCGCCTCTGCGTCTAGCTAGCTGCATTACACAGATTCGCCCACCAAAAGCCTCCCACTTAGCTAATGAAACATGTTCGTGTAGTGTTTTAAGCGTCGCGGCCCGAGCATTGTGCGCAGGCGGACGCGAGCGGATTCGGTGGACTCGTCTCCGCAAATCCTCATTTACTTGCATTATTTTAATGGAGCTATTGTGGGCGGATGTCCTTTGTCGTGTGCGGATGCGGATCCAGTGCACCGGGCTGTGGGAAATGTGCATAAGTGCATCCCTGGCCTAAATTGCGCGATTCCAAATTAAACGGCAGAAAGCTCGGTTCCAATTCGGGGATTTTAGCCCTATGCAAGGAAACTGGGACTTATTGTGTTTGTAAGAATAGACAAGCGGTGAAACGTCGTATCCATTTATCTAATTAACTGGGGCGAAGTCGTTCCGAGCCAGGCCCGCAGAGAAATCCCACGGACCTCTAATAACTGGCTTCCCTAATAAGCTAAGAGGTTGTCTTACTCGTATAAAAATGCAATCGGCGGAGCGAAGGCCCGGCGACGTCGTTCAAACTTTTCAAATTTTCCACCAGCCCCACGGTATTAATTTTAAATTAGAGACTGAGACGTAAATTGTCCCCACATGTGGACGATAGCGTTAATTAAAGTTTTTCTCTCTTCGTTGTCACGTTTTTATGATAGCATATTTTATAACTTCTCCTGCTTAGGGAATCGCTTCCCAATGTGACTTGAGTCATTTAAAGTGGCTTTATGGGGCATTAAAGTTAACGAAATGCGTATCATATCATTGGGAATCATAGAACATGCATTGGTCTGAGACTAATGACGTAATTCGAAACTGTCTTGTAGATTCGTTACATGTGCAGTTTATTTCCTGCAAGGTTTAGTTGATTGCATATTTAGAGATTTAATTTCGATAGCGGTAATAACAAGGAATTGAAAGCAAACATAGCATTACTGCGTAGGCGTTAAGTTAGGTAAGGCTGAGTGCAAACTTAACGACTGGATTTTATGAGGCATTTTTGCTGGTTAGTTATTTGTTTTTTTCGCATTAACATAACTGACTAAAAAACGTTTAAATGATAAAATAAAAATAAATTTTAATTTAAACAAAACAAACAGCGGCAAAAAAATGAAAATAATGAAACAATAAGTTAGAGTGACCTTAGTGAACTGTTACTGTCTGCTTTTTTCTATAGGAGGAGCATTAAACTTGTTCTAAGTCAAATTCTTAATTACATTTACTTAATTGCAGTACCTAATAGGTATTGGTTTTGGTAGAGTAGAATAGGTCTACCTTCATCCACTCTTCCCGTGAATGTCGTAAGCGCCGACTAAGGGAGAAATATGCGTACATCAGGCCTCTCCAACCCGTCAGGCCAGGGTGGGGAAAGTAAGCCAAATTCTTCATTTGCGTTGGTAAATAAGAGACCATGTTCCTGTAGTAGATAGAGACTCAATGATTTGATAATGATGATGATCATTGCTATCGTATAGTCCTCGTTAAGTCCTGTCCTGTCAGCTGATTTAACCTTGCTCTAAGAAAAAATATCGATTAAGCTAATTGCGATTATCGTACAGTGAGTTTAAAGCCTAGTAGTAATTTCTAAGCCTGCTTACGCCTTAACTCGCAGTAACTGAACAGACACGAAGCTGGGCCAATGAATAAATTAAACACTAATTTCTTGACACACTTTGTTTGAGGTGGATAGCCTTGCGAGTAATTGCGGCAATACTAATTTTAAAACGAGGATTTATTGATTTTTTCCTCATAATAAAGGATTTATTTTTATTTTTGTCTGAATTACGGTGGTACACCACACCACACATACGTATATCATATGGGTGCACAAACATCTATAACTAACTTAGGATATGTTATACTCATCGTATTAAAATTTGCCTCTGGCAGGATTCGAATCCGCAACTGCAGCTGGCGTTGCAGTGCGGTTACACGCCACCAGGCAAGCGGCCATTATACGACGTATAATAGAATAGACCTTTTATCGCGAGCAATACAGTCATATTTGCTTTAACGGCCTATGTCCTGAAAGTTAGTTACATACTTTCTAGGTTTAATTATTTGACTGATTGCGTTAATAAGTATGTAATTGCACTGCAGGTTTTTTGGCGCTCCTTTATAATAGGCTTAATGTTCGTATTTTTACTAAGTTTCATTAATCTTTATAACTTACGTGTTTATGTTTTTGCGTTATTAAAATATGAATTATTATAACGTTATAATTACACCAAAAAAGCGTTATTACGTTGAGTGTTCGTGTTCTAACTGCAATCGACGTATAATTTAATAGATTAAGCAATAAATTATTGTATCCATAAAAACTGAAATACATGCGTTACTTTCACGTGTAATAAATATTGTAATTAACTCAAAATAGAGATATATATCATGCAGTGTTTTATTAGAAAATTCATGCGCTTTTGCAGCTGCTTTCGGACGTGGTTTGATTAAGGGTTAACAACTTGTAAAGTTTTCGTGTTAAATGAAGACTTGTGAAGTGTAAAATTAATCTTAAAGATATAGGGGGAACATAATAATGTTTAATATGTCGTGTAGATTAAGGTGGGATGTAGAAAAATTCGAATATTTAGAGTGGTAGAGATATTTTTATTACAAACTTACGTAATAATTAGATGTTATTTTTACATACACGCAGTCTTTCAAATTGAAAGAGCTTAGGTACTCGTATGTTAATGGTATCATGTCTGTTTAATTGTCAATCAGAAACGAATACGCGTACTGTAAATATTTGAAACGTTCCTAATTGGTACTTGTTAATACACCAATTAGAGTCGTATGTATCAAGAAAATAATGAGGGCCATAGATTTAATTACGCTACACTCGTTAGGGGGATATAATTGGCATTTCGTTATGTAATAATTGTACATTTACTGCTGTTTTACTAACACTGCACTCTTAATGGCGCCGTACTGAATAAACAGGCCAAATTAGATTTCCTGGATGCGCTTCGGTTCTGTTATGAATTCTAAAATGACTTTTTCCTATACTTATCACGCACAACGAAAAAAATTGTAATAAAGGGGGATTTTTTAAACTCAAATGTATAGTTTGATGTGTTGGCAACACTGTAGGTAGCGTTTTACTGGAGAACATTTTTAGTTTAGCCTATTTTGTACATAACTGTGTCTTTAAGATAAATATTTTTATAGTTTATTTCATTACAGGTACATGTAGTGAATAAACTTGTGTGTTACTTAACGAATATCTTAACAAAATTAGCATATTACATTTATTATTATAGGTACATAGTGACATAAAATAAATTCGTGAATATTTGTCATATTAGACAAAAACAACCTTTTGCACATGCGAGAAAGTGACGAACATATTAATTAACCCCTCCCATTACCTTGTCTCAAATTGTCTTGTTTTCTTTCATTATATTTTGGCCGGAATTAATTACCCTAAGGCGTCTCAATTAAGGTAACGGAGTTTATAATTAACGGCAAAAAACGTAATTTTAAAGTTCACCGAATCTTGTAATTAGTGGCAATGATTAGGCGCCCGATTGGTTGCTGCACGCAAGGTAGCGGGTTCGATGCCCGGTGACGTGAAGGGCGCCATTCGTCACGTTACCCGCTATAAACTCGCTATGGATAATGTAAACAGCCTTGTTTCTGTTTAAAAAGACAAAATGTTTCCGTAATTTACTGACCGTGAACATAGTCATTAAGTAACTCGAAAATTTATTGATGTTTTGGGAAATAGTTTTTGGAAGAATGAGTCAGCTGACCGAATTACTTAAAAGGTGTTTGCGTTGGTAGTTTATAATTAAAACTTATTATTGGTGTCATTATAGAATTTAATTTGAATTGAATTCAAACTTGTCTTGCGCTTGTACTGCATTTGTCCAAAAAAGTTGTTCTTATCATTTCGGAGAAAACTTGAGAACTTTTAAAAGCTACCTAAGTTCATTTTACAATCAACCGACATTTTATTTCTTAGGATGCATCGTGTGACTAGAAAACAATCAAAAAGATTTGTTGCTTTATTACACCAGTTCATAAAAATGGTAAATAAACGGAGTCATAATAATTATTTAAAACAGGTACTTTTAATTTAGTATCACAATATTTGAATATATCTGCGATAACAATCTTTATTGAAAAGCATTTATGAACTATTTTGGCAAGCGTGGTGGCAGCTTTCAATGCCGTGCAGTGTAGTTTGGCAAATAGGGCTGTCTATGTAGAGTTCTTATTTCTTTATTTAGCCACCAATAATATTATACATATCTCATTCATTTTCTTCGTATTGTCATTAATGGCTGGTAGCTATTATTAGGCTATTATAGAGATCTGAAACGAAGGGACGACTCAAAGTCATAAGTTTTTATTGTGTGTGTCCTACGGTTCTTACTTATTTCAGAAAGTTCTTGGATTATCTCATTCAATAAATTTAAAAAACTGTATCACTACTACGAGTTCTTTTTAAGCATGTAGGTAGAGTTCTTTAACTCTACATATTTATCTCTTCGAAGGATTTTGCAAAGCTTTAAGATTTTACCTGCATTCTTATATGTCCTTTTCCCATATCGTCAGCCCTACAAGCGACCTCGGGCTCGCGTGTTGCAGCGCTGAAGGCCGCACAGACAATGGAGAGCCATCAATCATATCGCTCAGTTGTGACGTAGCATGGTTTTAAGAACTATGGATTAACTTTAGTAACAACACTGTCCACTTGAAGAGGATTATTGAAACTAACCCTGAGTTGTAACATCTTCCACAAACGTCAAAAGTCTGTCAAACTCCACACAGTATACCGGTAAAAGCAACTTAATAAACTTAATGCAACTTAGCCTTAGGCATTATTATCTGTGCTACACATCTTTTCTTACGTAGCGTTTCCATTATTTTTGTCATTATGTTTTTTTTTATGTGACAGGAGGCAAACGAGCAGACAGTCTTTTAACTTTTCTTGATCTTTGTCAATCAATGGCAAAACACCACGCAACTTTCCCAGCAACAGCCTTAAAGGATCTTAATAATGCACTTATAAACATGTAAGATACTACGACATCATCAAGGTATACATCCAGTACTCCTGCTATAAAGTCTCATTTGCAAATACTCTCAAAATTGCAAGGTTCAAAAGTTGCTCAAAGTCCGAGACAGAACCAAAATAACCACAAATCTCAGAGCAGGCGTCGATTAAGTTTGCACTCCATCAAAGGCGAGGTGTAGATCAGATCTGCTGTCCACCGCACTGCTGAGATCAAGCGGACGCGGACTAGCCCCCGGCGATACACCCTTTGTGAAAAGATTCCCAAAGCGAGTGCGAGGGTACTTTGATGTCGAGCCCGGCAGGTAATTTGGAAAAACGTTATTTAATTAACTTTCGACAAGTCGGCGTAATCGTGTTACAAAGCCGCCGGGTGAACGGTCAAGTCTTTGAGGCGGGCAACTTGATTTTTACGCCAAACATGGCCGCTATAAAGCGCTGTCATTTTCAGGTGCTTTCCAATTAACATCCGCCTTTGACCACGGCCGACAAACGACTAGCGCCTCTTTGTTATTATAGTTAACTGTTTAGTTTTTAGGGTGCTGTAACGGACACCCGCTTTGTGCTGCGTTTGTAATGTCATTCCGAATATTAAGGTTAAAGTGCGCTATTTTTGACGTTACGAGTTCCGACATAACGTTATTCTCTGTGTTGTTAGATTTGCAAGTGGCGGCATTAATTTGCTTTATTGCAGTTTTTTCTGCATGCGCATGGCTCAAATAAAAAGTTTAAAATATGTTGCGGAAGTCAGAGTTCCAACACTGAATGTATTCCAGATGGAAGCACCCGAGCTGTATATTTGTGTAGTTTAAAATTATGTTCATATTATCTAAGTTTGACTATAAAAACTTAGTCATTATTAGCGACGATTTCTTCCTTAAATGAGAACGTTTTGCAAATATTTAAAGTGTGTACAAAAAGCGATTACAGCAACACGAAGCGCCTACAATGTCCAAGCAATAAATTAGCGTTCCATTAGCAGTGGACAATAGTTTTATGAGTTGCCGAAATAAGTTTGCGGGCGTTTAAACTTCGGAGCTGTTAGCGCGTTTCGCCGCGAGCGCGTCCAGCGCCCGCGGCGCTCAGACCGGCAATTAACTCGACGAACTACCCCCAACAAGACAACTACAATTATAAATTTGCTTTAAAGCGTTAATAAACATCATTACCGCTGTTTGCGGGAGTTTATCAAACAATAAGGATAGTTCTGTTTCAAATCTCGTCGCTGCAAGTCGTTCCGTGCGAGCGACTCCATATTCGTATAAACAAAGCGGCCTGTGATGTTCATTGGGCAGCTTAATTGCATTTCTTCGGCTCCTCTTTGCGGCACTCACGGTCACTCGCATCTCATGATCGAGTTAACTCTTTAAACGAACGCTTGAAGCTGCGCTGTGGCCACAGCCGGTAGCACGGTTGTTGTTGATCAAAATGCAGTTAAGTTTGGAACGTCGGAACCATTTATTTACTTTATTACATGAGAGCTTATTTTGTTACTTTAAAAGGCACATATATTATTTCAGAAAATGTTTTGAGACCGCTGTAAAATTACAATAAAATTTTACCAGTCACAAAAACAAAAGGTATAAAACTGCCATCCATTCCATATTTGTCTCCTAGTTATAGTTAAGTGTGCGCACGGTAATCCCGCTGTGAGCAGAGAGCACAAATGGAGCGAGCACCTCCCATCATCCCTCTGTTTCGCTTATGATTCGTGAATTTTTAACTTCCCTGAAAGGACTTGCAGTCCAAGCTAATAGTAATTTACAAATGTATTCTCCTCAAAAGCTTAGGCACTAGTTTATATGCTAATGGAACTGCATAATTGAATATCTTTTCAATATTTGCTTGAATTTTTAACGCTCGAATTAGATTTTTAGCAAAGCCTCGGATTTGGCAGTCAATAAAGCTTTAAAACAAAACGAAACGAACCATATTCGGGTGTTTTAGCTAAACTGTGTTTTTGAATTAAATATTTTACGGTTTTGTATCCATTCATTGCTTATGTTACAAAAACAGTAAGTGCGTGCTCCATACCTTATCTATAAATATTCTTACATTTTAACTAGTAAATAGGTAGGTACTTCTAAATTTGGGCGTATTGATAAGAAAACCGTTAATGAGTAACAAGTTCGTAATTAGAATTGCTAAAGTCACGACCGTGTAGTTATTTAACGAAATAGATAGACACAACCCTAATTCAATTTTAATTCTAAGTAAAGAGAACTGTCAGAAACATGATTTTTGTTTCTTAATCATACTTATTAGGTACAAAAAGTGTAGAAGTGTATAGCTAGATGTTGTCCTTTCGCAAATGTTCTATTAGGTATACATATATAATACACTAGCTTTCCGCCCGCGGCTTCGCCCGCGTGGAATTTTGTCTGTCACAGAAAAACTTTATCGCGCGCGTCCCTGTTTCAAAAACCGGGATAAAAACTATCCTATGTTCTTTCCCGGGACTCAAACTATCTCTATGCCAAATTTCATCAAAATCGGTTGCGAGGTTTAAGCGGGAAAGCGTAACAGACAGACAGACAGACAGACAGACAGACAGACAGACAGACTTACTTTCGCATTTATAATATTAGTTGGGATAATATCCTATTGTCAAAACCGTGCTAAATGGAGTCGCGTGTGTTATTTTAAGAGCTGTTTCGTAAGTGTTTGCTTCGTCGAAATAATTGAGGAAGTACACTTTTCTTCCAGCCAAGGTTTCGTTGAAACATAGTGTACAGTATAGGTCGCACGTTTTACGAGTTACGAGGTACGTTTCAGTTTTATCGCCGTGTCGTAGACAATAGCAAATTACGCACTTTGACGCTCAAACGCAGAGTTAATTAAGCCGTATCGGACTACGAAATTACTTTTTATCTAATACACTGGAAATGTAAAGTGAGGTTACGGTGCTTAACGACAGATGGCAGGAACGTGTATAAATAGTACTAGGTAATTGGTATAAAATTGTTTGCTGTAACCAACTGAGAGCACATGAAAAGGTTTATTTTGTGACATAATCCTCTGCTAAGAAATATATTTGAGATTTCTTGTTTCATAAGAGCTTTACACCGTGAAAAGAGATCCTTTTAATAAATGTGTAGACTTATGAAACTACTTAATGTGATACTTTGCTATTAAATACGATTACACACGTGCAATGCTGTGGGTAGCAGTTAGTGATATTCTTAAAAAAAGTCTGATAAAGTTTCCTTTGCGCTAGACACTTGTCTCTAGAATTCATAGCTTTTCATACTCTACATTAGGTAGTATAGAAATCGACACTTAAGCTGGGTTGCACCATCTTACTTTAACTTTGACAATAAAAGTCAAAAATCTGTCAAACTCCATACAACATACACCCGTTATCGTTATAGTTACTGTTAAAGTTAGGTGGTGCAACTCAGTCTTTAAATTCGGCACAATTAAAAAGGAATAAGGAAATCATAGTTAAGAGCCCAACTCGACCAAATTAATTGAAATCTATTCATTAAAGGCTTAAAAATAATTAACACTTCCCATCGATTAAGAACACGTCACGAAGTGTCCGTTTTAATTATAATAACGTGCGTAATTGAGGGCGGGCGCGCCCACGCGCCTTTGTTATCTAAGAGGTTATACATCGAAAAGTGTATTATCGATTTAATCGATCGGAATCGATTAAGTCGTGTGTGGTTGCCTGCGAGCTGGGCGATTACTTTGTCGAGGTTATCACAATTATTACGAACCGGTACGGTGTAATTAATTAGAGATAACATTACCACGTCTTTTTTCCTATTAATGGGTTGTGTTAAGAATATACAGGTATTTAACCTCGCATAACTTAAGGTTATTTTGTTTTGTTGTTGTAATATCGGTGTGACTGTGAAACATTGACAAAATAAAACCACATAAAACATTTAAACTGGCTCAGAGCTTTCTTTCTTTCTTCTTTCTAAAGTTAGCAGTTTCTCTTATTGTTTGGAGGATGAAAGACTTTTATGACTCTGCTGCTTTTACGCCCCTATTTGTCTTGGTATAACGGGAAATACTATTAAATTCTATTGTATCTTATATGTAATAAATAAGAGGCTGACAAAGGTGAGTGAGTTTCTTTCGCTACTTCTTCTCAGCACCAGCCGACACTTTGTTCCCAAGTGGTGATAGAGCAAGCTATGGGACGTGTATCAGTTTCTGAAAAGGGCCTACACACTAATAAAGAAAGAATAGCACCAGCCGATATATTGACCCACGGTGGTGGTAGGGCAAGCTTTATTGAGAAGAGTACGCCCTTATCATAAGATCTACCTATGTTTAATTTTTAAGTCAAATACCTTGTTTTTTATTTTAAGTGAAATGTACAATTTCTTTTGAGAAATAAATTCTTAAACTTTAGTATAAGTGCAGGGCAGGGCATATAGTACATGGCCGATGGGGCAGCAAGGTTCTGGAGTGGAGGCCGCGTAGCGTAAAATGCAGCGTGGGACGTCCACAAGGTGGACCGACGACATCAGAAAGGTAGCAGGAAAGCGCTGTACGCAGCTGCGCAGGCCGCTACCAACCGGGCAACATGGAAAGCATTGGGGGAGGCCTATTTTCAGCAGTGGACGTCCTATGGCTGAGATGATGATGATGATGAGTATAAGTGCACTCAAAAGGGCCTACGTTTGTATTTGAAGGGTAAATTCGTACATACCTCCTCGTAGTCCCTATGCGAGTGGTGCGCGGGCACAGGGCCCGGCGGCGCTCATTCTCGCGAGCGGCGCGGGCGGCCGACCTTGCCCTTGCGCACCGGCGCCGCGGGCCCGCTGCCGGCGTTCGCGCTCTTCATCAGCTTCTGCCAGTCCTGCTCGCAGACGAGGGAACCCGCGAGCATGTAATACCTGTGGGGTAGTTGAGTTGTTTAAGCTGATGACTTAAACAATGGGTTTGGATCTGGTGGTTTTTTATTTTATGCAGGACAAGGCAGGTATTTGACCGCAATCGTATCTGGTGTTAAGTAAGATGCAGTCTAGGATGGTACATAAATGTTGCTTTGTTCTTGATAATGTGAAGACTGACATCATCATATCAGCTACAGTACGCTACTGCTGAACGTAGGCCTTCCCCCAATGATTTCTACAAGTCTAGTGAAAAATCTGACATAGGTACTTAGTTCTACCAGCGCAGCGCTTTAAACGTAAATCAAATGTCTCTTTAAAGCATGTATGACATTGTATTTACTTTCTTGTAAAATTCTAGAAAAGTAGGCGCAAATTATTGAGATTTAATCGAGTTTCGAGCTACGTATGTCTCAATAAAACCTTGATGGTAGACTCTACATCAAAACCCGTCTACATTGTAGTGCACACGTCTCAAATCTTAAAGATGGTAGTAACTTTAAAATGCTTAACTCTTAATGAATTATCGTGTGTAAAAGGTAAAGGTAGATGAAGGTTCCAGGAAGAGCCTGGATTCAAGCAGCGCAACACCAGTCGTTGTGGAAATCCTTGACCTTCTTCCAGCATTGAACATCTTCAGATTAAAAAGAAAATAATAAAGTGCACACCTATCGCCCTGCATTAGGTGTGAGCCGCACTTGGAGCACGCGAAGCATTTTATGTGGAAGACGTGTAAGGGCTGCTGCGGAGCATTCGTCCGCATCACGAACTCGCTCGCGGGGATGGCCTGCCCGCACGCTGCGCACGCGCCGCCTGAACCGAACATTCTGGAACAATAGAGAGGAGATGTTAGGGATTGAGTTGTGAAAGTGAAGGTTCGATGTATTATGTAGTAGTATTGACACAGAAAATAGATCTTATAATTTTGCAAGTAAGATGAGATAAAAATTGATTGACGAAGAGACTGAATTGCAAGATATATTTTGCAAGATATTTCACTTTGCTATAAATGCTTTAGCAATGTTGGCTGACCTTATCCCCCTTATTACAAAAAGTTAAACTCTAGTTGAACTCTAGTTTAAAATGACATTTTAACCAGTGGTCATCCAGGGTTTAACTTTTTGTAATAAGGCGCTATTTGTTCGTAATATTGCTGAACTTTGATGGTGCTGATTGGTTGAGGTAGCGTAGAATAATGAGATGGAATGTTAACTTCAATCTGATACATTTTTATGTCAATTGTATGGCAAACTTTTAATTAAAATCTCCGCAAGACTTGTTGTTGTGATCTATGATGACTGCAAAAAAGTCTACTGTGTTGCATAAGACATACCTAAATTAATGATTGTATGTGTATGAATTATTGAATTAAAATTATGGATAAAATGTAGGTATGAATAAAACAGAATAAAACGACTTTTTTCAAGCTGTCAAAGTGAAGTAGTGATTTTATTTTGTTTTGTAAGAAAAAGTAAAAAAACATTAAAAACTCTTTTGTTGGTTCTCAACATACTGTTCTAAAGTTATTTTAAATCTTATCTTAGTTTAAAGGTAGACTAAGAGCTAGTGAACGCCAGACCTACGTCATTTTATAAAAGCTGAAAGTTTGTCAGCGTATGCTCCCAATATAGGATATAATGTTGGTGAATTATGAAGTTTGGGTCGTGGTGGCTTTGGGAGCTACCCTAAAAAAACTGTCTGGCAAGGAGTTGGAACTGTCAAAACTGTCTGGCTGTTAGGGAAAATACTTCTAATTATTGCCCCAATATTATACATAAAAATCAGAATTTTTATTATAACGTAAGTCTAACTTTTACGGTGGCTTTTTCTGTATATTCAAAAGACTGTAATTCTACTAACGTTATACCATTAAATCTGATTTTTATGTTTAATATTTGGACAATAATTAGAAGTATTTTCCCTAACAGCCAGACAGTTTTGACAGTTCCAACTCCTTGAAAGACAGTTTTTTTAGGGTAGCTCCCAAAGCCACCACGACCCAAACTTCATAATTCACCAACATTATATTCTATATTGGGAGCATACGCTGACAAACTTTCAGCTTTTATAAAATGACGTAGGTTTGGCGTTCACTAGCTCTTAGTCTAAGGTGTAAACCGTGAAATTCTTGCTATAAATCAAGTGCGTTGTTTTGTGCAAATAAAACTTCACTATTTAAACAAAAACTTCTCCAACATTTATCATCTTTACGTCCATCTAAACAAGACATTTCCTAAGAAATCCATTTTGTAATGCAGTAATTGTATTGACCTATGATATTATCTTAAAAGCGCATTAACATTTATAATCCTGCAGTCTGTAAAACGTGCGATGGCCTCGTTAGTAGTGATAGATGGTTAATAAAACAAAGACGTTCATAAATCACCGAATAGCATTTACGTTATTCACCCACCAGGGTCTACCACAGTGGGGGAACGTACAGCGGCTTTATTTCGAGAGTGGTAAGGTCGACTTTTTGTGCTTTTCCGCGAGTTTTATAAGCGATACCAAATCTAACCGCGGTGTTCATATTTCCTTGTCGAGTTGCCAGTGGGGAGGTTTTAGGCAAGTGGGGTATGTGAAAATAACTTTTGCAAAAGTCAATAAGCCGTTTCAGAACTTGTCTCGGATTTCTTGAAGGCCGTTTGAACCTTAGACAGTTGAGGTAAGATTTCAGTCTGTTTCAGAAAACTTTTGCGTAACCTTATAGCAGTCAGCAGTAATTAGTAGATGTGAGAACCATAGTTATCATAAAATATATCAGTTAAAATTACTGAAAACAGATGAGAAAGTTGAAACATTTAGGCTGAGTTGCACTATCTTACTTTAACGTTGAAAAACGTAAAAAATCTGTAAAACTCCATACAAAAAGCACCGGTTATTGTCAAAGTTAAGGTCAAAGTTGATGAAACTCAGCCTTTTTTCTTTTTGCCTACATCAGCTTACAATTTAGTAGAAGCATGGATTCTGCATCTACCTCTATTGTGACATTTATTATTCGCTAGAGTTTATCGTCCTTATTTACGTGTTTAATTGCCCATTATATCATTATCGTGGATGATTATATCAGAGAAAATGACAATTTAATCGTACAGATAAAGTTAATCTGATGTTTATCAATATTAAGCTGTTTCTATTGTGACAGGTTGGACCTAAAATAGTAAAGCGCAATGAAATTGTATTTATTTTCTTTTTTTTCATTTTTCAGCCAAATGACGTCCACTGCTGGACAAAGGCCTCCCCCAAGGTTTTCCAAGGTCGCGGGAAGAGCCTGGATGCGGGCAGCGCAGGACCGTCCATTGTGGAAATTGTATTTATTCAGCTGTTATTATGAAAAGGAATATAAATTATTTTAAAATAAACAAGATAAGTACCACTAGGTGGACAGATGACCTTATCAAGATTAAAGGAAGGTGCTAGATACGATGCTACCAACCAAATAATCTGCAAATCATTAGAAGAGGCCAATGCTCAGCAATGGATATTTATATTGCTGAAAGGATGATGATGATGATGATGATGATGATGATGATGATGATGATGAAGTACAGAAATATCCCAAACGTACTGTACCTATAAATACTAAATTAACCAATCAATCAATAGGGGGAACGAAGTTACACAACTTAATAGGTTTCTAATCGTGTAGAACAATTTAATATCATTCATGAAATGTGACGCTCTATGTTTATAATGTATCACTTCAAATTGAACTAATATTAGAAGCACATGTATACATTCGACAATTTATGGATCTTATTCCAAAAGACATAGAGACGCTGATCGTACTATTTAATTGAAAAGTTATCTACACAGAAAAAAGGGTAACAACTGCGGTTTAAGTTAAAGAAAATTCTTTTTGAATACTTACAATAGCGTAGGTAGGTAACTGTTTAAAGTTAGGTTTATTATTTTAAACATTATTACTAATAGTTTGTTTGGAGCCTGGAGGTCACATTTTTTCAATTGATACTGTTCTTTCTCCAATTAAAAATGAATGATGATGATGTTTACATTAGTAGTTTTTCATTTGTTAAATCTATTAGACGCCGAAGCACAGATACGCCGAAGTGTACGTGTGAACGCTGTAAAGTTTGTTAAACATTTATCCATATCACGTCCGCTGCAATATTTATGTGTTCGCCGTGTAAGAGAAATTTTACGAAATAAAAATCGGTACGTGGTTAGTTTCGTTGCGATTTATTTCAGCAGTAAATAAGGTTTTAGATTTTAAAGGCTATTCTCATGTTTCCTATTAGTAAAGGTAAGTGAATGCTCTGAAATATGAGTCGTACTAAAACTATTTCAGTTTTATCTCTTTTGTCAAAACGGTATCAAAATACATTACTGGAATGGGGATTTTGTATGAGTTTATTTTATTTAATATTTGTTTTATCTCAATACTCAATTCTTTATTGCATTTATCTCTTTCATGATGTATGAGTAAGTTTTTTTTTCATTTGTTAGTAATTAGTTTGACGTAATCTGCCCTGAAGTGTGTGATCCTTTACAGCTGGAGGCTTAATCGCTTTCAATACTTAATGACTCATTATCACAATCGCTCAGTCCGACCGCCATAACTTACATTACAACCACAACAATATTAATAAATCGCAATAACAATCCGACCGAAGGCAATCAAAATTTAATTACCTGTACTTCTTCGTTTCAAATAATTTAATGGCGAACATTCGGAGCGGGTTAAAGATAAATTTGAAAGTCTTAAAAGATAAATTCGCTTCAATCACTCGGAGCAAATAGGATTGCGTTTCATTTACTCCGGTAAGAGCGTTTTCAATTAAGGTTTCCGACAAACAGTATCGGCGTATGAAGGTAAAATTAATTAAACCACGCCAAGACAAACATACACGAATCTATTTGTGTTGGACTACCAGCAGCATCACTACAAGGTATTAAGATAAAAACAAATTTCTGCGAACTGATGTAGATTTGAAACGTGAATTGGATATTGGAAGTTTGTCTTGTTTTTACTGCAGTGCATATATTGAGTGTTTCATTTTGAGACTTATGAAAAAATAACCTGCAGAGTGATAGTTTGATATTGGTATCCCCCATGGGCTTAAAACGTTTGTTTTAAGCATTTCATTAACTCACGAAGTCTATCTTATTGGAGTGATGTCTATTACCACATTAAAGCATGCATACTTTACTTAAGTCTGTTAAAAGAAATTAATAATTAAAATAAATAAATAGAAACACATAAATCATAATCCACAATGCTCATTTATTGAGTTAGGATTTATTAATCCTAACTCAATAAATGAGCACTGCACTGGGCGGTATACAGGGTGTTCCAACTTGATTACGCTTGATTAAGCTCGTTACAACGATTGTGGTGCTTAAAGCGAGTAGGACCTTGACATTATATGCCTACCTGTAATTTCATACTAGATCGGGCTAAGTAGATTGGACTTGCATCTAAGATTTAGGTTGGTTTTACATAAATAAATATTCTTCATAGTAAATAACCTTTTGTATGGGTAGTATTTTGACATTAAAATTCTTAGTCCGTACTCTACCTCCTTTCAAGTATCTAAAAAGCATGTTTATTACGAAAAAAGTTGGAAAATAATGTCAAAATATTTACCCAATGACATGGCAGGTGAAACTCACGCACGCTTGTTTTATAAGAAAATACAACACCAAGATTCATCATCATCATCATCATGTCAGCCACAGAACGTCCACTGCTGAACATAGGCCTCCCCCAATGCTTTCCACATTGATCGATTGGTAGCGGCCTGCATCCAGCGCCTCCCCGCCACCTTCACGATGTCGTCGGTCCACCTTGTAGGTGGACGTCCCACGCTGCGCCTTCCGGTACGCGGCCTCCATTCCAGAACCTTGCTGCCCCATCGGCCGTCAGTTCTGCGCACTATGTGCCCTGCCCATTGCCACTTCAGCTTGCTAATCCGTCGGGCTATGTCAGCGACTTTAGTTCGTTTACGGATTAATTTAACAATAATAGTTAAAAATTACCTACAATTTTCAAGTTAACGTACAGGCAATTTTATTACAACATTATTATAATTAAGTGGCCCGACTATCGCCGCTTACAAATTAACTTGTTGTGAAACAAAATATGAAGATGACACTAATTAGTTAATAAACTGTGAAACATGTCCAAACAAGTTGTATAATCGCTTCTAACGTGAATAGAGTCCATTAATTACGGCGTAACTCATTAACATGTGGATATGTTTTATTTATTCGAGCGTGTCAAGTTTAAAGTTTCGGTAACGGAGGGTCACTTCGGAACTGATAGGATACTCTTCAATTTCATTTACGAAGTTTAAAGAATTCATCGGAACTTTTAGGTCTCCTTTCATGCTGGTATTAATTAACGTGTGTGTTTAACGCGAGTTTAATAAATGGGGAAGTTGGGCGTCTCTACCTAGTCGAAGTTTATTTGCCTTCGTTACGTGTAAAATTGAATACGTCGCTGAATCCTCATTAATTTAAGATGAAGACTGTATCTTGACATGTTATTTTATTCATTAAGAGCGCCTCGAGTTGCACGTAGGTACTTCGGATTGTTGTAACGAACATAATTTAAAATATCTCGACGAGATCATTAGAGTGAGGGGTAACATGAGGTGGAACAAAATGTATTCTAGTAATAGTCTTTATTTGCTTATTACGAAATAAACGCTTTATTATTTAAATTCATATCGTTAAGACTAATCCTGAAACATTTCAAGTGATTTAAAAACGTTCTCATAGAAGGAAAATCATTGTCAAATTGTGGAAATATTAATAATTTAATCAACTTAATAGAACTCGTGTTTAAGCTTTAATTTATTTTAGTGGTTTTCAAAAACTCCTACGTTTTCGATCAATCTATTTTTTTTTTACTTGAAAACAAGTAGAAAAATTACAAATTCCGGTACCCAACCAAAGATAATCCTTAAAGAGGAAAAGAAGCGAAATCCTCGAGCCGACAGGGCAAGTAGTGGAGGGCGCCGATCGTAGACGAATGGTCGAGGTGCGTCCGGGGGATACTATCGAAAAACAAGGCAGAAAAAACTTCAAAACAATAAGAAAATAGATTAAATTGTGACGTAACCAACCAATTCCTGTATCCAAAAAAAGCCTCTGAAAGAAATATTAAAAGCAAAGCTAAAAGAGCGATCCTCGAGCCGACAATGTAAGCAGTGGAGGGCGCCGATCGGGGACGAATGGCTCTGAATGAAATCGAGATGCATCCGGGGGATACTATCGAAATGCAAGGCAGAACAAACTTAAAAACAATAAGAATAGACCAAATGTATTACGTAAACAAACAATTCCTGTATCCAAACAAAGATATCTAAGCCTCTCAAAGAAATATTAAAAGCAAAGCTAAAAGGGCAATCCTTGAGCCGACAGGAGTAGTGAGGGCGCCGATCGGAGACGAATGGCTCTCAATAAAGCCGAGATGCGTCCGGGGGATACTTAACTTGTTGCTCCAAGATCGTGTTTGCTTACACGTAACACCGCTTATTTTGGGATAATACTTTCATAGACTATTGTGCTATGAATCTTACGGAATTATTTCTATATTCGCTCTAATGGAAACTGATCGAATGAAGCTGAATACCTAACATTGACACTGAGCTGTCTATCGCCCGGTTAACTGAATTAAGATTTTTAGCTTGAGAACGCTTGAGAGAGTATGGTCTACTTATATTATAGTCGAAATGTTTATATATCCAGAGCAACTGTCTAAAGCTCTAAGACACTTTGCTTAGCAATTTCAATTAGCAAACATCGTGGGTCCGTTTCCTATGTAAGTGCTTACTTTTGTTGTTATCATTTCAAAAGTAAGTGAAGAGAGTTTTGAATTGATTAAAGGTTAGACCAGACCAACGCGTGCAGCCGGCGTGCACGATGACGATGGCGATGGCGACCAGACAGCGTGTATGAATTTGTAGCGATGTGTTCACATCAACGCGTCCTGTCATTGGTCGCGGCGATCTATGCAGCGTCTGCACGCAGCGATCAGCGATCATCGCGACATTAGTCACTGTACGTTTCTGTTTTTTAAAATCGATGTAATAAATAGTAAGTAGGATCTGTTAAAAAGTTTTTACACAATTAAAAATGAATTATTCATAACATACCACTAGTCTGACCTACTTGAATAATAAAAAGGTTTTAGAATAAAGTATCAATATCAGATTTTATTTTTTGGAAATAAACAAATTATTCTAGTTTTCTCGAGAACCTGCTTCTTCAACTTCATAAATAAAATTGGGATATTACCTATCTGCAGAACAAAATAATTGAGAATGTACATGTTTGCAGCTTTCTCAAAGGCCCTAGAGCAATTCTAAGTACCTATGCCATAAATAAAAACCTAATTAAAGTCATTAAACGTCTCAGTCATTAATTTAGTGCCACTAGAAACACCTAGTTGATCAAAACTGATGTCTTTTTGTATTTTTGGGTTATTATTGAAGACAAAAAAGATATTTGGACTATTATGTACTCTGTGGTTTGGGTGCTTAATAATGTAATTTCCTTTGCCTTAAAAAAAGTAAATGTCAAGATGACTGTTGCACCAAAAATGAAAATGAAAATTGATTTTCACAAGTTCATCGCCATCAATAAAAGAAGAAGAAGAAGAAGAAGAAATTGATTTTGATAGATGTTGTGTTAAGTTCTGTGTAGTTTTGTGCGATTTAACGATAAGAACGACAATGGTAAAAGGTAATGGGGGCAAATTTTTTCCCTCAAGGAAAAAGATGAATTGGATATAATCTCACTTGCCCACAAGGATACTGTACGAGCACGTCAGCATCGACCGCGACCTACAACATGTTAGCCGACTGGCCCATGAACCCTGAACGAACGTGCACCGTAGGCACTCTACACCGACGGCACATTGGACTGGACAAATTGAATTGTGTACATTATTTAAATTTTGATATAGCAATAGCATAACAGTAATAAACCAGATATCAACCGTCCGCGTTGTGTTTCATTTCCCCCACTGAGGCCAAGAAAGCCTTAGTGCAGTCCTCCTTCCTATCAAACCTTTCTTTAAATCTAATTAAAAGGTATTGTTAGGGCTCTAGGGACTACAAACGAAGCCAGAAATATAGCTTGGTTATGAGTAAACAATACCTACTACCTATACCGCATGTAATCCTGTCTCATTCTATAATATATGGCCGCCTGAATAAACTTGAGTGAAAACGTGTTTCCACTGTCTCAATTGCATCAAAAGCTCCAAACAAATCATTTAATTCAGTTTCCATTTTGCCGAATAGGCGTGATTGACAATTATGCGTGACAGTTGTGGTGACAGTGACAACCTGCACGCGCAGTGATCGCCATCGCGGTCGCGGCAGTGTGAAACAACTTTTGCACGCGCAGTGGTCGCCATCGCCATCGCCATCGCTGCACGCGTTGGTTTGTCCGAACCTTAAGAGTAGGCGCACACCGTTCATTTTTCATCGGCCGATAGTTTAGTCGGGCAGTTGATCAGTATGGGCATGTATGGGAGTGCGCACACTACGCCGATTCGATTTGGCCGATTCTTCATACAATTTAAAATCGGGCACAACTGTCGGCCAACTAAAAATCAACGGTGTGCGCCTACTCTAAATTGAATTCTCGGCCCAATTTAAAAAAGCAGCAGTCAACAAACAACAAAGTAAAATGTGATTATCATAGAAACGACCTTCACAATCTAGATATTGTTGAAATAATAAAAATAAGCAAGGCTTTAATAACTACAAGGCCCAGACTGGTAAATTTTAATTTCATTAATTAGTAACAATGGTTAAGACACGCTAGCGAGAACATTATTATTATGGAAAATAAATTACACTAATGAAAGAGTTGCTTAATTGAACAGGCTTAGTTTAATTATAAAAAGCTTGTACTTTATTTTTGTAATATAATTTTATACATTAATGTTTTAAAAGTTGCGTACCTTAATTGAAAAATTAAACTTTTAGTTTTTCACTATGTCATCACTAGGTAGGTACATTTAGTTTTCTAGTATCGATGTTTTAAAAAAGTTTGTTTTAGTTAAAAGTTCTTAATAAAGCTTTCGGGATTTTAAAAGGTTGCTAAATTGCAGTCGCCAAAAGACGCTAAGTCTGTTTTTACAAGAGAGGTTTGAAAACTTTCAAACGTCAAAACACTCGTTTGAGGATTCGTTTTTTCAGATTTAATTTGGCAGCCCTGCCGACTGCGGCGGTGTATCAAGTTAGCACGTCGTTAGTAAGAAACTCGTTAGCGGCGCGTGCCGCCGACAAACCAAGAATTTGCTAATGACACATGCGCCCTCTCCGCTACCGCTCCCTCCGCCGCTTGTTAATCGCCGCGCCTGATATATTGGGCTCAGTTTCACAAGTTTAATTTAACCGTACCCATAACAATAATCGTTGTTTTTCATGGAGTTTGACAGATTTTAGACGTTTGTTAATGTTAAAGTAAGATGGTGCAACTCGGCCTTAATTGTATGCTTTACGGCGCTTGCTTTACCGACTAACTTATTTACTCTTTTATTTGAATAAGAAAAAGAACGCGTTAAAAATGCATAGCCTACCTACATCGGCAAACCTGACGTTGAAAATGTCTTATGGGTGTTGATTGTTTATCATCATGCGACTGACATTCCAAAACCCCCGACATTCCCCTCTTCTATAGCAAGTGATCCGTTGCTGACAAGTCAATGATTTTCTAAGTGATATCGGCGCCTGTTTTCCCTTGGGACGCACTTGCCGGCGAAGTTGTGCAGAAGTTGTAAAGCTCTACCTATACTTTCCACGAAAGAAGTTTTAGGTATAGGACATTTTATTGAGAAAGTAAATAAAATAAAGAAAATTTGTACGCAAAATACACATAGACTCCTCCTGGTCGGATTTCAAATCCAATAAACAATTCTCGATCAGATTTTTGACGTTTATCAAAGTTAAAGTAAGATGGTGCAACCCAGCCTAACATAGGCAGTGCAATTAGAATTAATACTCTTTACAAAGGATCAATCTACAGTTCAACACACTTGTAGTCTGTGTTTCTTAATCTTATTAAACTTAGGCCACAAATACGAGCATCTATCAACGCTATGCTTGTAAATTACACCACAAACCGTTGCGGTTGAATCTGATCGCTCTAATGAAGTTGGTATTGTTAGCGTTAGATCATCATTTTATCGCACGGTATCCATAAAGAGGTCTTTCTAGACACTTTTACTCGTTATGTAGATAGAGTTTATTTTAGTAATCATTTTTGTAGAGTTGATTGGATTATTTAAGATATCTCTGCGACTAGCGTAGCTATATTTTAACCCTTTCCTATTTTGAAACAAGATTTAGGTACAGGCGGAAGAAATGGACCCGCTTAAATTATTATTTGCTGAAATCGGATTTCAAGCTAAACTTTCTGTCATCTTGTGATGTAATTTTTGCACAAAAATGTGAATGTTTTTGTTTAAAAAATGCTTCAGTATTTAGTTTGATTTGTCGTCGTGTTACAATAAAACTGTCAATCAATATTGCACCAATTAGGTACGTCAAAAAAACGCCTGTACGTACACCCGTTAACAGGCAACCGTGAAGCAATCTCGTATTCAAATTGACATACCTAGTAAAACAACAGGCCCGGACTAAGTTCCGCGAACTCGTTCAAACTCCCCTCTACACACTCTATCGGCGATTTTTAATTAAGTCCCTAGCGAGCGGCAAGCGCAAAGTAACACCATCAATTCATTATCCTAAACTCTGGCTCGATTGTTCCTCGGTACTTACGCAAACTTTCATTTTAATCAAGCGTTTAATTAAAAATTATCCGAGAAAAACAAAATAAGCCCGTTAGGGCGGTCTGAACTAATTAAGGCGCATGCGATGAGCCGACCGACATCGGCCGGGGGTGTGCGCGAGACCGGACTCGAGTACTGGAAGATGACTCGAGTATTCAAACTACAGTACTAAAAAAATATTGTTATGTAGAGTACTTTACTTAGTACATGACTAGAATATCAATAGTATTTCATGCTATAAGTACGAGTTAGGTAATGAGAGATTGCAACACGAGCAAAATTACGAGTTATAAAACCATATTTCTGATTGACACATTTTATATTTTACGCCAGTCAGTTTCGTAGAGAGCACAACCAACTGTCTACTTGTATATTTTTACCCGACTGCGCCAGAAGGAGGGTTATGTTTTTTGTTGCAAAATCAAACTTTTTAAAACTATGGTAGGTACCATAGTGATTAGTTTCCAGTACACAAGTGAATGAATAAATATGTACTAACTACGAAGCGGTAAATTAGAATGTAACAAAGTCACAAAAACGTAATTATTTCCCTATCGAAACACATACAACTCGTAACAACACTAACTCACACAAAACCCCTCCATTCGCTCCAAAAGTGTGTAACTGTCCCATCACTAATGCGAGGTGAGCGTCCTTTAATTAAATGCTTGTTCTACTCCAGTGGCGGGCGCTTAGCGAAACTATTACTAGCGTGGAAAAACTTAACAAGTGTAAGGGGCGGGCCGGCGATCTCAACGATAGGGCATTCCTGCCGTAACACCGACTTTCGCAGGTAAAGGGTAATGTCATTGCTTTTTATAGGATACTAGCTGACCCGGCGAACTTTGTTCCGCCTTAATGGCTTAAATAACCAGACTTTTTTTTTAATTTCGAACGGGATAAAAAGTATCCTTATCCTTCTCCTGGCTCTAAACTACCTCCCTGACAATTTTCAGCTAAATCGGTTCAGCCGTTCTTGAGTTTAAAGTGGTGTAACTAACACGACTTTCTTTTATATATATAGATTTTAAAACAATTTGTAAGTAGGGAAAACTCTACATGGTCTTGGGGTATATAGACCTTATGAAGTTCTGAAAAAGAGTGCCAATGGGACACTATACAAGGTTACGCTGTCTGTGGGTCAGTTGCCCCAGGGCTGTATCTTTTGAACCGTAGAAGGTAGACACTTGAAATTTTCGCATAGAGGAGGTATATTCCTCTGTGGTTGAGGATTCCGAAGCTCGCTTCCATCTTCGGCCTGATTATTACTTTGATGTCGGCCAAGAGCCTCTATCTTCTGAAAAAAATAATACTATGACTGCTATAACAAGAAACAATACTAGAATTACCTATTGTAAAAAAAGTAGTAAAAAATTGCGATATACTATTAATTGTACAAAAACCTTAAAACAATTCATAAATAGAAAAACAAGTGTTAGGGCGATCTCACTCTGATAAAAGTTTATTCACACCCTCCCATTGTGTTTATAAAAACAATTTCAAACGCTTCATTGATCGCAAAACGCCTGCAGTCTAGACATTCCTTGCCTTAGTACGGCCTTTAGGTCCAGCGTAATTGTGTCATTGCTTTTTGTATCAATTATTTCACATACTTCATTAATGGAAAACTTAACAAGCGCATTTTTAACCTTATTTTTAAACACAAGTCACATAAAAAACCCATTATTTATAACAAAAAATTACAAGAATATGGGAGGCGTTATACCAGTAGATATACAGGGTGTTAGGTATATGGGTATATGAGCCGACACTAGCCCATGTTAACATGGGCATATAAATGGTATGGTGAAGTCAGAAATTTGATCTTTTTTTTTTAATTTTCATACAAAATAAATTTTATGTAATTCGATTTGTATGAAAACTAAAATAATTGGCTAGTGTCGGCTCATATAGCCATTTACCTAACACCCTGTATATGTATAGGTCTTGTAATTGTGAAATAAAGAAAGAAAAATATGTTTTTCTTTCATTATGTTTTCTTATTTATTGTAAACTCTACAAGCTTAAGTCTTGGGACAGGGCATACCGTTTACCATTATTGGCTCGATTAAGATTCATCAGCATGTCAACATCACTAAACTAATCAGATCGGTTACCCATCCACGGTTGCTTAGCCCCCGACAATCCTCAAACATGCATGCCTTGATTACAGTTATCAATAAGACAATGACATTCCCAAATAAGTAATCACAGTTGTAACATGCTAATAACCAGTAATAACTACTTGTCTATGGCTTAATGTAATGACGTAATCATGATCCCGGGTTAACGACCCGCGAGCTGGTAACGTTTTGTTCTGTTCCACCACACTGATGTACGGACGACAGCAGGTGAAGCTATACACAGTGGCATCTAATGCTATTATAATACGGGCTATTTTGCGTTGAAAATGTAGAGCTTGATGTGCTGTCGATTGTACCTAAATTAATAAGTTTTTATGCTCCGGTGGTAATGGAGGGTTACATTCGGAATAATTTGATGGAATTATTGCCCGAGACTATGTTGTATGTAGCATTTAGTTACGGCAAGAAATGCAAGTCTCACGAAAGAATAAACTGATAAATAAAAAGTTATTGGACTTGTGAGGAAATGAAAACCTTTTAATGTCGACGTGCATGCTTAATCAACAGTGGATTGAAATTATAATTTACCAACTTATTCGAAATACAACTAGTATAAGTTCATTTTAGAGGTTTTTTCAAGCAAAACTTTTTCTCTATGGTCGTATCTACCTATACTTAATTTGTGGAGGCCAATCAACATTCAAAAAATTAAATAAATACCTATTTAGCACACCCCTTTTCCAAATATTCACTGTAATAAAACCTCATATAATTAATTTAAAATTTAAATTGCCTACAATATGTCTAAGCAAATTATTTTTGTATTTCATCTACAAAGCGCTGCGAAAAGCCGTAATATAATAAAACATCGTTTTAATTATGATTTAGTAAAACTTGTTGGTGAGCTCCAAGTTTTCTAATTACTGCTAGTACCAATATCAATTAACTTGTGTTAAGAATTAATTATCTCAGCATTACGGGCCCCAATTTATTACAAAACTTTCACTAATCAATCTTTCAAAGTGGCCTAGCAGAGGTACTAATAACTGACTCGATTATATTGTTTTCATAATATTATACTTATTTATAGCCTATTCGAGGATTTCTTGATGTTATTATAACAAGATTTTTTTATTAATTAATTATTTATGTACAAATATACACACGTCGTCGTCGTCGTCTGTATTCTATGAAACTTTTACTTTATGTAGGTACATAGTACTTTGAAAATTCATAAATTGGATTTTTCAACTATTACTAAGTACTAGCATATTTATTATTCTGTGGTGTAGTTCGTACACTACTTATTCGTAGTTGGTTGTACTTAATAAGTAAACTACTATGCGTACTATACGTACTTGTTACAGTTAGGTATAAGTCATTATGAGAGGGCGGATGGGTTATTTATTTTTTAACATAGAGGAAATTACTACACAATAATTATTATGATTTTTAGGCGTGGCGTGGATAAAACGTGCTTACTAAGAAAATTTTCAATTAATTTTCAGTTATTTTTAGTCAGTTTATATGAAAATACAATTATTTCAGATGTCAAAGCAGTTTTAAAAACATTCACTTGATTTTTTCGTATCAAAATAAATAATTTTAGAATTTTAGTCGGTTCTCATTGATTATTGCCAGCTTGATTTATTGTTTTTATGAAAATGCTTAGAATTTCAATCAATTTTCATCGATTATTGCTAATTAAAGTAAAAAACGAACACAAAAAAGGCGCATCAGTGTAATAAATCAACAATTTCCCATATCGTTAAACCCGGATTTATTTGAGGCAATTTGTGTAACTGCAATAAATAATAATAATGTATCGCTCGAAACATTTGTCAAAAGCCGCACTCGTACGACGAGCTAATCGACTATCACCGCTAATTGCTCCCCCCTCCGCCCAACCCCCGCCCACCAACTAATTAGATAAGTTTGCAACTCCTCCGTACTTCTGGTGCTTAGCTCTGCCGTAAGCATCAATCTTTTTAATTAAACATTTTTGACACCACCCCGATTAACCATCGAAGCCATTTCTATGCTAATAACTCAATAGTTCCATTTAAATGCAAAACCGCATAATTTACACAATAACGTGCGGCGTGCTTTAAATTTAAACGTATTGTCTTGAAGATAAATTAAGTTAGACTAGTTAAAAGTTTAATTTAGTTCAGTTATGGTTTAAACATGTGTTTGAGCACTTAAGATTCCTCATTCCTCGCCTTCACGTGAAACGATTTGTACTATTAAAGAACGCTAATTAAACGATCATAATATTTTATTTTTACTCTTGATTGGGTGAAAAAATATTTTTAATCGAACATCGTTATTACTAATTAGTGGAGCGTGAATATTAATTGCTTCCTTTTCAAGTGCGACCAAAAAACGTATGTGAGAACTGTATCAATTAAAACTGAGAGCAGTTATGAGGAAAGCTGTGTTAATGCTATTTATATACTGCGTAGATACGATACGTTTAGAAGCTGTTATCATAATTAATTGCGTATCCAATCGATGCTATAAATTGTGGCATTAGACGATTTTATTAATCAATTAGCAATAGTAAAGAATTATAAGAAATCAACTATGTATTAGTTTAGTTATGCAGTCAATTAGTAGAACTACAGCTTTAAATTTACACAAGCTTCTTTTTCATTCTTTAAAAAGTATTCACTTTCTTGTGTTGGTTTTAGCACACATGCGCAAGTTTGCTTCTGTAAACAATTAAGTAAAATATATTATTAATTAACGTCTAATTACTGAGGAATTAATCCGTGTAACCTCTAATTGTATCATTGTCGTGACATTTCATATTATTTTTGAAGTCTGAGCAAAAGTGAGATTTTTCTATTAATCTTATTGTCACTGTCAAACCGTGGGCGAAATGTGCGACAAAAAATACTCAATCGAATAAAACACACGGAGACATTTTTTCCTAATCCCGGTTTATTAAACGTGCAATTAAATATTACACAACACATCCTTATCTGGCTTATAAAACACGAATCGGCTCCATTATAGATCAGCCGAGGACAATAAATCAGCGCTTACAATACCACATTGTCCGTCGCTCAAACTGATTAAATAAATAAATAAATAGGTGCCGATCCGCGCTTGAGACGATCTTATCGTTCATCTCGCGACATAATAAAGCCTGAAATACACGCCAAAATAATATCTATCCACACTGAAATAAGGTTTGGTATTCTTTTGTAGAGTCGTCTAACGGGTGAAAACATTGGAGTTTGTTAGTCGAGCACAGCCTTATTTCGGAATATTTTTGGTCGAATGTCGTGTGTTAGTGTTGTTAGACACCTGAATATACTTTTTATTGCCATTATATTATTTATCGCTTAATCTGACTAGCATACAAGTGAATCGGCAGAGTACTTTTATGGCTACTACGGCGTAGCGCGTAGCAAAGAAAGGGCGAGGCAAGCTTCCGTGCACAGTGTGAAGAAAGCGTAGAAAATTTATTAACCCTTTAAAATTGCTAATAACACATTCTGTACCTTAAAAAGAAAGGTGCTAAGGAATTATGGAATTTTAATCCACGTATTAAAAACACGAATGGCAATTTGCTCGTTCCTAATAAGTGATAATTGTCTTTTGTTTTTATATTCAAATAAGCGAAAAAAATTGTCTTGAATCGCCTTATCCATTAAGGCCATGCTGAGGAGGATAATATTGTAAGTCCATAAAGTAGCCTATTTATTAAGTAAAGTTTTGAAAACAGGAAACAAAATTCCTCAAAAAGTAGAGCGAGCTCGTATGCTACCGTCATGCGGTACACCGGTACATGCGAGCTACGAGTATGACGTCATTAATCAATCTCAATTTTGCGGCGTGTCCAGCGATCGTTAGGGCTTGCAGGGTAAAAGAGCCAATAATTGGACGCACCGGATGCAGCATACAGGTGCCCTCTCGTGGCCGGCGCAGGAAATGAGGGCCAATTTGAATTTCTTCCGCGGAGGATCGATTAACGACATATAACATGATCTACCAATCAGACGCTTGTTTTTGAGGGTTAATTAGCGAGTGGAGGGTTCCCTGAAATAATTAGAGTACACTAATTGATGGTTCAATTAAAATTTTGTACAGGCAAAGCTCATCCAAATATTACATTTTTGTCGCTTGATTTAGCGTCGTACAATGGCAGGTAATTGGATTGAAAACAGTTTTAATACTAAGCGAATAGCTCTAGATAGTATTTAGACACAAAAATATGTATAAAAAAGCAAAATATGCTTTCTATCTTTACCAAAAGACAAAACGAAACAAATACCTAAAGCTTAAGACACTATCCGATCTCGATATCACGTTCAACTTGTAAGCGATTTGTAAGAACGAGGGTAACAAGTTGAACCTGAACGGAAATAAAGAAATTATTAGAAAACAATCCGGCGGCGGGACTAGCCCGGCGGGGGTGCGGAAGGAAGGGGGCCTAATTAGGGGGGGAGGTAATGAGCCGCGATCGCCGCGCCGATATAACGAAGGCTATTTACGTGGTGGTCGCTCGAAAATTGCCAGGTTTTGTTTTAAAAGCGGTTACCGTTTGAGTTTCGCGATTAAGGAGTTTAATTAGACAGTGTTGTTTACAACCTCATTACGGTAGGTAGCGCTGGAAAATAGCCCGATATCGGCCGATAATTTACGAAGTTGAAAAATTAGTTTCTGCTCCCAGTAGATACAGAGGCAGATTACGGCGAACAATCGCGGCTATGAATAAACATGGAGTTAATTTCTATCAGTGCATTAGAGATTTTAACACAGGTGGATAAATTCTTGGGAAAAACGAAGCGATATCAATCTGGACATAGTCTGAAGATTTTATAAATATGTAGTGGTAAATAGCCCGAAATTACTAAAGTTAAAAACCACATGACATTAGTTGACGTAGAGCTAACATAACGTAGAGTCAAAAAGTGTCTACGACACTACGACCTTTCGCTTTCTCTATTTCTCCATAGGAAAAAAGCACATCGCAATATTAAGCTTTGTGTGTGGCCCACAGGTGAAAGCCTAATTGAATGTAAAACCATACTCGCATCATACATTATTAATCAAAGCTATTTAAAACTCTTAAGGGGAGAATTCTCAAGCCGTTCATGATACACTTTAAATCAAAGCCTATAAAAAGACCTTCTCATTAGAGGTCCAATTAGACTTAACTTGAAATATTTGGAGTCGATCATTGAAGACAGTCGCGGCCGAACTCACAAACGATTTTTTCCCGGCAATAGACGTCCCGTCGACATCATTAACGTATCGGCGGAGTTGGTCGCCCAGTTATTCGCTAATGTGACAACAACACAGAGGAGCCCGCCACAAATGAGGCACCATCTTTTCGGGTTAGGGTCTGGGCACACAGAGCTATGGAAGCTGTAAGAACGAGACTAACTTGGCAAAATTAGATTTTACGCAATGCGTTTCCGTTACAATATAGGGGCCCGTTCGTTATATAAAAGGCAATAATTATTGTATTACAGACAAATATGTAACATTAAATCACATTTTGCAAACGTCATTGACAATGTTTTAATATGGAAGTTAGAGGTTTAGATGCTAATCTGTTGTACTCGTATTAAAACATTATTCATGATAAAAAATAGCACAAGACTCATAGAAACAATTTTTATGACTTAACTACACATTAGTTACGATTTCAGAATTATTTATTACAATACACAAAAATAAATCCAGCGAGGATTTACAGCAGTTAAATATTTATGCCAATAAAAAGATTTCAAAATATTTAAATTTATTACAACATGACCTGGAATTTCCCATGGACGACATTAACGCATTTTTTATTGAAATGTATAAATTTTGATTTGGCGTCCATCCAAAATGTGTTCTAATGTTAGTTAGAAGGAACGTGAATTAATTAGGAAATGGGCAAGCTTTGTTTTTGATGTTAGGAATGTCGTCGACGAGCTTTCATTAATTTTATAAACTAAATGAAAACTATTGTGACAGTTCCTAGAAGAGATTCTGGATAATATTGATTAATGTAAATTCAGCATATACCATGTAGATTTTTGTTGCAAGACGCGGCTTACTACTACTAAGATAGGACCGATTTGCTATCCTTTATTAATGCCATCATCCGTAGGTTTCAGAGCATATTTTGTTTGGTTTTTCTTGCAATTAAACACAAAGATACATGTACAATAATTTGTATTTATTTATTGAATATTTTGTCCCAGAAGAAATCAGATCGCGCCCAGTGTGCCCCGGCGCCGGGGGTGTATTCTAATCGCGTGTTAGCGTGGCCCGTTTTTGCGCTAACGAACAGGTTGCGTTAAGGCGACGCCGACTGGGAATTTCGCCTCATTAAAAGTTGCGACCTGCGGAGGAGGCAATTTGGAGGCCGCAACTTCTACTTATTAACGACCCGACTTTACACTATCACCGACTTGGCCGACGTCTTCGGTCTTCGGCTGTCCCTTTACATTTTATTTGTGCACTATTATTATTAGCAGCATCCCTCGCGGTCCGCCCCACCTGCCCCACTCGAATTAGTAAACAAACGTCTTTACGAGCGGTTTTACGAGTCCCGCGATATTTCGGTCTCGCACACGGTTTTACGACATAATGAATTTGTTGATGAACTAGGTATTAGAAAGTTTCGAAATAGCTACGTCTGGTCACCGCGCTGGTTGAGGCCAGTAGCATGGTGGTTTTAAAAAAATCGTTAAACAGCAGGTATGGGTACCTTTTTTTGGACTCTACTTGTTACATTAAGGCTGGATTGCACATCTTAATTTAACTTTAACAAACGTCAAATTTGTCAAAATCCATATAAAAACACCGATAAAGTTATGGTCAAAGTTAGGTGGTGCAACTCAGCCTAAGAAATTGTTTAATGAAAGGTTACTTTAGCGTTATGAATAACTGCCTACTGTCTTATTGTTATTTATTCAACCGGTTATGATTTACTGCATGTAAACAAGTGAAATAAGAGTATGAAATTAATTAATTTCAGGCTAAATAATTACTTATTCTTGAAAACTTGAACTACGGCATCATGGCCTTTAAATCACTAACGGATTGTTTGCTCTATTTTTAAAGAAATTAATTAGCCATTTTGTAAACAAATAAACTACTAAAGGCCAAAGGTATTTATTTACAATTAATTACAATCAAGAGCAATTCAGTTGTTTCAACAAAAAACACTGCTTAGAAAAGCAGTATTTTTTTTCAGCAGCTTAGAAAAGCTGCTGAAGAGCCAGCAGCCTGCGATTTTAAAAATTATTGTTTTTACGTAATTATGTAAGCAAGTCGAAATGCAAGTATTGCAACTAAACATATACCCGCTTATGAATACACATTGAAAAGAATCCAATATATTCTAATAGGTACTTATTTCTTATATACTCACCGCATCACGCATTCGGCATGAACATTCAAACTTCTATTAAGCCATTACATTACAATTACCCGCTTAATATTATGCGTAATCAACCCGTCTCCAATAAGTTAAGCATAAATTTACATACAGCATACCTTTATTATTAATAAGTAAGCGGTAAGTTAGGCCACAGCCCAGAGACAACCGCCAATTCATTTAACCAGTTACAATAAAAATAAATGACATGAAAATCCGATTGCACAATAATCTTTTCAACGAGCTTACCTCACACATAATTAAATAACAGTAGGTATATTTTTAATTAGTTGTATGAATTGTTGTAATTAATTGAAAATATGCACCTAAGCAAAATAATTACAAACCCGAAAGTAGGTAACTATGTTTTCAGAAAGAAATGTAGAGCTCACCTCACACATTTTTAAAGAACTAGTAGATATATTTTAATTACTTGTATTCACTATTGAAAATATGTAGGCACAATAATTAAAAACGCAATTATTACCTAACACTCTTTTTACACTTTAATAGGCATAATTGCGTAGTTACATACACGCGTTACGCTGAAATCTAGTTTCACAAAACAAAATAAGGAAACAATGAAGTAAGAAAGCAAACAGAAGCTATAAAGTTAGATTGACTGATGCCCATTTTCACCATCAATCCCTAATTTTTAAATGACTCCTATGGTAACACATAACAGGAATTTTGTTTACATAGGGGTCACTTAAAAATTAGGGATTGATGGTGAAAACGGGCATGAGTTGTTTGTTTTACACGGGCTGTGAATAGAGTGCAGGAGCTCCGAGGTTAACACATGAGGTTAATTAAGATCAGACGAGACCTATAACTAGCTAACGTCGCTACCGACACTCGGAGTTTGCAGAGCGCTTCCCCTTAATTGATACGATTTGATCCTCATAGCAGACGTACGGTTATTGGCGGCGTATCTTAATTAAAACACACGTAAATTCCGTAATCGAGTTGGTAGTTACGGCTTTTTGACGCAAGCGCGAGAGGGTTAATAGAATTACGTGCTTGTGTGTAGACTAGTGAATTGGTTTTCGTATCGCACGCGTGCTTTTGAAATGTCACAAGATAACATGCACAATCCCGAAACAGTTGACGCATAAAAATTAAAAATAGCCAGAATTTAACAGTGCCCAAACGGAATGCGTAAAAAAAGGATTTAACAGTTGTCCATGCAAATCAATGCGCGCGTTACAAAAATATCTCGGCGGACACCATTCGTCACCTGACAAGTGGAAGCTGTGGAACTAACCGAATCTCGGACTGTAAACATTATTAAAAATTCCTTTGACAGCGGTGGTATCGAATAATGATTTGTGTACGACACGTCAGCCTACCCTGTCATACTTGCGCCAAATTTTCGCTCGCGTTTTTTTCCCTATTTTCGAAGCCAGTCGGACGGTCGGGCACTACGTTTATTTATTAACGAAATTCGTCCGTCTATGTAACACGTCTCGTTGCAACCGCGTGCTGTGTCAATTTCGATCTAATGTCTGTTACATAGGATCGAAAGTTTTATCGTGTGTTAGGCCGTTTGTACCCGGGCGGGCGTCGTTTACGAGGCTGCATAGGCGCGACGCGGCATTGCGCTCCACCCATATCAATTTCGAATAGGTTTCCTATTCGGTGCCGGCAGATTGCGTTTTGATCGTTTTGTGTGTAAAACTGTTGCCCTAAATTAAACACTTTAATAATAGAATAGAAATAAAACGCGCCCAGTCCTGCTGACGATAGCACGTGAGCAGCGGCCGTGGAGACTCGATTTCATATTTTATTAGTCACTCACTCGTAACAAAGTGTAAACAGTTAATAGTTGCAGTCCAATTTATTCAGCGCCAGCTGGCTCGCTCTTGCGTTTCACAAAAGGTTTTTAAATTCTAGTGATTGTTTTTCTATTTAAACGCCCAATTTGCGTATTCATTGCTACGCAGATAGTGAATTCCATCTCGGTAATAATTTATTCTGTTTGTTTTGCGTTACTAATAACAATTGTTGTAACTCAATGTCGAAGTGAGGTTTGGTCTTTCATTTTACTATTAATAGAGAGACTGAACAGTAAAAGAAAGTGAATAATGTGGAGATTCTGAGAGAGTCCTAGTTCCAGCAACAAAAGTTTATTTTACATTTTTTTACGAGATTGTAATAATTTACAGAATTCATTATTGGCTGTTTGGATTATGATTATAAAGAGCTGTGGTTTTCTGAATAAAGAAAAATAAATACATCAATAAATATTAAAGGCAGGTTGATAAAAGATGCAAATTCGCGTTACATACGAGAGATCGACTAGCTTAGCGTTATTCCAGTGGAAGCTCGAGGCAAAGCTAGTTTTCTGACAGTTGATTGACAGTACAATTATGTTAGGAAAAACAAATGCCTGAAATTCATTAAAAATATGGAAATCAGGCAATCTACAGTTATTTTGCTTTTAATCATCGCGCAATATTTATTTTATAGTCAACTACAATATTTTCTTGATAGAGCTCTACCTGTACGAGTATAGTGACAAATCAAACTCTATTAAGCATCCCAAATCCAAGCAATTGTGCCCGAGCTCTAGCAAGCAAAAGTTGCGGGAACCGTCCCAGTCCGATGTACAATGGGACAAGTAACAGTGCAAATTAGTGATACTGCGCCAAATAAAATTAAACCAGTAATTAGCGCCGCTGATGGGTGCTTACGGACTTCATGGTGGTTAAATTAAATGTCAAATACAAAAGATTATAAGTATTTGGAGACTTCTAAAAATGTTTTGTTTATTTATTTAAACTTTTTGCACTTCAATATTGTATAGTGCCGGACTTAATGCTGGCTAGCATAAGTACTCTACCAGTCTCCTCAGTAACTTTACTTAGATATTTTTTTAAAGATTGTAGTGATTGACAGAGTTAGAGATATTGAATAACAAAAAGCCTGCGTAATAGGAATTAACGAAATAAAATTAATAACAAAAGAAAAACTCCGCCAGTTTCAATCACTAGCATTAATAATAACAGCAGCACATCAAACAATTAATAAACGCCCCACTCGCCTCTTCCAGTCCAAGCAAACGTTCAGAAACGGTCCAAGTCCAACCACATCAATGGCACCGAATAACAGTGCCAATTAGTGATAGTGCACCAAATCAAATTGAACCAGTAATTAGCGCCGCGGGCGGGTGCTTGCGAACTAATCAGGTGGCTAAATAATGTACTCGTGACGGCGTCGTTAGAGCTCGTGAGACAGACGTTATTAATTAACATCGGCCTCACCCCCTCGTGAGGACGGGTCGGCCGCCCGCGGTGAGGTAAGCGCCTGGCTGGGACTGGCCCGAAACTGGCAACGGGGTGCGTTGCGGGAGGAAAATTGGATGTTTTATTGCAAGAACTTTACATTAAAACCAATATTTTCTAAAATATAAATAAATCTGTATTTGATATAGTTACGCCAATCCAAAGAAAAATATTCAATTATTCCACGCCAAATTAATGTCATCGGAAGGCCATCACATAAACAACGTACATTTTTAATCGTGTAAAACAACTTCGTATATCGTCAACTTTAGTAAGCCTCAAGTATCAAAATGTGTACTATTTATTTACATACTCGTTGTAGCTCAATTTTTTTTTTTAAATTGAGTCACATTGCAAAACGTTCTTGGTAGTTAGACGCTTATCGGAGTAATTGACCTTCAGCGCGCTAAACTCCCATGGCCTCTAAACTAATTAAGCAGTCTAATTAAGTTAAACAAGTACATGTTTTAAAACCTTTTAATAAGCGCCTCAATGTCTAGATTAGTTTACGCTCACAAAACGAACAGGCCGTTCATTTTGCTCGGAACAACTATTTGCCAATTTGCTTACTTTAAATTATTTGTTCATTAAATGTGCGTAACCAAGTACTGAAGAACGTGTTGTTTGTTTTAGTCCTTGTGCAACGTATTAACCAGGTACATTTGTTTATTTGCAAAACATGTTTGATATTACTAAGAGAAAGGACGGTTCGGTTACTTAATATTTAAATGACATTTGTTCCTTGTGCACAATTTAAATACAATCGAACAGGTAGCTACCTAGATAAAGCAAGAGAGAAAGCTTTGTATTTGCGTACAGCAAATGAAGTGTCCTATGCATAGGAATATTTAGATAAGCTCAATTACTTAAAAGAAATGATTCAGTAGATTGGATAAACATAAGAAATACATGGATAACGAATCGTTATGAATTTACAATACCTACTTACGTGCCTATTACAGTGACACATTACGTCCACCAATCTAAATATTTCACAATTTCCAAATAAAAAATTTTCATTCATTCACAGACTCTCAATTTAAAAATTCAGCCAGTATCATACCGCAGGGCGCGGCTGCTACCCTTAAAGCCATATTATGGGCGCTCGTATGAGTCTATACTCCACGCAGCCCCAACTTGAAGCGATGAAGGCGTTAGTTAATTGAATAAAGTTTCACTCATTTTCCAACACACGCCCCAATTTAATACGTTGTTTTATTTAACGAGATTATTCTATCTAAACACACACTCCTAATGTCCAATTTAGATTTGATTTTAAAATGAAAACCGATACAATTAACTGTTCGTGGTTTCATAATTGCAATATTTATTAGTTGCGTACAGCAATCCGACAATTTGCGACGAAGTAAGTCTAGACAGGCCAATTATGAACTTGTCATCAATTTAATGAGTACAGAAATAACTAAATGCCAGCGTGTCTATTTAAGTCTGAAGGGAAATCATGAGCGGATTTAAATTTGATAGCGACCTAGTTGTTTGACTGAAAAATTGCACACGACTTCTACGCCCGTATTCACAAACGATGCTTGCTTAAGTGAAGCAGCAAATCGAACCCACAGCCTTGAATAGAGCTCTGTGATTGGTTCGTGTGTCACCCTGTGCAACCACGCGCACTGTGAGACCTCATAGTAATGTTTGTCAATACGTGCGTTAGACGCTCTTTATTGTATTTTACCTCTGAGTCGTAGTATAGGTACAAACATAGTTGTCCATAACAAGTCAAGACTGTCCAATTAAGAAACCACCGGTAGCAATCTAACGTAACAAAGACTACGCGACGAGATTGGCCAGTGTACAAGACTTCACCGACGACATTGGCCGACATGTTCTGACGCCGACGGCGACGCCGACAAATGTCGCCGAAAGCCTGCGCTCTTCGTCGACAGATGTTCGTACGGAGCGTCGATACAACGCAGACGAGTGATCAAGACACACCACAGACATCGTTACAAAGTTATTGAAAAGCCACGTTCGTACGTGAATCAACGAAGAATAGAGACGACAAATTATTCCAAGTAAAATTGAAAAGAATAGTTTTGGAATATTATGCAGGATATACTTTTGATTAGGTACTCGTATAGAATAGTTAAATATTCTGGTGAAATTTTGATATGACCAAAATTCGCCCATGAGTTAAATTAACGAAGGCTGTGTTTCTGGAGACTATGACCTGTTGACTATGATAACGACTGTATTAAATGCTCTTAAAAAGGCCTAACATGCTAATAAAGAATTTAAATGATTAGCTCTTCAGGCAACTTATTGAGGCAAAAAATTGTTTTTTGTTTGGTAAAAATCTTTTGTTCAGACAAATACCTCTATGGGTTTCCACTATTGCTGGTATTTCTTTCACGACTGTTTTAATACCATAGCGAGGTGATATGACGTAAGGTCGATACGCGAAAAAGCAGCAGTCAGCTGTTGCTGGGCAAATATCTGCGTTTTGCGGTGATTTACAGTTCGGCACATGTACTGCATCGGCCAGGGCTGCCACCTACAGGTTAAACATTGTACAGCTTAATAAAGCTACTACAAAATCTCAATTTCTTCCAAAGGATTTAAAGCTTTATAACATTTAAATAGGGTTCGAAATAATCATGATTGTATATCTAAGTGGATGTACAAAACGATGTAAGTAGATAACGTAAATATTAATCTAAATTGAAATGTGTAATGACAATATTTTCTAATTTTTTAATCATCTAAAATTTTGTTATTAATAAAAAGATATCTAAAGAGTGAACTTAATAAGTGTACAATAATTAACAGGTTTATAATTAATACCTAATTTCATTTATAGTTAACAAGCATGAATTACAACACACGCAAATGCATTTCATTCATTTTATATTTAATTTTTTTTTAATGTGAATTTTTAATTCATTTTTGACATGTTTACTTGAAATTAATTGTTTTTTTTATCGTAAATTTTTATTCTTATTATAATTTTTATTTTATTGTGAATTTTAATATTTTTTTTTTTCTTGACATGTTTATTTGAAATTAGTAATTGTATTGTTTTTCGTTAATTTTATTGTAATTGTTATTGTAATTTTATTTTAATGTGAATTTTTAATTGATTTGAGTTTATATATATTATTATATTTTTTAATTTATTACATTCTTTTGCCCCTGCGTACAAGGTACCCACTGAAAACCAGTGTCTTGGCACTTGGCAGTAAAATGTCAACTGTCAAGATGATACTGAGTGGGTAACCTTTTTGGCAACATTTATTTTTTTTTTATAATTGTATTTTTATATTGCCCTTTGTTTTTTTTTAAGTTGTCAAATAAATAATTTTTCTTTCTTTCTTTCTTTCATTTCTATCTAATAGGCAGCTATCATGCTCCGTCGTAAGTAATATCTGATTGACTGACATATTGTTTACTGTAACACTATTAGTGGACGGTGAGTAGTTAAGTACCTACTTAAAAAAAACTAGCTGACCCGGCGAACTTTGTTCCGCCTTAATGGCAATAAATAAGCAGACTTTTTTTTAATTTCGAACGGGATAAAAAGTATCCTATGTCCTTCTCCTGGCTCTAAACTACCTCCCTGACAATTTTCAGCTAAATCGGTTCAGCCGTTCTTGAGTTATAAGTGGAGTAACTAACACGACTTTCTTTTATATATATAGATAGCAAATAAATATCATATTTAAAATTTTAAAAATACTCGTTATAAAATAAAAAATAGATCCAAATCTGTGACCGGGTCAATCCTAGATAGTTTTCAGGGCACTCATACATATCCCAAATATAAGCTTGCTCTACCACCACTTAGAAACTACATAATATCTGGAGAAGCTTAAGAAGAAGCCGCGGCAAATCTCTTGATTTCTTAAGTATGGATTGAAATTTGAGTGACATTTCATAGGCTCCTTTGATGTTGTGCACAGGGTTCACAATGCTCAAAATTTGTGTATTTTGTAAGATCTTGTAAACAACAGTGAAATGCAATAAATTACTGAGTATTGAGTAAAGTATTGAGTAGTACAATTAAATATTAATAAACCCTAAAATAATAACTGCTACTTATTAGCTATTTGTTGCTTAAAACGTTCGAGTTGGCAGCCCTACGCAAGGCACATTTCATGTCGCCCACAGAGTCTATAGATTGGCCTGATGAATGCGCTGCACGGTCAAGTCCATGATCAAAACTGAACGCTGTTATCTGGGGCCACACAGATTATCAGGCCGGTGCGTTTGTTTTTAATTTAAATTTCTACTAAAGTGACTTTAGGCTTGCGCTTTTGCCAGCTTCGTAAGTAGGTAAAATGTATTTGTATTGTGTCAACCCTAACTTTACTCATTATACTTACCTATGGTCTTGTAACGTTGTTTCCTTCTTATGGTACAGACAGTGGTACAATTCACAAATTTTCAAAATAACATTTTACTGGAACGATAAGCACCACATCACTAAATAAAGGCATTTATCTATATATATAAAAGAAAGTCGTGTTAGTTACTTCGCTTATAACTCAAGAACGGCTGAACCGATTTAGCTGAAAATTGTCAGGGAGGTAGTTTAGAGCCAGGAGAAGGACATAGGATACTTTTTATCCCGTTCGAAATTAAAAAAAAGTCTGCTTATTTATTGCCATTAAGGCGGAACAAAGTTCGCCGGGCCAGCTAGTTGTTTATAAACAACAATTATTCAGGAAAATAATAAATTATTTAGGAAAAGAATATTATGGGATCCTACACGCGATGCGTATGACGGGGTGGTGCTGACCCATGGTTTTCTCAGGTTTTTCCTCTAGTCTTAAAATAAATATACATAATTTAAAATGTAATTATTACCCAATTAGAAAAACAAGCAAATTGTTGCCAGCGTTTATAGTCCACGGAAGTCACGGATGTTACAACTATTTAGATCTCAATAATGATACCAATAAAATTTATTGCTAGATGCTACATTACAATTAATTTGTAAAACCACTTCCTTCTAATTAGTTGTAGCATAACACACAAATTTTGATGATATCTTGGTGGTTATGAAGCAGAATTTAGTGAAAGTATACCACAGGAACTTAATAAAGTAGAGGTTCATAGTATAATAAAAGAAAGACCAGGTATAATCGGATTACAGTGTTTCCAAGTTCCTTCATACGAAAAGCACCGTACACTGAAATACATGATATTAACTAACAGGGTGGAATTTTGTAATGCCACCTGAAAGGAAAGTACTTTAATACTGAAGATATAAAATTTCACTCAAAGAAAACATTCCTTTACTTTTGAAAAGAAAGAGAACTTTGAATGCAGTTCTCTTACTTACTTTCCCGTATTTTCCTTTCAGGTGGCATTACAAAATTCCACCCTGTATAGCTGCTGTGCCGCTCTACAAAGTGTTTTCCCGATTTAAAATGATAGATTTTTTATATTTTTTTATAAATCTAACGCTTACTTTACACATAAAATAATTTCGATTCTACTACTGTTAGTATTCTTGCATGGAATTAGTCAAACATTAATTATTATTTTTTATGCATAACAAGGCAGGTATTTGACCACAATCGCACCTGATGTTAAGTGGGATGCAGTCTAGGATGGTACATGTCTGCCCTATTCACTCTCGCCTTGAAGAGGCCCGGATTATAGTTTTCGGGAAAGACAGCAGCAGGCAACGAATTCCAGTCCCTAGCTGTTCGCATTATAAAAGAGTCATCGAAACGCTTAGTACGAGCTGGTGGAATGTCAACAATATAGGGATGGTACGCTAACCTGCGTCTGGTTCCCCGATGATGGAAGGTGGCTGGTGGAATTAATTCGTGTAATTCTTTCGCACATTCTCCGAAGTGTAGCCTGTAGAAAACCTTTAGAAAATTAATGAAACTGGCTCGCAAATCCAAGTTTAGTTAGCAAATACAACGAAAATATTTCGGAATGTGAGATAATTGAATAGGATATTACTTACTCAATATAAATCGAATATTCTATTTCTATGATACAAATAACTAATAGATACAAAACAACATAATTGCTTGACGAACAAACTCAGCATTAGCCATTTGCCTAGCACATAAACAACGGCGAATAGAATTTGAAATGTTCAATAATATTGAACTCAATATTGAACAGGGCCGGACTGGGGAGTAATCGAGTTGAGAGCTAAGATTAGGCCCGCTCTGGCTTATGCCCGACGGTTTTAGTTTCAGAGATGCCGGACATTGGCCGGACAAAGAGACAAACGAAATTAATCGAAGTCATACGCCGGCGTAATCCAATCGCGCTCCAGACCGATGTACCGAAACAACTAACTTGGTCAAAGTTGAATAACATTTTAGTATTGCAACCAAACCTAATCGTATTTTGGAAGATTAGCAGTAGAAGTGAGTTATATGGATTAGATTAATTTGATTCTTTACGATGGTTCCAGGACTTTAATGCTAGTCATGTAAGTTCCCAGTTTGTAAGGTTTAAGGTGTACTTTGGTAATTTCGTTTTGTAACTATGCTTAATTATTTAAATTATCTTATCAATTAGTCATGTTTGTTATCATAGGGAATACCCAAAAACTGTAGCACAAAACAAGCTATTAACAACTTAATGGCGGAGTTTACCTTAGAACCGCTCATTATCAGTTCCCAACTCGAACGTTAGTTAGTGTATCTTTAAAATCTCCGGGCTTTAGCGTCCCACAGCGTAGTTTGGCGACATCAATTTACGTACAATGTCAATTTGTGCACGAGATCGCTCGAGTCCGGGACACAGGGCCTCATTAGGGGCGAGCGGTTGCAATTAAACTGTGCGTCTTTTGCGCCTTAACGACTGGCCAAATTGGACGCCGAGCCCGCCCCTGGCCGCGGCCTTTAATAAATACGTTTCGACATCCAGTAATAAATATGTTCGTGATAATACAGTTTTACGGAACTGTGGTGTGCACGAATTCTACGTTAATTAACGCAAACATTTTTTTTATTAAAAGTTGGAAGAGAAAGGGAATTGAAAAACGGACGAATAGAACCGATACTCGGGGTGTTATTAAATGTTGCTAATGAGATTTAAAGTAAGGCTTTTTTAGTTTCTTTAATTAAAATGTAATTAAAATCTAATGCGATTTTTTTTCGAAGCGTAAATACAGAATTAAGTGTTCTGTAAGTTCCTGTTTTTAATTAATTACCTACATCAGAATTAGGTTTTTCCAGGCAATTAGATTATTTAAGCCTGCAAAATGCAATGTAACCAAAGGAAACAATTACAGTGTGTGTCTTATCTGGGAATTTAACTCAAGTCCTATAGACTAATCGTAGCTTACGTAGGCCTCTACATAAAAATATAAAGAATAAAAAACATTTAATTTAACGCTCGCTCACATTATTTGAATATCGCTTATTCGTATTCATGACAATAAAAAAGTCGTGTGTCCGATTAAATTTCCCTCCAACTTCCATATTTAGGATACGTAGACTACTCTGTGGGGAAATTCCGTCTGCGGTTCCCGCTTACGTGGGCCAGTCGTTAGCCCTGACGCAGACTAAACAAAATATTATTGCGCGGGCCTTCATTGTACAGACAACACATTAACTGAAGTCTCTTTTGTAGTTGTCATAGGGGTGCTTTTGCAACGAAAATGTACAGTTAAATGTGCGGTCGACTGTACTAACCATTTTGGAAACAGATTAAAGGATTTTTATTTGAAATATTTAAAAAATCGATCATTTTTTAGTTAACAACTGTTGTGTAAGTGAGAAAAACGATGTAAGAATACGCAATTTAACACGTTGGGCGCCAACAGAGGTCATTTTAAAGTTTCATGACAGATGAAGTCAGAAAAATAGACACATAGTGTAAGAGTTAAATCAAATCAAATCAAATCGAATCTTTTATTCAGTATCTACTCAGTCCCTTTCTAGAGCGCTTAAACAGGTCCCAAATACAGCTAAAGTTAAGCTTAGGTCCTTCTAAAACTTTTTTCAAATCCTTTATACAGGGTGACTGGAACTGAACCCGCCATAGCTAATAGGCGTATAGAAGAGGTCATTTGCTAATTATTGAACCTTACTTTCTATGGCTAAAGTTTTATAGTTTAGGAGATATGTCAATTTTTATACTTTTTTCAGATTTTTCCGAAATTTGACCTAAAAACTGCTTCAATTTTTTTTCTCGCGTGATTTCAACAGTTTTTTTTTATTTGATATTATTATCGAATATGTCTTTATTCAAATAAAATAAATTTCTGATCCAGATAATGATTGAATAGCTAGTTACAAGCCGCCAAAGTTCAACAAAAGTACAAACCACGATAAAAAATTCTACTTCAAATTCGATTGAAACAAAAATTAATGGTGATAATGGATTTCCAATAATCTTAAAAATATCTCCAGCTTCTCTTCTTTCCAATGATATATCACACGTTGTAATTGGATATTGAAATTTATCAAAAATTCAAAGATTATGGAAGAAAATGGAGTAATAATACAAAAATTTATCCATACAAAGTTGATTTTGAATTTTTTTAATTTTTTTTTCTTTATAATGTGATTATTATTTTTAAATTCATTTTAAAAAAAACACGAAAATAGTTATGAAAAGGAGTAGGTATAGCAGAAAATATGAGTTGTTTGAAGAAACTTTGTATGGATAATTTTCGTAAATTACTCCATTTTCTTCCATAAACTTTGAATTTTTAATAAATTTCAATATCTAATTACTAAGTGTGATATGTCATTGGAAAGAAGAGAAGGTAGAGATATTTTTAAGATCATTGGCAATCCATTATCACCATTAGTTTTTTCTTAAATTGAAATCGAATTTGAATTTTTTATCGTGGTTTGTACTTTTGTTGAACTTTGGCGGGTCGTAACTAGTTATTGAATCATTATCTAGATCTGAATTTTATTTTATTTGACTAAAGGTTTATGCCATATTAGTATCAAATAAAAAAATCGGTTAAAATCATGCGAGAAAAAAAATTCAAGCAGTTTTTAGGTCAAATTTCGGGAAAATCTGAAACAAGTATAAAAATTGTCATATCTCTTAAACTATAAAACTATAGCCATAGAAAGTAAGGTTCAATAATTAGCAAATGACCTCCTCTATACGCATATTAGCTATGGCGGGTTCAGTTCCAGTCACCCTGTATATTTGAAAAAATAATATATCTTCAAACGAAATACAGTCAGAACTAATAGTTATACACGGCTAAAAGTTCGCAGTGAGGAGCGAGGCGTTGCAAATGCGCCAGTTAGTGTAACTGCAGTTAGCAGTTCGCGCTACATATTTTAAAGGGTTATTTCTTTGGCGTCGATTTTCACCCGTGTCCTAGATTGTAAATTGGACGAAAGTTGACAGCTTTGTACTCTGTTTGATATATTTATTGGTATCGTTTATTCATTTGAGGAGTATTATTTACTTGTAGAACATTATCTTTTAGAGAAATGATGTAAGTAATACGGAATGTTTCTGGCCGATATTTTGTCAAAAGATAACGGAAAAATATAGACCAACTGGCAGTTAATTCTGTGGCGGCAATTCATATCCTTGACCTACCTACTTAACCAACTTTACAGAAGTTATCGGTCTTCTATAACGAATTTATGAGCCAAATCTTTCCGACCGTCAATATCTTGAACTCTTAGGCTGAGTTGCACCACCTAACTTTGACCGTAACTTTGACTATAAACGGTGTTTTTGTATGGAGTTTGACAGATTTTTGACGATTGTCAATGTTAAAGTAAGATAGTGCAACCCAGCCTTAAAGACGTCTCAATGTCCTCAGACACGTGTCCAAAAACCTATCAATACTTCTGCCTGGTGATTGCTATATATATATATATATATTATTATTTGATAGAAGCCTCCCAAGTGCAAGATGAGCTTGCCCACTGAGTGTTCCGTACTCACCTTTTTCTCCATACTTCTAATTCTAAATTTTTCTCCTACTCTTCTTTACTCAAATTCAAATCTATCGACTCAACAATTCCTGAAAAATGTCTCCTTTATATTAAGATATTGCTACTTACCAAATTTCATGATTCCAGGTCATCAGGAGTCAGGACCAGGTCAGGAGGATCTTTGTACCACATTTCATATTTTGCTTTTAAGAGGTGGAACCCTAAAAATGCACCATTTCACGTCTCGAATTTTCATGCAACAAGAATCCAATCGCGTTTGGATACAGAAAAGATTCGTCATAAATTCTATTGCAAATGCGGGTGGAAGTTAGATGTTGGTGATTCGCGGGGTCAACTCGTAAGGCTCGCGGGGAGGGAATCGCTCCTTGATTTACTTCTTATAAAGTAGGTGGGTATGTACTAGTTTTTACCCGCGACTATGCACATCTTTAAAATGATCCGTGTTGTACTTATTCGAGTTCATGTACCTACATTGATTTTAAACTTTAATCCCCCCTTTTTCAGATTTCGAGTATTTTTTCAATGTTTATGAGAAGATTAACTATTTCTATTGATTATGCAAGTCAAATAAATAAAGTTATTTTCCCTTTGAAAAATTACTGTAGATATAAGAAATCCAAGTGCATAAATCCTGCAGCAGAACTGCAAAAATCCGCGTCAAATTCCACAACACCGAGCCATCAGGAGTTAGTTTTAAGAAGTTGGTATTTCACGGGGCCGGCTCGTTAGGCGGGCGGGGGCTGATTGCCGATTGAGCGGCAATTGCCTTGATTGACGGAGCCCGCACGCGTCCTAACGAACCCGCTTTCAACTGATAGGTGGACGTGCCCTATGTTGCGTGGGGACTTTTTCAAGGTTTAGGTTTACGATCGGATGTAATGAGATGTATTTGAGTTGTAATGGGACTGCTTTGTTTTGAAATAATTAGGGATAGGTTGACCTTTAAATTGAACAGCCTGATATAAGTATAACATGCTTATTAAAAACATGTTGGAACAGAAAGGAAATATTATTATGATTATAGTTTTTGTTTTATCTAGAACGAATCGCGACCTATCTAGTTCATGACCTCCAAATAATTTATGCAGAATGATCCCATAGGTGGTAACAACTTATAAAGGAAGCCTTTTTCAAGCTTTTTGTTAAACATGTTCCAGAAGATAACGTCCCATCTCAATAGTCAACTTAACGTCGATTCTCCCGTATACGCTTCATTTACACACAGTCGAACATTGTACTACGGGTTCGATACACGCACGGTATTAACGTCTTCATCCAAACAATAGAGGCGTTATAAATCATTATAAAACTCGAATTAAGCCGGCTAATGTTTATATAACGCTTCCGCTTTCGTGCCCGCATACGTCGTAACACTTACTAATTTCGTGCGCACACAGTAATCAGCAGCGCGAAGGATCATCAGCGTCTTTGTGGAGCGAGACCGCAATCCATCATATCGGGACAAAAGGCGGCGGATAAACGCGCAGTTGTTTGCGTGAGTGAGCGTTAATTTCGTTAAGGAGTCTCAATCAGTGGAGGCGTGTAAGTAAAGTCGGCGGGCGGCCGCGGGAGTGATTCGAGCGAATTACCTGAAGGCGCGGGGGACGACTCGTTAGTTGTTGTTTGCCGAGTGACGCGGGTCAATCAGCAGAGACATGCACGGAACCGCACTTCTTCAGCCCCCGGCCCCACCTGCCGGCCCCGCTCGTTAGCCGCGCCGTCTCTGTCAACTGTGAGACGAGCTTTATCGAATCTACGACGCACGAGCCGCGCCGCGGTCGGCCCACTCTTCGCTCTAGTTTGGCTCAACCGCCGGTAAACAAGGGAAATCAGTGTAAAACGAATTTATATGAACGCCAAACACGGGGTCGGATGTCGTGGAACGCTTGCAGTGGCTCGTGCCACACTTGATGAGTGAATTTCTGTGTACCTAATTCTAGCACTGTTACACGTGCTACACCTACACAAGAAATAATCTAGGGTTCTGTCACTGTGTGAATACCCCGCCAGAAAAAATCCTTACTTACTACATGCTGAAATTTTCCTTATATTTTTAATACGTTTATCATACGTGAATAAAAGATTTTCATGAGATAAAATCGAAATTTTTGTTCCTCCATCTTTAATTTGCTCTACCTTTCCCTGTGTTAATGGTTAGAACATTATCTCGTAGATGAATGAAATCTAATAAAACGCGTTTATACTTTCTCTACTAGACGCCCTAGATTCTTAGATGAAATCTATTTGTGTCACCTTGACAACGGGACCCTAAAAAGCGGGTGTTGTCGGTAATTGGGTGGAATGCCGTGCGTTTAGCTAATTAGCGCGAGGGTGCGGGCAGCTGCGGTCCACGTGGCCGCCCCACTCTGTACCTGGGGATCTACTCTGTAAAACGAATCGACATTGAATCAGTTCTATCTTTCTTACTCACTCTAGGTTCCACCCTTTCGATTCCGCTTGAAGAAATACATTTCAGTATTTAAAAATGTTCTGCTAGAAAAAGCTAAATATAGATTACGCTAACTAGCTTTCTACGAGTATGTAGGTATGTGTCTTTTTGACTCTATCATAATTTATGTGAAATTATCTACGAACTGTTAAATAAATAAATGTAAGTATATCTTGTCACGTTAGTCCACGGTCTTGTTGAGATTGCGAGATGAATAAGAAATGGCAGGAGTGTGAGAGATAGAGTGAAGAATATTTCGAATCACTTTTGTGTAGTAGGACCCTTGTTCTGCCCAGTGTGTATGGTGGGACTTATTTTTGAACATCATTAACAAATTCTCGATGTCTGTATAAGATCTGTTATCATTAAAAGCTGTGATAATTATGTTTGACGCAGATTTAGGTAAGTTTGGTTTTACTTTTTGTTGATTCATTAATTGACCAAACTTTATGAAGGTATAGAGACGTTCGATTTTGAATCTTATGAAGATGTGAGTTAATTAAATATTTTAACAATCATCACGCCTACGCAGAAGAGTTTAAAATTATAATTGATGCTATATTGAACAATTTTAATTAATTTAACCTTTCCATTAGGTCTCGTTCTATGCGATGATAATTTTATGGTTGGACTTAATAGATACAAAGTACCAGCCTAATTGTGGTATATTCCATATCAATTAATTTTATGGATACGATCAAACTTGAATAGACCTCGTCCCAAATTGGTTACGAGCGTTTCTTACGACTCCGCAAGTTATGGTCTGGTCGAAATATCGCAAATGAATTGCCAATACCCCTTCTATTTCTACACAACGAATAGCTAACAGTTAATCTTTGAAGGTATAAATTTCCATAATCGTTGACATTGCCGTGGCCTAACCGTACCTACCGGTTACATCAGCGAAGCCAAGCAACAATTGCTGTATGAGTTTAATTAAAACATTGTTATCTACGTCCTAAATTAATCCTTAGCGTCTTAACGAGACCAATTTAGACGATCCCAGCGCGGCGTGGATCGCGTTGTGTGCAAAACTGTGTACTTTTTGTCCCACTCTCAGGTAGAAAATACGGTTCCAAGCATTTTCATAACAATGCGCCCGCGGCTTTCTCGGTATACTTTTTTGGGCGTTTGACAGACAAGCTATTGTCATCGTAAGATGACGGACTAAAAACTAAGCCTTTATCGATGATCAGTGGGAAGATCGATCGCGAGCCGCTATACGAATTCCTTGCCGTAACAGGCACTAATTAGGAGCCTGGAGCGGGGTTAGCTAAATTCAATTTGGAAGTTGATTAAATTCGGTAGAAAGCAAGACGAAAGAGTGTTATAGGTACGTATACTACATTGATCCTGCATCATGGCACGAAGCAATGTATAATGGATATGAGAGCCGGTCCAGTGTCTGTCAGGATTTAGAAGAGCCAAATTTCGGTGTCCATTGTTTGTGCCGGGGATGGGGCTAAACTAAGCCAGGGTGTTCTAATCTTGCGACGAAGATTTTAAACGAGCTTTTTAGCTTAATTAACTAAGTAGACTTTTTGCACATTGGAGATCAGATAACTCTTTTCAATTAAATTATTTGAAGGTTTTTGTGTGTATGTCTCTATCTATCTAGACTGAAAGAGGTGCATCCTCCGCACAATCTTTTTTTTTAACCCAGTACTGTTGTATACGCGAACCTTTTTTTTACATTAGTTAATTTTTAGAAAAATAATTTTGAATTGAATTTCACTAAAGCTCAGCTTACAACTAAAAAATAATGTAGAGCATGCTATTTTTACCTTGTGTAGTCGCTTTTGCACAGGATCATGCCACCTTTGAAGTAGAAGGATCTGCCCATGTCCGCCAGGGCTTGGCCACAGCACGTGCACTTCAGGCAGCCATGATGCCAGTATCTGTCTAGCGCGTGTAGAAGGAACCTCTCGACGATTTTGCCGCCGCAGCCGGCGCATTCTTTGAGCGCGGGATTGTTGTTGTTGTGAGGGTAGTCGTGGCCGTTAGCCGCGAAGGCCGCCTCGGGAGACGGCGGGTGCGGCGAGCTGAGCTCGGCATACCCGTGGTAGTGAGCGTTCATGCTTAACGCGCTCGCTGCCAGCTTGACGGTTGGAGCGGGGACCGCTCGCGCCGACCACCACAATTACACGCCCTGGGGACAAATGAGAGGTAATTTAATTTGTTGTTCAAATTATCTTAAATATTAGGAACGGAAGATTCAGGCAAATCATTGGTTTATAAATATTTTTCTGAATGTAACCGCAATATGTATTGTTCCAGTTATTTTAACTATTTTGCAAACACATTGTAAGAGCGTCCATCGTAGGAATGTCAACGAGTTGACACATTACAGTTGTGACTCTCCCCTGACTAGACCACTTTCCTGCCTCGATTAATCAAGTTTCAATAACATAATTAACTTAGAAGAGGTGACCCTTGGAATTAACTTTTCTTGGACAGAGCACGATGGATTGGGGCATAGGCCTGCGGGCCGCCGCGCTTATAAAATTTTCCAATTAGCAATTTCATACAATTAGGAGGGCGGTGGAGGGGAGAGGGTTCGCCAGGGGTGGGGGCGAGCGGTGCGTCAACCCGATCCAATTAGCTCGCGGCCGGCGGAGCGGCGGGACGTCTGAGCGGCCCTGTCGCCATAAAACTTAATTAAACGTTTTAAAACAAGTATTCATTAAAGAATAATCAAGCTTATGTAGTCATAAATAACCGGATTGTCCCGCGCGGAACGGGTCCCGTAATTAAGACTGCACAGAGTTGATCAAACGCACTGATTTGAAACTACCCTTCATTAGGAGCGCGAGTCGGCGCTTCCGCTGCGGTGCAGAAACTAATTAAGAATAACGGACGCTTTAAAAGCGTAATTAATTTAGATTGTAATTCTATTTCTCCGAGAGTAAAGTAGACAATTATTTCAGTAGCCCTTTCTTTTGGAACGATTTGCTCTGCTGAATGTAATTTGCTTAATTTCTGTGTCTGACATAATAAAAGGGTTGTAGTTACGTCTAGATTAATTTATTGTCGAATGGGATGAGAATGACAATTATAATTGGGGGTCGGAAATTGTCAACGGGCTATTTAAACAAAAACTTATTAAAGTTCCCCCCTTTTTGGTGTTTAAAAGTAGGGCAGTAGAAGAAATTAAAAATATGACCCACTGATAAAGTTTTCTGAACTTCAAGTGTAGACGTATTTTAAAAGAGTCAGTAAAATCTTTAGTATGCAGAGTAATTGCTTCATCAAAAGATTGTTCATTCAAAACTTTATTGTTTTTCTTTACAGAGTCAAATAATATTGTTACTGAATAAATACATTCTGTAGCTCTACTATGCTTTCCAGTTATACCTTACCTAATCAAGTAATGCCTGTACCATAAGGTAGTTGCACCACCTTATTTTAACCGTGACTATAACCATAACCCGTGTCTTTTGTATGGAGTTTGACAGATTTTTGTTAAAGTTAAAGCAAGATGGCGCAACTCAGCCTAAGACTTGGTGTCGACTGTCGAGCGTGTAGCAAGCCATTACACTTGCTGGCAACTAATGACGGCCATAAGGGCCAACATTCGTGGCGTGTAAACGCCGCGTTGCGTGCCTTCTAATGAGCGCCGTCGCGTGCGCAGCTCCGTACCAAACTACGAAAAGGACACTAATGTCTCTGTTTTGTTGCGAACTTTTTGGAGTGGACTCGTTAAAATATCGTCTAACGATAACATCTTAATTCCTAAATAGGTGAGGAAAATAATGGACTGATTTAAAACTGAAGCCTTTTATTATGGATTGGTCAGTAAATTACTGTTCCTTAGCTAGTAGTAGCAGGCCTGTTCATCTCCGCGAGTTTACATCGAAAACAAAACACGCACGATGGCCCACCTACAGGATACTATTCGACAAGGCCTCACATACGAGCGAACATTGACTCACGCACGCGTATTCATGTGTATGATGGAAGAAAATAAAGAAAATGGTGTACTAAATACTGTGCAGTATTTAACTGCCTAAATAATAATAAAAACACAGAATGTACTTTTTTAAGTTGCCTCAAGACACTGAGAGGTAAATAAGTAGTTAATATTATTCATGATAATTCATGCTAAATCATGTATTTCCTCCGCCATTTTCCGCAGTTTGGCACAGTCACATCATTTTACCGAAGTCAGCCCTATAGCTTCGGCGCAGTGCCGATCACTGACGTTTGTCAACAAAATGGTGCTTGACTCTTGAGACAGGCTAAATTACACCATATTGTTAATGACATTGAGCATACATTTTTTTAAATACCTTCGCGAAGTAAAACTTCTGTACGTAGTACTTATTATTATTCTGTGGTATAACCCTAAAAACTAGCTACTTACATTCCATAGAGGTCACACATTTTCACATTTTTTATTTACCTTTCGAATAAAGCGAATGTAAACATTCTGCTACAATGTATAAGACTAACAAACGATTGTATTTTTTGTGCCATAAAAGAATGAATGCATGGAGTAAAGAAGCGAGTTGTGTGGGCTAGGTCATAAAACTCATGGTTTGCACTATTGGTAGAGTCGGGAATTAAGTGTTAAATTCAATAGAAGCGAAATACCTTTGGTCTTAACACTTTTTTTCATTTGTTCAGATTGATTTATCTCACAAGTCGTGATAGACAGAGGGAGAACCCTCAGTTTGTATATGCCGTGGTTAAAAATATTTTTTTAGAAACGGAATATTATAATTTTTCAATTGAGTATAGAAATAATGTGACATTCTATCCAGCCTTCTGTGAACATATTAATAGCCTTAAGAAGGTTACACAACAGGATTATTCACTGCAACTCTTGTTAGCCAGGGATCTTCAACTTGACCGCCAGTAAAACCCTAAACTGTGAAGGCCAAGTTTGTCCAAGGTAGCTGCAAAGCAGTGGCTGTATGAAAAAATGCTCTACTTATGTCGCACATGTCGCTCTTTGATAAACACTATTATGTCCAGCAGTGGACTGACATTGGTTGAGAGGACGATGATTCTATCAAGAGAGATGATTTAATCAGTCGAACCGTTTGTAGGATTCAATATCATCTTGATCGCTTACAAATAGTCTCTATTGAATTGTATTTATTGTGTGGCATTTGCAAATATTATTAACTTGTGTATCTTATCGTATCGTAATGCTATTTGTACTATGAATGGATTGAATGCGCGCCACGCGCCTGCACGTGCATAATTTAATACTACATAATGATTTCATTGATAACGATAATGTATTATTTATATTAAACAATGAGTACTTAAATGTCATTCAGAGTGATATGATTTAATTCTAACTAAATAATTATGACCCAGTAAACTTTTGGTAGGTAATTATCGCTACAAATAAACACAATAGATCACTACGAAATTACGAAACCCCACTTTACAATTCATTGTTCATAAATAAAAAATAATAATGTCAGGTTGCGGGGCACGGAACGAAATTGTGCATAATTACTCAAACTTATGTCTGTTTGAGTCCGAATTTCAGGTTGCAAGGCGAAATGTGTCTTACCTTTCAGTATTAAGGTTTTGTTTGTTTTTTTCGTGTGTTTCGGTGCGTGTTTAGGCTCGCGGGGGAGGGCTGAGAACTTAGCAGGTGGCGTTTTCATTATTCAAGCCCCATTGATTGGATACTTTGTTGCCGTTTAAAAATCTTATTAGCAACCACCCGACAACAAAACGGGACGATGAGCCCACTCCTGCCTATTTACCTGCTAAGTGATTTTTTTCAATTACAACGATGAACTGCAAATTTCAAATTTCCAATGCTAAGTGTAAAAGCGTAAGTCATCTTGTTAGTATTTTATTTCCTCGTTCCTCCTTCCAAAGTATTTGTCAGCAATAAGCGCGATGACTCTACATTTTGGGGACTGCACCTCGTCAAAGGTTTCCATTGTGATATGATATTTGGATCCTCGTAAATAACCGTTCATTCAATACTTTTTGAGTGTTCCGTAAACGGTTTTGTGCGTTTATGAATAGTTGTGAATGGCTATTAGAACTGAACTGATGTCGATACAGGAAAATTTGGCAAGTCACCTCCAAATCTGCTACTCGGCAGAAATTGAGGAAAAAATTATGAATACTTACTTTGAAATGTGAACGCAAAATAATATTTTTCGGACTTTACTCTTTACGCTGATGACGTATTAGGCCTGTTATGAGGATATCTTGTAGTACAACCAACATATAAATATTTTTATATTCTTTCTAGTAAAAAGACCGTCATTTAACTGCAAGAGTGATAAGTGATAACTCTTAAGCTTGGTCACTTGTTTTTAACTGCCGGGGTACGGAGCGGGCGCCGCGAATAACGTAATTAAGGCAAAACCGCTGGCGAAATTAAACGCGAAAACGGAATGAGAATGTGAGCCTAATTACCCGGGGGGAAGACGCTCCCTCCGAGTCACGGTACGTCTCGTCACGTGATACCGGGACGGATTAACAGGTGTATCGGTGTTCGATGATTAAATGATTAGCTCGCGAGATGGGAGCTATTTGTCATTCCATTCGCGGGAGATACATGTTTTTTTATTAGTGTTAATTTATGCTAAGGCAGTCTTTTGTTTTTGTTTTTACGGTGATCGTAGATAAAATAAACATCTGACTATCGCGTTCACTTTTTGCTCAAGAGGCAACTAATTGAATTTGATGCGTTTATTTAAATTCTTTCAAAAAACGAAGGAAATATTTCCCCGTGCACTAGAAGCTCTTTTTTCGGAAAACGGCCAACTTCCAATTAGTTACGTTACAACAACCCTTTCATTTATTTCCAATCAAATTGATAGTATTTGGTAGTGCGGGTCTGATCGTCAAAAAGTCACCCGGAATTTCGCTCTGGCAAATAACTCAGCGGCGGGCGCAAGCATAAAAACCGATTCGTTTCCTCTCACATCCATACTAATTAAAAAACTGCGGACAAATTGGAGCCCACTCCTCGCCCACGGGAACATAAAATATCCATTCCGGGCCGGCCCGCCATTGATTAATTTTATCCAATCGCTCGCGATTTTAACTTTTCCATCAGTTAATTGTCATGCTCCATTAGGTAACTCCATTGGTGTTAAACATTCGCCGCGTTCGGTGTGTGTGTCATTAATTACTTATTGCCAGTAAGTTTTTGAGCTGGCCAATTTTCTACTGTTTTATTGATGATCCATTTGGCTGAGTGGCGTCGTGAATCTACGGGCAGTGTTATGACGAGATTTTATTATTTCTCCGTCACATGTCCCGTGACAGCCGAAAAGTTTCGATAATTCTAGCTATAGCGAGCAGGTAATACCAGAAGGAAAATACAATCCTAAGGCTCGGTTACACCATCTTACTTTAACTTTGACAAACTTCAAAAGTCTGTCAAACCCCATACAAAAAACACTGGTTATCGTCATAGATAGGTAGTGCAACTCAGCCTAAGATATAACTGCTAAAGGAATGGTCTAGTCTAGTCTATTGATTTAAAACCTAGTCATATTTATGTTTATCAAGCTTGAAAACTATATTTTTCAATAACATACAACATGTGGGCAATATGAGGTTAACGATGATTCTCAATTTTTACGTCGCTCAACCAAGGCCCGTAAGAACAACTGTTTGAATATGGTAATTAGTGTCAAACAGTACGTAGTTTTACAAATACGCATAAATATTTAGGTAATTAAGTAACCAATAGTACTACAGGGCGTCTCCTTTTCGTACTTATATTTCTCAACGTGTGTACTGCGTAGTGATTTGAATACTCTACCACCCTTATAGTTGTTGCAATTCACGAAGGTAAGTGAGCTTTACATATTGTGTAGTGGCTTGCTACTGTTCGTTTTTCAGAAGTTTTGATAGACATTGCACTATCGTTATGTGCATGTACACTTAACACACACAAGTAAAGCTCACTCGCCTTCATGAGTTGCAAGAACTATACTACGTGCTATTAGACCAAAACAATAATACCTATTTTCGTTCATTGACAGTCCGTGTCTAGACTAGTACGAGCAGCAAATGTCAGCTCACACACTTAGTAATGGTCAGTTGCAATACAAAATTACACCTTACACGAGCTCGTGATATGCATTTACGGTGGGCTAATAATGGTCAGTTAAACGCCGATAGAAAGGTTCATTTTAAAATAGAAAATACCCAGATAACAGTCCATAACGATGCATTTATATCGGAGGTAATGTAATTTTGCATATAATGACTAGGGATGGAGATTCTTCTTAAATATATCGACAATTGAATTCATTCAAATCATAGATTGAAGAAATGGTTTAGAAATAAATCCATCTTAGTGCCGACTTAGGAAAAATTAAATAAGGTTAAATATTTGAAGATCATCTTGCCTGATAAGATTTATCAAAATTAAGTTGTCGATCGACCGCCTAAATTGCCATTTACAGTGCAATCACTTCTATCTTTGTGTCATCAAAAGTATCTCCAATTTACTTATGTATTATGAAATTTTAGTCGATTTAAATTCATTATTTTTTCTGAGGTCATTACCTGTGCCTGATAGACATACAAACATCTTAAAATTTTGAGTAAGCAAAATAATATTATATCTCAATAAAATTCTACCAAAAACTACCTATTTTATCGATAAATGGATTCCAAATCGCCATCCCTAATAACGACTGCTAATGGGGGCGTGTATTTGTCGATGACCTCAAAGAACCGTTCGAGGCTCTGAGTGAAGGTACGACCACCTCCGCCAGAAACGTTAGAATAATGACTAATGATGAGGCTTGGAGTCTCACTGTGTCAGAGTACGTTTGTGTGACATTAAGGCTGGGTTGCACCATCTTACTTTAACTTTGACAAACGTAAAAATCCGTCAAACTTCATACATAAATTACCGGTTATCGTTAAAGTTACGGTCAAAGTTTGGTGGAGTCCAGCCTAAGTAGCTGCAATGTGCCTGCTATTTCGTATGCATAAATATTTTTCATAGTAGAGCCGCAATTATTTACGATTGTAAGATTGGAAAGTTAAGCAAGATCAAGTTCGGGTTTAGTAGTTTTTTTTTTATCAACAACGAGGAAGCTCTTGGCCTGTATCTCACCTGATGGTGAGTTGGGTCAAACTATGTAATATCCCAAGAACTAAATATAATAATAGGTAGATGTAATCTTTGGTCAAACTGCATTATAAAGCATAATTAGTTTGATACTATAAATTATATTTATACACTCCATAGCATCCACTGGTTCTGAAAAGGGCTCTGAAACTTTTCTAATTACTTAAATACCAGGAAATCAGATATAATTATGCTAAACTTTTTATCTAAAAAGTCAGAGTCAAGTATATGAAATTAATAACTTATTTTCGTCACTACACTACACCACGTAGTGATTTAAGGCAACTGTTAGTTTTGAGGGAATCTTGGAGAATTTCCCAAAAACGCATTCGGACCGTTACGCGTTACCGAGTTTTGTACACATTATACAAATGACCGAGTTTTATTAAACTCGTTTTAGAGTACACTACTTTTATGATGTTAAATTCCAAGAGACACGTGGATCTTGGAGAAATTTACAACCGTTATGGGTACTTGTACACCTTATTTGTAAGGTAACCATGATGTGAATTAACAGAGTTCTTGTAAAATTTTTCTTCCACATAAAATTATGCATCGCCATTTATGACCGTATTATATTGATTTTATTAATGTGACAATCTCCTTACTACTCTTATTAATGCTATTAAGTCAATACTCAATACTTTATTGCTTCACCACATTAGCATTTAGATCTTACAACTCATGCAGATCAATGTGGACCCAGTTAGGGCACTCTAACACATTTTTGTAAGAACTAAGTAGCTATTTTTAGTTTTTAGCGTTAAGAGTCGCATCTCAATTCCCGCCTTAGGCAGTTCGATTTTTTCAAGTTTCGCACGACAGTTATTTATAATTATAAAACTAAGTAGCAATTTTACTTAAAGACAATAGTCCTCTTAAAGCATAACTTAATTACCTCTCTATTAAAACTACATACATGATCATCAGTGCGCAGGACCTTATCACTATTTACGCGACTGCACTTAGGAGGATGATGTGTTTCTTCAAACTATACGTTCAATTCTAGCTAGTAATCACCGAAATCCCAACTTAATATTATAAATGCGAAAGTAACTCTGTCTGTCTGTCTGTCTGTCTGTCTGTCTGTCTGTCTGTCTGTCTGTTACGCTTTCCCGCTTAAACCTCGCAACCGATTTTGATGAAATTTGGCATAGAGATAGTTTGAGTCCCGGGAAAGAACATAGGATAGTTTTTATCCCGGTTTTTGAAACAGGGACGCGCGCGATAAAGTTTTTCTGTGACAGATAAAATTCCACGCGGGCGAAGCCGCGGGCGGAAAGCTAGTACAACATAATTATTGTTAGTGTGCCAATCCTAATCATTTTTTGATCTACATAGCATTTATGAAACACAGCTAACTGAACATCACGTTAACTTTCCAAGCATAAAAGCCCGCCTTCCCGCCAACGCCTCGTCAACTTACAAAGAGTTACACGTGTTTTGCGTGTCGTGTCATTAATGTCACGGAATTTGTCATCGCGGCAGGTGTGTCGTGACGAAACACCGGTAATGGCCGAACAAGTGCAGACATTGTCTCCTACAGATCGAGCTCTCACCCGTAATTAGAGGCGGCTGAGCGGGGATCGTGGAGCTACGATTGTGTAGATGTGACTTTTTGTTGGTAAAAGTTTGAACATTTTATCTATAAACTGAGTTGCACCAACTTATTTTAACTGTAACTATAATTTGTGTTTTTTGTATGGAGTTTGACAGACTTTTGGAGTAAGATGGTGTAACCCAGCCTTAAACTTGGAAGCTTCACTGGCTTAAAGTGCCATACAATTTTATCAGGGTTGACCAATGTCTTTGTAATGGTCAGAGCTCTCGCCCAAAATGCGAAAAGTCCTGGATTTTATTTCCCACCTATGGCAATTTAATTAATAAAAATTGAAAACTTAAGCATAATTAATATAAAAAAGTCTAAATAACTATAACTTTAACTTTAGAAGGTTAAGGCAGAATTTAGATTCAATGAAATACATGAATATGTAGCCAATAATGGATTTGTATATCATAGATAGCAGATAAGAAAGATTGCTTTATCATAGACCGCATCTGCTCCCCTTGGGTAAAATTGTAATCAAGAGCAAGCACGTTACACCTTTTTAGTAACACGCACGCTGAGTTGCACCACCTAACTTTGACCGTAACTTTAACGATAACCGGTGTTTTTTGTATGGAGTTTGACAGATTTTTGACGTTTGTCAACGTTAAAGTAAGATGGTGCAACCCAGCCGCAGTCTTTTTGAACTTTTAAGTTCATTTAAACAGTCAATTGTTTTTTTTTCTTTTTAAGACATGTTTTTATGTTCGCAAGGATCAAAGAAAGGATTGACATTCAGAATGTGAAATATACTTAGATGAAAACAATAATGATGCCCTCATGCTTCGGCGTGTTTTATTACTCCTTAATATCGTGTCGGACAACAGTTTTTATAGTCCGTGACGAATGAAAACGGCAATTATTCGAATTCCAAGCGTATCATCCACACTTATTCTTTAATTGCGTAAGGTTTCCAAACGTCTTCCTAATCTTAGTGCACTTTTCCGAGCTCAAATACAATGCAAACTGCAAAAATAAAAACTATTTCTTAACCCAAAATGAAATTAATTACTTCACTTCTTAACTTAACGTATCTTAACTAGTTGTATTAGGTATGATTTTGCAACAATAACGTAGTCTGATTAGCTAGAGACTTACGTGTACTTATGTAACGGCATAAAAATTATAAGGCTGAGTTGCACCACCTAACTTTGACCGTAACTATAACGATAACCGGTGGTTTTTGTATGGAGTTTGACACATTTTTGACGTTTGTCAAAGTTAAAGTAAGATGGTGCAACCCAGAACCCAGCATATGTCTTTAGCAAATAGGCGCCAAACAAACACACCTATTCGGTCGTTTCGAATCGATCTTCCATTTTCAAATCCGTCTTCGAATCCAAATTCAAATTCAAAATTCGACGCGCTTCCATCCATTCTTATGGTAAATGGCGAAGTGCCTCATCCAAAGGTTCGCTGGCTGAGGTGACCACGGTCAACGAAGCGGTTCGTCACGGCGCACTGCCCATAATTGTGCTTGGTCCGACAAATATATTAAGTATTCGTGATAGAGGCGAACACTGTGTAATTTTCGAACGTTTCGCCGCAAATACTCGCTCGGGGCCCGATCGAGGGCTCCTTGTGAATACATTTTAAAGATAGACCCTTTCAAATTAACAGCGAACGGCCGGTAATATGGAACAGTCTATTTTTAATCTTATTCGTTACACAATATTGTTGTTTTTTGTTTAATAAGCTAGCCCAGAAAACCTTTTGAGTATTCAGGTGATGTATTCTAGGAATAACGTTCAACTCATATCATAAATTAGTTAGGTACTATATCTTTAATAATATTGTGAAAAAAAAACAATAAGTAAACTAAGTACAGTTTGTTATCTTTAAATAATAGACTATTACAAAATTTGACTCAAAGTGTAAATTAAATATTTTTTATACAAAAACATGTAAAATGTAGCCAAAGGAACTTACTGAAAATTAATAAAAACGCTTAATGGCTTCTTCAATCCAGCTGCACGACATAAAACATATTGCGACGACGTGTCAATCGATCACTTAACATCGATATCTCGTGAGTAATTTAGCGATAAAATCAATGAACCGGGGAATCACTATGAAGTGATTACATGTAGATAATGAAAATGCAACACTAAATTAATGCACGTGTAAAATATTAGTACTTTTAACGTATGAGTATATTCTTTTTAAGCATTATTACTGCTTACTCGGTTTCTATTCGAGACGAGATTTTCAGGGACCTAGTCTTATAGGGTTGGTAAAATTGCATAGGTATAACATTATCATGACAGTAAATATCTAGCAAGTAAGCTTTCGAGAACTTTTTGGCCAAGAACCCTAGGCCCTATAAACTGTATCAAATGCCTACACTAATATTATAAAATACTGACAACGCCATTCTTATGGCGGAATTTTGGGCTGACGCTGTGTAGGATTGTTGTCGACACGACAAGAAGAAGAAGAATATTATAAAGTGGAAAGATTTGTTTGTATGTTTTTAATAGGTTCCTAAACTACTGGTCCTATTTAAAAATTCTTTCACAATTAGAATTCTACATTATTTCTGATAAATATAGGCATATTTTAAGCGGTACGAACTTCGCCGGGTCAGCTAGTCTCTTATATTTTGTCGCCAGGATTTTTAGTTATCTACTTTATTTATTGTCTGGATAAAGCATAAGACTAAGTACTGGATGTCATGATTTTTTTAATGATATAATATAAATAAATTCAGTGCAATTTTAATCTCCTATATCAAATCACAACGTGATTACCGCCATTAACGATGTAAATAAATGATAACGAACGATACAAATATTGTTTCTTGATAAAATCATTCATGATAGTAATATGGATAACGTATTTAGGTTGCAGAAAATGATAAGCATAGCAACGTTTAATCATTAAATCAGATTAACAATAAAAATTATTTAACAATAATAAAGGTTCGATTTTACGACGTTTCTTAATATTAGTAACCTTTTGTCTGTGTATTTAAATACACTTACTTTTTTGTTTTCGTCCGTACAGAAAATGGATCTAAAGTTGACGTTGTAATATGCAGCCTCAAGCACAGCGTGAGATGATTGCATGTCAACTTCTTTGACTGGATATCTGATGAAAGTGTCAAAGAGAGATCAATGTGTCAACTGTTAAAGCTTTAAACGCAGTCCATATATCCATACTTATTTAATAATATTGACTCTACATTTTACCAAACCATATCTAGACACACCATAGTTATGGATGTGCTAAGTTCAAAGCAAATAATAGAATATTATAATTAGTCTAAGGCGAGTAATAATTTAAAGAAAACCTTTGATTTTTTAAGCATTTTAATAGCCTGAAAATACGAAAAAAATACAGAAAAGGCAAAACGAATTTAAGACAAAACTACTGTTATTTGCCCCCATCACTTTTAAACTATTGTAATACTAATTAATTATCAATTATTTTAATCATTTTTAAAATCAATTAATCTTTCTAAAATCTACCTAATATACTACACATTTGAAAAGATAACAAACACTTCAACACTACAGCTTATCGTATTGTATCTATGGGAAGTCCATCCATTTTCCCGCCAATTCGAACACCGTGTATCGACCGGCGCTCGCGCAGCCGATAACTGCCATGTTAATATATCGGCGACTACATACACACGCGTAAACCACTTTCTATCAGATACCAGTGCAACGTAAGTTCTTGTTGGTCTAGGAAATAACACCGGGATCATTTAGTTACTTTGCTGTTGTACGTAAGGCTTAGTAACCTTCATTAATACGGCGGTAAAAGTAGTTGACTTCAAGTAAAAGAAACCTTTTTAGAAAAAAAAATCTACATTTACTAAATTTTATGTATCGCAGGGTAGGTATTTTACAAATTGTTTTGTAACTTGACCTTTTCACGAAACCCTCGATAACAGTTTGAAAATGGCAACATCTAACCATAGAGCATGACGACTTTTAAAAAGTTGCGATTTAAAAAGTCCGATAGTGTAAGAGAAAAAGTTTTCAACTACTTACTTGCGCGATTTTTCGACTTTTTTCGAACTTTTTTCAGTGTTTTGAAAGCTACAGTTTCAAAAAATGTTAGTTTTTTTGCAATGGACTGGTTGGATCGGCCGTCTAACTGATATTGTGCCGTTATGCGCGTGCGATGTCAACCGAGACATCAAATCTATGTAACAGGATACGGTGCTAGGGATGCACGACTTGCTCGCTTCTTTTATTTTTATAAACTGAATCTACTAGAAGAAAAAGCTTTTTAAGGCATTAAAAATAGACTGTAACCGATTGAAAAATAGTGCAACAACCCTGTTTGACCACAGAATAGGAGCTTGACGAGTCTGATGAAAAGAAACAAAATACAGTTGTGGGATTACTAATGTTTGGCCAAAAAACGTTTCCCAAATTATCACATCGCAAACAACGTTTCGCAAATTTTCATTTGGCAAATTCTCATTTGGCAAAGCAACTTATTGCAAACTTTTAATTCGCAAATGTTTTTTTTGGCATATTATTGTTTAGCAAATTATTGTTTGGCAAAGTATGGTTTGCCAAATGTTTCATTAGGCAAAAATATTTCACGATAAACTATTTACAAAATAATTTGATTGGTGCATAGAATGGTATACAAATTAGCTTATGGTTATTATTTTGTTTAGTGGGGAGTTAATATAAAATTTGTTCTACATTAATTTCCTTATTTTCATTCTTTGTATCGAAATTTCCAAATGATTCATTAACAATAGAGGTGATTCTAGCGCTCGGCGGCTGCTGCCGCGGCACGCTTCGCTCGCCTTCGCGCATTAAGGGTCACTGTTCTAACCTAACCTAACCTACTATTTTCTGCAATACCTACTTTTTGCAACCATACTATTTTCTGCAATGTTTTACATAAAATTATTGTGAAAACCATGATCATGTGCCTTATGCTTTGATTTGTGGGTAACGGTGGGTAAGTATGTGAAGTGTCAATTTGACCAAACAAATTATTTGGGATATAATATTTGGCAACATAAAACATTTGCTATATAAACATTTGCCAAGTAAAATTTGGCCAAATGATAATTTGACCAAATGAATCAGTTGCGAAAAGTACAGTTGCTAAAAGTTCATTTGGGAAATGAAACTTTGGCGATAAGTTGTTTGCGAAGTGAAATTTGGCGAAAAGTAATTTGGCCAAACGGAAGGATACCACAGTTGTGTTCTTCATAAAGCTGTATTTTTACGCCTGGTGTATGAAAAAGTGCTGCAAGGCTGTATTGCAGGATTTAAGCTCGAAATTACCACCAAACATAGTTAAACATAGTTACCACCAAATAACTTCATACCATCACCTACCTCAAAATTAAAGCTCTCACAGGCCACGGTGAAAGAATCACATATTGCCTCAATTACTGCAATCGAAACCAATAGCCCGTGTAATATTAATTTAAAAAAGAATTGATGAAAGTCAAACATCGCAGCTCATCGCATCCCTAGCGGCGACTTTGATCTCCTTTCGGTTTGTTCCGACACGCGATTTCCCGTTTATCAATAATGGACGATTAATTACCTTCCGATGCCCTCAAGCGTTGCTGAGAATATAAAAGGTTCAATTATAACAAAATTTCAATCAAATAATACTCCTAATTAGCTGACATCGGGCGTCCTTTGTGCGGGCCGCTTAACAAATGATTCAATTGACGTAGTTAATGGTTCCTTCGCGGTCTTAGCGCAGTAGAAATAGGTTGCGACAGTAGACTTGGTCCTCACTAACAGTTAGAAGAACGCCATTTGGTCTATTGCACCCGCTGGCGAAAAATATTTTCCCCTAAAACTCTAGTGTACAACACTACAACACTACAGAGACTTGGGAGAGTTACTGGTCTGGAGCCCTTTATCTACTGATATCTTCCCCAAACAAACCCCCTGGTTGGGTCTTTCATAACTTTATTATCTTTTAACTTGACTATAACTGATATTATTTATAGTGAAATTTTGCTCGAGTTTTGTTCTACGTTGTTAAAGAGGGGAATCTAACCCTGAATTCTACTTTATTTAAGTTTGATATGGGAATTGCCAAGCAAAAATGATTTTTCACCCCTCAGTCTCCCCTGGGAATAGAACCAATAGAACCCAGTACTCTAAAAGACCAGGGAAGCAATCTACGTGGAAGGCCTACTGTATCGTACATTCACTGGGGTCTTATTACGGCGGTCATTCGCGACCAACAGTCACGACAGCTATTCTAAGGTTAATAGATATCGCGGCTATTAATCTTATTTTAATATTTAAAGCGCGATTGCCAAAGTTAAATGCACAACTGTTTAACGATCGTTCAACTTGAAATTGCTTTTTACTTTTTTAATTCTACATAATTGAGAGGAATGAGATTGGCTGTAATAATCTCATTGAATTGGTTTCATGTACGCAATGAAAGGAAAGGACAATGTTCGTTCTCCATACATTGTTCGCCTAAAGAACCAACAATTTTGACATATTACTACCCGAAAGCGAAATAATACGATTCTGTGTGTAAGAACAATGATTCCTGATGGACACTTGCCATAAAATTAATGATTAAGAATATTAAATCACAGCGATTTTATAATATGCCGTTTATGACAACATGGCATCTAATGTATTGTGTGAATGTATGAACACCGATTCGCGAAAAATGTTTTGTATTGTCGTCACGCCGAGTCGCAGCCAAATAGTATAAAATAATAGAACAAGTTTTAGAAATACAACTCGGCATTCCACTTTTAATATTTTAGTTTTTCCTTGATTCATACACCAAACACTACTTATATTCCAAATTTGAAGCTTCTAGGTCTGCTAGAAGTGCCTTAGAGTTTTGATGATCGGTGAGTCAGTCAGTGAGTGACAAAATTAAGTAACTTTGACCCGTTATAATTCTTAAACTACTGGTTCAAATTGAATGAAATTTTAAATATACCGTGTCTTTACAATGCCTGCATAGCTAATGAAAATTCAGCCTTCTAGTTTTATCCACAACGAAGTTACAGGCGGTCGAAAATGGCCTGAATTGCTTCGAGAAAAGGATGGTACGGCCGTGCCGCTTTTTTGCTCGACTTGGTGGGGGCACTGCCGTGCCCCCAGATATTAGAAGTGTTTTGAAGACGCACACTCCAGAAAACAAATGACTACACAAACGTCTAGTTGCGATTCACAGCGAAAACAACTATTATTCCGGAATAAACCCCCAAATAATCTAATACAATTTCGAATGTCTTAAGGCTGAACTGTAGAGCCCAAGATGTTAATCGAGCCCGCCTCATTACGCTCATTAGCTGTACCCCGGGGATACGACTGCTGTCATTTTGTTTACCAAATATTTTTTAAACTAATTAAAGTACGGCAGTGTTTTGTTTTCTGAATAACAACCTCCTTGTTTCTTGGAATAATTGTTACACGTGTAGACGTTAAAAGCAAATTTTATTTGTAACTAGCGGCCGCCCGCGACTTCGTACGCGTTGATCCCGTTTTACCCCCTTAGGGATAGAGTTTCGTAAAATCCGTTCTTAGTGAGCACCTACGTTCTAAAAGGAACCCCCATGCAAAATTTGAGACTCCTAGTACTTGTAGTTTCTGTGATTTTCGGTTTCGTCAGTCAATCAGTGACCTTTCGCTTGTATAGATACAGATTATTTACATAAAATTGTATGTTCTGTTTAACCTTATAACTTACACTGAATATTAATTTTAAAGCGCATTCTCCACTACAATTTTGTCAACACAAATGGTACAGTCCACTCATCAAACCGCACAATCTATTCTTTGCAAAATAGCACTTAATACAAATACATTCAGACGTTTACCTTGATGTGCTGCCATCCGTACATCAACTTCTTAATCAGAATCAATCAGAAACCAGATTTGAGTCAGATTCCAAGCAAAGTAATTGGATTCTTTGATTAACAACTCTATTCTTTTTATCTTTAAACCACTCTTTATCTTCAACTAGGTATATTGCTATCTTTGAATTGTTTTGTTTTGATCCTAATAAGCAGTTTACAATGTGCAAATGTTGCATTCTTCCTCCATAAATGGCCGAAGAAAACACCGAGAGTTATGCTGTCACACGTAAGAAAAGTCATCTTTATTCATTACTTGAGATGTAAAAGAAACTAGCGCTTGCTTATGGTCATGGCCAATACACTTTGATGCAGCACTTCACTTCATTCTTCATATTTCGTTTAAGAAACGAAAACGAAAGTAATTTAGGCAGTTTCTCTTTAATTCGCAATTGTCTTCGCGAATTATCGGCCCAATTAATTAGTGATTGATTAATTGATTTGACATAATTGACTTTTACTTACGTTACATGATGAATGTGAACCATTTCAGTAGATTGACGCGCGGTCAGTTCGTAATTAACTCGAAAGTAAGTTTAATATTGTAAAAGAAATCGAGTTAGAAAAGTATTTGTCATTATAAGTTACTCTAAAACTAATTTAATCTAGCTCTTTATCTACTTTAGAGAAAAAGAAAATAATTAGCCTTTGACCGCGATAGAGTTTAAAATTATTTTTGGAGCTATGTTTCTGATGGGTTTTGAAAGTCTTGTCTCACTAGCCTGTTTTAACTGAACTGTTAAAGACCAATACCGACTCACGCTTGACCGTTTTTTGTCCCGAGATGAATAAACAATGACAGTGACGGACGCGGGCAGCGCTAAGCGCCCCGACGGGCGGTCCCGCGGAATGCAGGGCTACGGGACCTACGACATTCTACTACCCGAGCACAGTAGAGGCAACTAATTTTTTTTAAATAAAATTAATTATAAATTATGAAAAAAAAAAACAAAATAATAATTACCTAATATGTTGTCGTTTCAAAAAAAATTTTTAAGATATTTTTAGGATGTTATTCTAGTGTCTCGAGTAGGCAACAGGCATATAAACATAGAACGCCACCAACTTCAATTCAGTGGTATTATACCTACCTACTCGGTTCTATTTTGCTGTATGATTTTAATTTAGATATAAATAAATAAACATAATAAGCGGGATTACGTCAAGATTCAAATAACTTTAAAACACAAAATAGTCCAGTCAATGAATGCCTTAACGACGGTGTAGAGAGAAATCCGTGGAACACAATTTCTAACCTCGGGACTTTATTTAGCCTAGTTAGGTGGTGAACATAGCAAAAGTCCCCGCCCTTAGCCCTTGAGCCGGCGGGGAGAGGGGGGTTTAAAAGTACCACTTTTCGGTTTTTCGCTTAATCCTCGGAAACTATGCGTCCTAGTGACATGACTACTATGAACCAAAAAAAGCTTATTCAATTTGCTACAGGTGAGACCGTCAAGTTTTTATATATCTTGTATAGTTTTTGCGGCATCTGCTCTAGAAGGTCTGTAAAATTGGAAATTTTATTGTTATCTTACATGTTCCTTTCAGGAGAAAATCGACTAAATCAACATTGAGCAAACACTATAGACATGCGGGGGAACTAGGCTTAACATGCTCCCGCATGTCTAGAATGATTGCTTAATGTTGATTTAGTCGATTTTCTCCTGATGGAAACATGTAAGACAAAAATAAAATTTCCAATATTACAGACCTTCTAGAGCAGATGCCGCGAAAACTATACAATTTATAGAAAAACTTGTCTATCTTACCTGTAGCAAATTGAATATGCTTTTTTTGGTTCAAAGTAGTCATGTCACTAGGACGCATAGTTTCCGAGGATTAAGCGAAAAACCGAAAAGTGGCACCTTTAAACCCCCCTCTCCCCGCCGGCTCAAGGGCTAAGGGCGGGGACTTTTGCTATGTTCACCTCCTAACTAGTCTAAATAAAGTCCTGAAGTCAGAAATTGTGTTCTACAGTTTTCCATCTATAATGCTTTATTGACTGGACTAAAAGTATTGTGTACGTCTAAAATGTACATATTTTATTCGTACTGTATGCATAGGTAGACATTACGCTTCGTCGCCGTTTTGACGAAGCGCATTAAAACTTTTATTGTATCGTTAGACGGGATAATAAGCGCGGCTCATTCAGTGACGGACGTTTGATTCGGTGACAGACAGACTGTTGCCAGGTGGTCCGCTTCCCAGATAACACGACACGACCCAACTTTTTATTCGCCACATTTTAAATCCGAGGGGTCGTTCTGACATGCGTCATAACTCCCAAACGAATACACAAATTACATAAAACGTCACTCCTAATTAATTCATGTGAGAGCTAAATCTTTCCAGTGGTATTCGACTCTCATTAGACGGAGATAAAAGATCGCTGCGCGTCGTTTAGGATAAAGTATCTCTTTCTGTTTCCATTTTAACGAGTGAGACGACTTATAAACATGAGGTCGTAAAAAGTCGCCTAGGCAAGCGTCCAAGCCGAGCTGCGTGTACGACCAATACGTTTCGGTCACAAAACCGTCGAGAGCAATGCAAACAGTCGAGCATAAATCTAGGAGTCGTAATGAAGCGTTATTGGTACGATAATAAAGCTAAATTGATTAGCGGCGGGCCCGCGACTCCTGCGCAGGTAGTCCGCATTCCTGCACCCCCCGCGCTCCCCTCGCCCCTCGAACGGGACACGGGGAATGTCATAACGTTTAACCCAGGATTAGAAATTAATATAAATTATGACGCAGGCTAGGGGACCAATAATGCTAAGGACTTTTTTTATTTAGGGACAGATTTTGGAATATTTTTGGACAATAGAATAAATAAACCCATTGGTTATTGTGATTCAAGGAACTTTTCAAGGGAAGAAGATTTCTATGCGCATACTATTACAATGTTTTTCTTGAGAAATATTTAAGCCTCTAACAAGATACAAGTTGTGCTTAACACTCATTTAGAACGTGTTTTGTGGTAGGTAGAGTCTACTTTCCTATTTTGTTTGCTCCTCGCTCTGGTCTGTACAGGGATAGTATATTAGAAAACAGCAAAAAACTTTTGAAATAAAGCGACTAGAAACTGAAATTTCGAAAGGTATCTTTCAGAGCAATATTAGCTGGGCGAGTTCGGGCGTTCATCCAACGATTTGGCTCTTTACCAGAAACTCGACAGTAATGCGGTGTAGAAATTACCTGTAACAAAACAAACACAACTTTATCGTCGACTGTATGTACAATATCTAAATGTATTCAATAATAATGATACATCATTATGTACTGTAGCTATTATTTGAATATTAATGTCTTCATAATTTCACTGACGATATATTCCTATGCATGCGTACGTCATTACACCACTACGTTTATTAATATTATGGCAAATACATCATTACAATGGAGTAGACAGAATATGAACTTCTAAGAGGTCAATATACTCGTAACTCTAACTGCTAATTTGACTGGATCATTATTTTCAAGACGCAGACGACAATACGAGTAATTGCATTGTTTTCTGGTAATTTTATCTCATGTCAAAGTACACAGCTACTTTACAAATGTAGAAATAAAGCAATAGAAACATGCATTTAAAAAGAATACTCGTAGTTAAATGATGATAGAGCAGATGGTCTCGCTGAATGGACTTAGTAAAAGGGAAGAATAATGTAAAGGAACTCTACCAAACACGCACGTCTTTACTTTAAACAGGAGATCTATAATACTGAAAAGTACTCTCGCATCTGTCTTCAAAAACAGCTCAATTTTAATAGGTGCTCAACCGATTTTTTCTGCGTGTAAATGAAACATGTGCCCTTACGTGCCGAGGGCGAGGTGAAAATGAGCGTTAAATTAATATCAGATCAAGGATGCCATCAAAGTAGCGTTTGGCCTGCTCTGATGGTTATTTTTATTCTATAAACCAAACAAGCTTTACAGAGCCGTCAGTATATTACAGGTTATTATAAACAAGCGTGGATTTTATGCAGAAAATAACTAGCGAGAGATCGTTTCCATGTCCAGTATCACTGTCAGTGTTTGTGCTTTTTATTTGGATGGGCTACTTTTAGGTAATAATCGTTTATTCAGTGGGGAAATTCATTATTCATTGGAATAAAAACTTGAGCTACTGATAGGGATAATTCATTTTTAAATGCAAGACATAAATAAGAAGTAAGCTATTAAATTTAAGTTCAAACTTGTTCTTGTAAATTATGATGTAGTAATAAATCAAATTAAATCTCTTGACTAATATTTCCTGAATAACCTGTGATTCAATCCCGATATGATAAAACATCCTCAAATTCTACAGTTTACGCCGTAAACTACATGAATGCAAGGTAAACTTTACGGTGCTCCCAACTCGCTGTAGCGTTCATTTTATTGAGAGAGAGGGAACCGTGCGTAGGCGCACGTATCGTACAGTGCAGCCTATAAATTTAAGACCGGCCATAAAAATACAACTAGCATTTCCTACACTTTGATTCGACGCATTTACACAGATCAAAGCCGTAGGAAATAAAGTTTATCTAATCCCCCATCATAAGTCTGAATTTGTTGAATTTACTGCTTAGTTTAGAGCCGGTGTGTTTATCGTCGCTAGTTTGCAGACCATCCAATTACACGGTAATCGGCAGTCTATACAAAGTCACGGTAACAACATAATGAGTGAAGGAGTGTGAACAGCTGATAATAGCAAGTCGAATTGATGACACGTCGGTGGTTAATTGCGAATTATTAGCAATGTGGTAATGAGGTGCGATAGGATCGCAAATTGGTGTAGTGTGGAGTGCCGCAGCCGCCATGCCGGGCTCTCGCGTGATGGCATCCCGGCTCATGAATGAACGATCCGAGTCCCATTCAACCAGTTTGGTCGCGCACTGATTACCGCCTGCCCACTTTTAATCTTATCTACTACACGACTGAATCGGCGTGGACCGGCGACAGTCCCACTGGCCACACGATTGGCCGCTGGACCCACAAAAACGACCATTGCTTCCTCTGTCCATTCACACCTTTTTATAATGTTTTTTCGTGAATGAAGTCGTGTTCGGGATAATTATTAAATTTCGACGATTCGTTACGAATATCGATGAGCCGGAAGCCTATCGGCGCGGGTGATTGCATCGGGTGATCAAATTCCGACGTTCAGAAAGTAATTTTATGGTTTTTAAGTCAAATTTTAGTTTGTACTTCAGTTTATTGGTATAAGAAATTAGTTTCCTTTTTCTTTGGGTGACATTTAATTTTGTTTAAATTCTTTAACGGTCAAGAACCACAAATTATGATGAACAATGAGCAAAAAATAAAATGGCTATTTTAAATTGAAGTTCTCAACGATTATAACGTTCCGATTTCTGAACAAACATTGAATGACAGGTATTATAAGTTAGAAGTACAAATAATAGCCATCATGGCAACACTCGACGCGCAATAACGACGGATAGCATCGTAATTACTGCGTTCGTGAACAATAATATGTTTCCTATAACAGTAATTTTGATCGCAAGTACCGAGGGCACAACAAGCTTAACATTAGGTTCTAATGTGGTTGTAATAAGTGTGATATTGCAACAAAAGTGTATAGTTTGTTGTGCTGTACAAAAGCTATACAGGCGCCGGTGTGTTAGCAGTATTATAAAACGAATCAGTGGTAATAATGCAAGGGGATCTAATTAAATTGCCGCCAATAATAATGGTACTCGCTCCCCTCGCAGACCCCTCGCATTTATTATTCCCGCAACTTACCATGGGACAGCACTGCCATAGAGGTAAATTTAAAAATAAGGGATTTATTTGTAAAGATCCCAATTTGTTTCTTGGAACAATATAATCTAGTGCTCAAATTCCTAAGAACATAAATAGAACAACATATTTTTTGTGTTGCCCGTTGGATTAAAACGTGAAGAAAGTAGCCTCTTATGGTTGATTGAGGAAAACAATTGAAAGCTTTAAGGTTTAAAGAACATTTATTTCTCATTAAAAAAAAAGTTTTAAAGTTAAGAACTTCACGTCACACCAGGACTTTTTATCTTCGTTTCAGACTCTAATCGTGATCGTTTCGCCACATCCCTAACTGAAATAAAACTATTGAACTTTGACGACTTAGAGTAGGCGCACACCGTTGATTTTTAGTTGGCCGATAGTTGTACCCGATTTTAAATTGTATGAAGAATCGGCCAAATCGAATCGGCGTAGTGTGCGCATACATGCCCATACTGATCAACTGCCCGACTAAACTATCGGCCGACGAAAAATCAACGGTGTGCGCCTACTCTTAGGGTTGATTTGAGGAAAACAATTGAAAGCTCATGAAGTTCTTATCACACCAGGACTTTTTTTTTCTTCGTTTCAGCACAAGTTTCAGACTCTAAATCGTGATCGTTTCGCCACATCCCTAACCGAAATAAAACAATTGAACTTTGACGACTTAATTGAATCTATTTCCAAAGCGAATGTTACATTGTCTACAACTAATTAAATGTCGAGCGGTGATGTGATCGTAACTCTTGTTAAAAGTAAAAAATATGTTTTAAATGAAGCAATAAAAGTGTGGGAATATTAATGGTAACGTAAGTAACTACAATAAAACACAATTTGACATATCCCTGCAACCCCAGCCACTTTCCGAATTGCAACTCACGGCAATCGCAGCACCTTTATATTGTTATATGTCTATTTCATTGCTTGGGGATCCCCCCACCCCTCCCCACGTCCATTAGTGTTTTGTGAATGATTTAAAAGCTCTTTCGGATAACTACTCTGTAAGTGAGTAATTTAAGACTTACTTCCCATTTTATCTGCTCCCTAAATTAGAGTGCGCATTAAAACATTAGGGTACATCAGAGCAGCTGTTTGCGAAAATAACTCGGTTAGGCTGCCGCATTAATGGATTATGAAATCATGCTTTGTGCAATCGCTTCGACTATGTCGCACGATAAATTGGATTACATTCAATATTGTTGGCTTAATGTAACGAATATTTATAACTATATTTCTATTACAAGGTATATATTGAAGATAGCTTAACTCACAAATGTCATATAATAAGACATGTAGAGTCAAATATTTTTATTTTTTTTTTATTCTGAAAGTCCGACTACTTTATACTTTAGAGTTTTATACCCTTACTTTAGCTAAGTCTAGCTTATTGTATTGAAATGCAGTCTCAAGCGATTAGATACATTTTTGTTGCAAAATAACTCCTATTACAACAAAATAAAATACCACAATATTTAGCTTGATGCGCTCTCGTCTCTACATTAATATCAAACGTTCCCAACCACAATTCTCTTATTACAAATCGCTACGCAAAATAGAGCTGTATTTATTAAAACAAAACAATTTATCTCAATTAACAAAATTACATCGCGAATACCGAGGTAAGTAATGAAATAATATCAGCGAGCGCGCGTTCCGAACATTCCCGCAGATCGGATGCGCGGTGAAAGCGGAAGAAAATCCGTCATCCACCGCCGCAAACAATGCCGGGACTGCGTGCATGCAAATGAGAGATATGGTAATGGAACATCGGCGGGGCGGTAATGACCCTGTATTGATAGTGATGTTCCTAATCGTGGTATTTTTTGGCTAATAGAGGACCAAATCTCGGGCGCTGTTTACACATGATGGGAATATAAGATTTTTAACTATCGCGTTCCATTTCAACTAAAATAGTAAGACACGGGTCTTAACGCGACGTTTATTAATGAGTTACATTATGTACTCACCGCTTGACGTTTCGGCTACTATGCTATACTATGATGGGAATATGCTGTATTCAAAAGAAAGGTGTGATCATGGAGTGGGATGGTAATGACCATAGTGATGTACCAGTGTACTCCTATTAGAAATCGAGTATTTCCGCACAAATGAATTCGATGATAGTGAAAATAATTTCCCATTTTCTACACTCGTTCTTGTTTTGTGTGCAAAAAATGTAGAGACTATGGTGGATTAGTAAATGTAGGTACTTACCAGCATCGTAGAACTAGGCTAAAAAATATTTAAAACTAAAATATCTGGGTCAGTAATATAATTCATTCCATAGCAAGGTAATCTGGGTAAGCGTGGTTTAAGATTATAATCAATATTTAATTCAATAAATTATGCTTGGCTAGTTTAATTTTTGACTGTCAATAAGTTTGCTGTAATTCATTGGAAAACTATTCAAACCTTTCACATCTGAATCTGATTTAAAAAAAATTAAACCTAGGCATAACTTCGCTTTAGTTTCATCAACATGAAATCTGTAACTTTGCTTTTGCCTCAGTACATCCCTATTTCAAACTCCGGAGATACGGAGACGCGCGCGCATCGGGCCCCAACACCCAAATCATTTTTATGTGGAAAATTACAAAACAAAAACAAGGTTTTACACTTAAAACGTAGTACAGACAACCGACCTTATATTGTTTTATGACTCTACCTCCATGTACCATTACTAGATATCTTTAGGAGTGTAGGCGTATTGATACATACATTGTGACTTGTATCTAATGTTATTGAAGATAATACATTAAAATAAAAAGGTTAATTACCTTGTAATAATATTTACTTGTAGAGAATAGATAACTAGAAAATATTTTGTATTGATTCAGTTATTTTTAGTAATTTAGTTTTTATTATGATTTTTTGTAGACAGACAAACTCTTTCCAAGATTTTTAATGTAGGTAGTACTATGATAGTTACAGTTATTATAGGCTAAGGTTTAATTCTCTAAAATATCAAAGATCATTTCGAATGTAAATTCTTTATTGTAGAGCCTTTAATATCAGAAAATAACGTGGGTTATCTGAGTTAAACGAAATCAAAATGTGATTCACCACTGGTTTTTTGCAGCTAAATCATGACACATAGTAGGTACAAGAACGGTAAATACTGAGCCAAATTGTTATTTCAAATGACATTATCCGTATCGTAATAATAATTTTAGTTAAGTTTATGTAAATGTTTATCCCTACTATAGTGTACATCGATGAAAGAGGAGGAAAATATGCTTGAATACTCGTAACTTTTGAATGCTTTACTAATTATAACTTTAATTAACTCTGCGTACTTAATTATGCGTATTATAAATAATCATGTTTTATCAAAGACGCCGCGTCTAGTTCTGGGTTAATAAAGGAATAAACAGTAGCAAGTTCTTATTATAATAATTGTATTCAAAAATAATAAATCTGATGTTTCTCACGGCGAACAATAGAAATGTACAGTTTAGTTGCTATTATGTTTATAGCTACATATTTGATTATACTTACTGCAGATAGAGTTTTCAACAGTTTTATTCAGTACATTTTGGATTGCTGTCACCACCTTATTTGGTGCATTCAGTTTGTGTACTTAGTTAAACAGTAATAGGACTTATTTTGCTTTGGAGCATTACCAACAAGTGGCCCATACTTCTACAATAGAGTAGATTGGGGTAAATTGACAGATAAAATAATTTATATAGTTAACGAGCGCCCGGCGGGGTTTCTACCCCATCTGCTCCCCTGCAGACTCTGTGACGCCAATAGATATTATTATTGTATGTAAATACAGTGTACATTAAATTGGGTGTTTTTAAAGGATTCTTATCTCAATAAATACGAAAATAATTACTTCATTATCATAGCTATTTCGTTCACAATTAAGACATCTGAGTTAATTACGTAGATTGTATTTTAAGAAGGTGAATTGCAAACAGTGTCATGACCCAAAACAATATGTCTGCGCAAAAAACATGGAAGGTATACCTACTTGTAAGTACGAGTTTTAGCATTTTGGTTATTAGTTAAGCCTCTAAAACATTTTTACACATCCTATTTATAAAAATAAGCACGCTGATTAAAGCTTTAAGGTACCAAATTGTAGAAATTGTACAGATCACAACACATGGGACTATGCATTTTTGTTGCAAAATCAGCCCTATTACAAATATATAAGAGCCCGCAATGTTTATCTGGAGTGTGTACCAAGAATCCAGAAGACTTACGCCCGTTTTCACCATGAATCCCTAATTTTTAAGTGACCCCTATGGTAACACATAATAGGAAATTTGTTTTCATAGGGGTCACTTAAAAATTAGGGATTGATGGTGAAAACGGGCATAAGGGAAACAGTTTACAGCAGGTAGCGAAGCGTGCGCGCGCAGATTATTCCCGCCGATGTGGCTCAAAACAAAATCAACCCTATTACTAGTGCTTAGCTTATGTGCTGTAAACTGTACCAAATTCCAGAAGACTAAGGGAAACAGTTTACAGCAGGTAGCGAAGCGTGCGCGCGCGCAGCATTGTTCGCGCCGACCCGATGAGGCTCAAAACAAAGGGGCCACGAGTCACGGCCGCGGCACTTGTAGCACGTGTTATTCGTGTATTACTATTCAACTGACAACCGAAAATTTGTGATAGCTGTCAAAATTACCACCCAAAGCTGTTTTTCTTGAGCTTTTTATTTACATTTATTAAACCTTATAATATTTTTGTTCATGTTTAAGAATGTTCATGTTCATTTGAAAAACAATGTAAGTACCTAGTATGTCTTGTATATTTTGAGGTGATGGCATGAGGTTAAGCTTAAAACAAATGCGTGTCACAAAATGAAATGAACACGCAAAGAAGTCACACTTCAGAGATACGAATGGTAAACATGACAAATTGAAATGTGATATAGCAAAAATAAACTATCAGAAAGCTTGAAGTCAGCCTCGTTAAAAGTTCATACGTGTCGAAACAGTTTAACGAGAACGCAAGATCTTAGACGACGACCAAGCAACGCTAATTTGCGACCAGCAGTTATCGTACGAGTAGGTATATCTACTCGGCAAGTAAATCTAAATAATTTTATTTTGGGTCTTCACCGTACCAATTAGTTTTATTTTTAATCTTCCTCCACCAAAAACGCCAGAAGGTACGACTACTAGTTCAAATGTAAGGAGAAACTAGAGAAAATTAATAGAATGGTCATTATTTTATAACCGAAGGTTTGGATGTTCCTAGTATATAGTATTTTCATCTATCTATTTAATAAAATTATTTATTCCTTAGGTATCTAGCAAGTTAAATTTTGTCAAAAGTCCATAGAACATTTGAACTGTATACTTTAACGAATTCAGACAGAAGATTTGTCATAAATGTCGACGACTTACAAAAAGAGAGTAAGGTAAACATTCTAAAATGATATCATTGGAATTTAATCATATTGACCTGATACACATTGTCCACATTCCCCCAGCACCCCGTCGTAAAAAGATGCGTAATTGATTGCATCGACGCGAGCTCATTTGGTTGATTGTATGGAACTTGAAATTGCGTATTTAACGTATAGGAAGATTAGGAAGGACCCTCGTGAACCGTTGCCAATTTGAACGCCACCCTCAGGCTCCTGGGGAGGGCTGGAATGTTTTTATTGCGCTTCTATTATTGAGATAATGTGAAATAGCAATATGCTGATTCTAATCTCATAAATGTGGCTGTCTTGGTCTTGCATGCGTTAAAAATTTGACGCACCATTTTAAAGCTTCTGTTTCGTATTATTTTCAACTCTAGAAGTAAAGTCGATGTACAAACATTACCAAATATTAGAGATAACTTAAGAATTCTCAAATATAGGCGCGGAGTGGCAGTAAAGATAAGAAGCAGCTAAACCAAATCTTAACTAACATATTTGTACTATAACTTTTGCGTTAGTGGTACCTATTCCCATTACTCTTCACTCAGAAACTATTAGATATTCTAAAAGTCCAATAAATTTTGTTATCATAAATCAAAGATCTGTGAAAATCTTACTGATCATCATGATATTAAATTATTTTAGAGTAGTAAATTTTAAACAAAATTAAGAGACTAATACATTATTGGGCATCGTATAACTTGATTTTTTGGAGTAATTTTGTATAATTGATGAGTGATCTAGTGATATACAAAAAAGCAATGTGATATGTGGCGATACAAAAAAGGATAACACACAATTTATTATATTCACACTGATCTTTATCTGAATGAACTTTAGAGATTATCATAGATGACACAATAGGATTAAAAAAGTTACAAGTGTCACATGTGATTTAGCTACCACTCGATTTAGCATTCGAAAGGCAAGGATTAACTAAAAAAGTGGAGCAGCGTTGCAAAACGAAGGGCTAGCCAGTTATCGCCGTGCAAATATCCCAGCGATTAGATAGCACCAAGATGGAGCGACGTGGGAACGAGGAGTTATGATGTAAACAGGTTTAATTACAATCGTTTAATTTGTACACGTCCGTCGTCCATCTTGCAGAAATATCGGCTCATTGGGCTGCAACGTTTTTAGGCCCTCAAGAATTTGGTCGTATGTTTATTTATTTATAGTTAAATGTTGCCTAAAACCTACGCAGTTATTCACTTACAAACAAGTTCTTGGCGATCTGTTGTTTTCAAGTTCAATTTCTAATATCCTTGAAATGTTTATCTATCTTTCTTAATTGCTCTTCAGTTTATGTACTAATGCCCTTCATATTACAGTTTTTTTTTCTAGGAGCAGACAATGTCAATGCAATGCAAATTAATGCTTTTTTTGAATACTACCTATAATTTTGAAACCTGTAAAGTTTAGTACCAACAAATACTGATAAAACGAATGCGCATAATTTGATCAAATGGACGGATTTTGCAGGAGTTCGTGAAACTACAGCTGGTACCTAGGCAGATCTAAATTTAGGGGTAATCGGTAGTTTAATAATATATGACGCTACGAGCACAATCTATTTACATTTCGACACTGCTCCGATTTATTCCACCGATATAGAGGCATTTCGATTACAATAATATTCGATATTCTGGTTATTACTGCGTTTATTTGGAAGTATGTAGTTAAATTGACTAATTGTATAGTAGTTTACTTGTCTGAGAATTGACAACAAATAAACATTACATGGCTGATGGGGCAGCAAGGTTCTGAAGTGGGAGCCACGTCCTCGAAAACGCAGCGTAGGACGTCTACCCACAAGATGATTACCCACAAGAACCGAAGACTTCATAAAGGTAGCAGAAAGGCGCTGGATGCAGGTCGCTACCAATCGGTCATTACGGAAATCATTAGGGGAGGCCTATGTTCAGCAGTGGACGTCCTATAGTTGAAATGATGATGATGATGAATATTGCATGGAACTTTGAATACTCAATACCGTATGGTGCTTATTTGTAATTGTATCATGTAGGTACTCGTATAAAACGAGCGAACAAATAAAAATAGTCTCCTAGTTTAAACAAGTGTTCTTGGTGAAGGATATCGTCAATCGTCAGTAGTCAAGACAGACACGTGTACCTATTGTAAGGTGCATCCAGTACCTAGCTCGTGTCTCCTCGATGTCAAATGTCATAAGTTAACGCTTGTCGAAATTGTAAATGCAAATAGGGTACAATGTGCGGCCAAAGTTCAATAATAGCATAAGTATACGTATAAAACTCAATACCAATTTCATCAAAATATTTTTTTTTACAATTTTATAACGTACTAACATGTTTCTTGACATTAAGTAGAGATTAATTAAAAACAAATGAATTGTTCTTAAAATTGAAAACCTGAGACTAAATCACAACAACTTGAAATTAGTTTCCAAAAGATATGAACTTAAAACAAAAAACTAATTACTCAAATAAGAATCGAGGATGATTCAGCTGAACTCATTAACTAAAATAATCTTAGGCATTATAAAATTAATAACAAACAATGACTCAGACTCCGAAATAAATCAAATTACGTCGCCCACTATGTGGGGAACAATGAAACAAAATATAACGTTTAACGTCACAATTAAAGAAGACAATGCTGGTGGGAAGAGAAGCGAGAAGTTGGGCTCATCAATCAGCCATCGCGGCCCTTCGTCTTTACTCGTTACACATAATTAATCACTGAATATAATTAAAATGCCCGATGACAGGGCGCGATCACCGCAATATTCATCTGAGCAAAAATTTCAAAAAGATGTTCTCCAGTCTTAAACGGGCTGTGACATTTTCTTTAATCCTTTGGGTATATCTTCATCATCATTAATATGCAAAATCACTCCGCACTTTTAATAAATTTTTAAAAGATCCCTTAATGCTTTATTTCTTGGGTTGGTGACAACGTTTAGTTGTACAAGACTTAAATTCGTGACCTCTTTACTAAAAATAGTTTTGGTGTTGTGTAAATGACGCGTGTTAGCATCTTGAATATTTATTAGTCATCTTTTATTTTAGGATAGTAACAATCAGATATTTTGGTTTATACTTTCATTAATTAAAGATTATAAAGGAACTCTTCAATTTCGTTTCTAAAATTTTTCTTAATTAGCTTTTGGTCCGTAAAAATATTTCTGCTTATAATCATAATCATAATCATTTATTTGCAACCATATATAACCCTTTGACTCCATGTTTGAATAGTAACAGATGTTCTTTAACATGAATTCTATGCGTGTAACCCAGTAAATCTTATGTTGTCTAATCATTATCATATTTATATCCATGAATGTGTTTATTAGCTTTTCATTGTTATGAAAATATTTCACCAAGTTTGGCTCCAAAGCCGTTCGTCGATCAGGCACATCGTCATAGAATTAAGCAATGGGTCGTAAGCTAAGGTTAGATTTAAGGCGCCTCCCGTCTGCCATGGTGTAATTACCTAGTGAGTCAGCAGTGCTTTGTTCGCCCTGCATAGGATCCGCGAACAAACTTGTTTTAATTAATTTCGTGTCTCGAACAAGCCTTCGCTGATTGTTATCTACTTAGTTTCTGTTCGCGCTCCGGACGCCCGATAATGAAGCAACAAATTGTTCTAAAGTCGAGTTATGATTTTGATACCTATTATTGTATGGTGTAGATTACTGGTTATGAGGATGGTTAAAGTTATGTGCAAGCCACGATGTTTTGTTCAGTAACGTAAGAATATTGTGTTCAGACTTTAGCTTCTTCCTCGGAGGAGTCCTCCTTTTGTTTGCCTACAAACTTTGGGGTAATCTAATGTATTATGTTCATTTCTATTAGTTTACTTCATGATTTTTTTCAACTATCAGATCAATTACCGAACCTAAACCTAGACTAAAAGGTGCTATTAACAGTGGCGGATTTACAAATTTGCCGCTAGTAGGCCATTCAATTTTTGCCGCCCCTACCTACTGACTTTTGAAATTACCCGTAGGCTCCCAAGCCTTGTAAAGGGTCGCCTTAACCAGCGTATACCTAAGCAATGCAATCGTACAGGATACAAGGAAGAGGGGCAGCCACAGTAGGTAACACAGAGTCGTTCAGGTGAGTGCTAGGAAGAGGTGCAGCAACCGCAGTTAAGGAACGGCTGGGACGAAAAAGGAATGGCGCATCCAGCTCGTAAGCCTTGATAGGGTTACACTGGTGTAGGCGCTTCTTTTCAAGACTTGGAAGCCTGCGGGTAATGAGTCATTGGACGTGGAGAGGGTCATTAAATTATACACATATTTTCTGCTTTGCCGAACATTTGCACGAGAACGGTTTGTTCAAAACATATGAATTTGGTCTTATTTAATGCAGGATTAAATGCCCTTTAACCTTCAGGAAGACCACTTTTCGATAGGGTAAGTCCTTTACGCGGTATAACCGGAAAACCGAAAAAGCGCCCCTTTCGGGGGCCCCCACCACTTAAGCACAACTCCGTCTAAGTCGAAAACCTAGGAGAGTCTTTATGGGCAACNTGAGAGATGGTGCTCGTGCTAGGCTCCGAAGATCCTGTGTTACCTACTTAAGAGTTTTTTATTTTATTTTTATTGAAACGCTATTGGAATATTTTAAAATTCATAATCACATAAGTACCTAAGTATATATTACAGTGCGTTTTTTAATCGTTTATTTATATATGGATTGTGTAGGTATACGTATAATTATTCTTTTTTTTTCCTGTAAAAAAAAATTTGCTAAATTTGCCGCCCCTCTAAATCTGCCGCCCTAGGCACTGGCCTACTTGGCCTATTGGTAAATCCGCCACTGGCTATTAACTACGGCACATCAAGTTTTACTCAACCAAAATTGGACTTATTTCCATGGTAAGGAACCATGGTAACCCACAACTTCACTCAAATTGGGTTGGATCTTTTTCATGGATATACATCCAATTATTGTGGTCTCGTGTGTGATGTGCTGTCAACTAATACTGTAGTGATAAAGATGTTATGCAGTTGTGTTGTGCTCATCAATGTAAAATTCGCCCTTAATGGGATTTGCCTTTAACCCACGAAAATAGATTTTCCAAGACCCTCCTGCACTCATAAAACTAGCAAAAAGGCTAGTCAGCGCATAAGAATAACTTATGAAGTACCTTATAAGTGGAGGGCGATCCTAGCCGGCGTCGCTTGTTTTATATCTGGACGGAGCGTTGTTTGGCGCCGACGTTGCCATGGCAACCGTTGAAATATGGGCTCCGTCTTTAGGTGCCTTATAGCCGGTATTAGCTAAGGATAGTTATTAATTCCAACTTCCACAACAATACTACGTGTGCAATCGCACTGTTTTATCGTTGCCCGTTTCAGTTCTCAGAAATTGATGCAATAAACTGGCTCCGCCTAACTTTCGCTTGTCATGAAACTGGAAATACCTAGAACTAAATACTGAACGAAAAAAGTAAAACCCGTTGTGTTGTTTTGTTTCATTCATAAACTAGAATCCAAAAATCAAGACTAATTTACTAACTAATTAAGTGTCGATCGAGATAAATCTTTGTATAACTTCAAATCATTCATCATAACAACTTCGATGGTGGCACAGACAAGGTGAGAGCATTATAACAGCCCATAAGAGACAGGTCTCAAAACAATAATTAGTCCCAATTACAACACAAAATTCCGCTCACAATCAAATAGGATGACTCGACGGAACCGAGTGCCCGCACGCAGAGGGACATTAAGCTAGTCTATCTCTTTCTTCACGTAACAACCAAGTTACACCTGTCTCTTACACTCATAATGTTGATCTTTAAAAGCCTTTCATTGACACCAAAACTTTTATTTAACGTGAAATTAACGGTCTCCAAATTGACATATTAAACCGTAATCAATGCCACATTGCTTTAATGGCTTTCAAAATATTGGTAGGTAATACCTTGATTATGTTATGTATGTGGCCACTTAAAATTTTATATTTTATTTTATTATCTTACTTCAAAACATTTATGGGTTGTAAAATACTAATTTAGAAGTTTCCATAATGAGGCAATAAATTCTGCCAATTTTCCTAGCAACAGTTATTTCGTTATGTATGGCACGTGCCGTATTGCTTTACCTTAGTTTCATTTTATTGGTTTAAAACAGCATTAGTAAATCACATTACTCAAGATAATGGGCATTCCTATGTTCTAAATTCTTTAAACAATCATTAGTTTCGGTTCCCGGGGACCGTCTCCCCCACAAGACAAATAAACTGTGACGACTTTGTTTATTTTTGTATGAGAGTTGAATTGCTCCTTCCCAGAATTGTGGGTAACAACCGTAATCGTTCTGTAAATAATGCTAGAAAAAATATTGGACAAGACTCGTACGAAATATATGATGGTACAACGTGATAAATATTCAAGATTAATTTTAAACTTCATTTAACTTGTATCTCAGTACATTGTAGGAATATGCACGACGGCCAACGTGAGAGGTTCGTTTCCGCCAAACGGATAAGTAGGCAGCTATAACCTGTAATCGGAACCGGTTTAGTCAATGTGGACTTACGGACTGGGGAGAGGGCATGCGCGATATCAAAGCAGGTGTTCCACTATGAGCCCACTGCCTCAATGAGAATTCCAAGCCTTAAATAGTTCGCCTCAGATTTAACCGAACACAATCTCCGTTATGCACTGCCATTGTGTTAATGTTACTTAGAAGATCGTTATTATGCAGAAAGGATGAAGTTTCTTTGGAACATCGCGCCAAGTCGCCTTTCGCCAATGATTCCCCCATCAGCATCGAGTAGAGACAGTTTGAAGATGAGTTTGGGGTGGCGTGTTTATAACGCGTGTTTAATAATTTAGTAGCAACGCCGGCGATCCCTTACCGGCCTGGTGCTGAATAATGGATGCAACAATAATATGAGTAGTATTCCAGCACACTGTTCCTGTTTATTCAACATCTACTAAAGTAATGAATTCAATATTCGAGATAGCATACGCTTTTAATGCTATTACATTTACGAAATCAGGAACGAATGGTAGAGCTCACTAAATATTAAATGAATGTGGAACATTAATGTCATTGATACTTCAGTAATCCTCTTATCTCAACAATCAACTCTCATTTGTGGTGTTTGAATATCCTCCAACAAATAAAAGGCTTTTATAAGAGGAACATGGGAACGTACACCTGTTGTGCTGTGCATTTTAGAATAGCGTCTGCCCTGGATGGAATGTATTCATTGGTACGAACAGACAAAATAGTAACTTCATTTGAGTGAGCTGTATCACTTATTACTCGTTGAATTTGTTGAAGTGTACTCGGGAAATACCAAAACTTTCATTTTTGCTTCATCGATGGCTGTTTGTGACTGTATGGTTTATTTGCATATCGATCGAGCTATTTGTAGCTTTTATTTGAAATAAGGAACTAAGGTGTAGGCAGATAACCTCATAATGGACAGAATCACATTGTCTTTAGTAATGATCATAGAGGCTATTAACCTTCAGAACTAAACTAACAACCTTTTTAAACTTGAACACTCATGATGGCTTTACATATTCGTGTAGGCGAAAGGTTGAAAGCTTTTTTAATAAAACATTGTTTCTAATCTTACTTTACATAATTCCCAAAACAGTATATGTCGTATTTGCATGAGGGTGCAGCAGAATGCGTTTAATTCGTTAATAAATCAGGCTGGGGTGGTGGGTTCATTAGACAGATCGCCCGGGGCCTTCCGGGGTCCGTGCCCACTCCATCCTGGCTCCTGTAGCCGATGCATTTCACTTGCCAGCAATAGATGACGGCCGCATTGTTAATCCGACTCATTTACAATCAAGCTCGTACATCAATGACAATTATCCTCCTTAAACGCTTAACAGTTAATTTGGAGTGCCAATCAGATGTTATCTTTAGACTTTCATAAAGGCGCCTCAAATCTGTTATTAAAATTTGGCGAAATCTAAATGGGAATCTTATTTAAAATAAGTATTAATAATTGGCTCTCATAACTCGGGCTTATCGCCGGCATAAATTAAGTTAGGTAGATTCGCGGCGCCTCGACCACGCACGTAGTGGAACTTTTAATTGCATTGAGCTCTATCACTGTCGTCAACAACCAACTTGTGAGCGTCGAGAGATTCTATTCTTCTTTCAACATATTGGCCGCCAACTTTCAATAGAGTTAAGTGATTAAATAAGTTTCAACTTCTATTGACTCTTCTTTCTTAATCTATACAATGACTTTGAAGTTCGTCGCAGGAGTAACTTCGGATGTCTCTTTAACAAGGTATTAAATTCTCAAATGAGATTATCTTTTGATATTGTTTTCAAGATTTGGGTCAGGAGGATCTTAAAAAATTAAATTAAGAGTTTAATCTTAATTGTCATAACTTTTATGACTGAAATTCAGCTCAATATCAAGCTATAACTAAAAAACCCAAGAGTATTAAACAATCCCGAAAAAATATTTGGCGAGCCGTGAGTCGGGGACAACGAATGAATTAATTAGAATTTTTAAATTAAAATTGTCACCGTGTATCCGTTGTCTGGCCGGCATAAACATAATACAATAGAGGCCAGCACCGGACGAGAGGACTCATTAATTTAGATGATTGTACAATTATCTAAATATAAGCGGAGCGAGACGCCCACGCGGGAGGGGGTGCCCCAACCCGAAAAGGAGGGGGGAGGGCACTCGTTTTTAATTAAACCGGTGATGAAATGAAGTGGTCCGTATAATATTGCTTAGACATGTTTTAAATTAATTTCAACCCGTCTTATTACAAATGATTTGATCTAATAAGTTGTTTGGGGGCACGCCGAAGCAAAACTTTTCTAATAACACCTCGCTCTGATACGTCGTTCTTTGCCGGCTGTTCTCATTCGGGATTTAATTACTTTTTTCAATCAATCATAATTTGATTAAAGGATGTTCAAATTAGAGTTTTTGGAGCTTCGTCCCGGTTTAAATTGAGATGTTTTGTTGAGATTGTAGCTTGTCTCATAAATAGTAATGTGTATTTGTTCCGAAGCCCCAATTAATTAGCTTTCGTATACAGCCATAATAATTATTAGCGGGGAGAGCACCGGGACACCCTGTGGAAGGGTTGTACGCCTCTCCTCTTCTGTATTTGTTTTTCGTTAAAGCTTTAATTAAAAGTAGGTTTATTTTAAAGAAAATTGATGTTCAAAGTAAATAAATCCTTGATGGTTTAATTTATCTCTTAGTAATTGAGTTTCACCTGATGACGAAATAATTGGAATTCTACTCATGTAGAATTTGAATGACGAGTTTTAATTACAGTTTTATAACTAAGTTTGTTTTAGTCTGATCTAATTTAAATATTATTAGTCGATTGATTTCAGCACTTTATAACTTGATTGAATAGTTTATTGTCTTTTAATTCTTTAATTGTATGTTAGATAGTAATTGATTTTTCTAGGGGATATCCCCGTTTTAGCGATGGAAATAATTGAATGAATACTATTATTTACAAAAGCTCTACTATAGCTAGCTACATTACAAAAAATACTTTATGTAGTGCTTTATTCTTTATTCCATAAATAACCACTATTACACATGCCAAAACAATAAAACAATAGTTCTAGGAAAATCATTTTTGACACTTCCTTCCTAGACCTTGGTATTAGTAGTAAAGTGTTTTTAGAAAATAATTATTATCCTCGGCAGCTAATGCCTTAATAGTGACTAAGATAAGTAGATTAAACAAGTATTTAAACATCTTCCAAATAAACAAATTATTAAACTCTATATTTTTAGTAACAGTCTGTTTGTAGACATTGTAAGTAAACACAGCTTTCACTACAGCACGTGGTGTTTGATTGAATTCCTCGCAGACGTCTTCATCACCAACAATAATAGTTTTAGTTTCGTCCATCCACCAGCGAATTGCTATTTCCATAACACATGCACGTCACAATTTAGATGATCTATTTGTTTACAAACATTCTGCATGACAGGCCGGAGCTAGGCGCTGCCTATCGCTTCCGAACATCTCACAAATTCACAAACTTATCGGCTAAACGGTTACCTAAAGGCTTTGTCCTTTGGAGTCTGTTGGCCGCGCGTCCAGACTTGCAGCCTCTTTGGGACCGTTGGGTCTCCGGGCCGGCACGATGCACCAAACAAAAAAAAACAACAATAACAGAAAAAACACAACCAACGTATAAACTCAATAAACTACACTGCCGAGCGCTGTCTCTTAACCTTCCAGCTCGACAGGATAAAAGACCGGCCACATAAAACTTCCTTGTTAAACTTTAAAACAAAAACTGTGTTAAGAACTTCGAAAAAAGTAGTAACGTTTACGGGGATCGACGACACTTCCCCTTGCGGCGTTTCGGTCGCAACTGAGCCACGCGGTCGCGCGGGCCGGGGCGGGAGGGGGGCGCCTTCCCCGCGCCTCCGCGGTATTATTTGATTAATTCGCCTCCCCTTGTATACTCGGCGAGTCGTTACGACGACATTAAGTTTTTAAATTTCAGTGAGAGGGCCGCAACCTTCACCTACTCCTTAATACTTCTAATTGAATTAATTAAGATCGACGGGCGGCAACAAAGATTAGACGTTAATAAGCAAACGCTGAAGGATCCGTCTCTGGGTTAATTACGGCGGCGTTTGCGGTGCAGGAAAAATCCCGGAGCGAAATAATGAATATTACCTACCGAGAAACGTTACTGCTAATTGGGGTGCATTTGCATGCTGAAATAAACTAAGACGGAGTTAGTTATTTTGACGAGCTCAGACAGAACGGCGCGATAAATGGAGCTAGAGCTAGACATAATGATGACCATAACCACACGCAAGCTGGAATAAATAATCCAAACGTTTATAAAGGCTAAGTAATGATCTACGCATCATGTATCACTATCAAGCATGGGTAAAGTACGTGAGAATGTACAAACAAACACAGCTGAGTTAATAGAAGTTAACAAGTAAAACATGAATACAATATAATTGTATTATTTGATATAATGGGCGCCTGAAAGTATATCCAATAATCAGCTTAATTTACTCAAATTAATTGAGCTAATCTGCTCTCAATCTAACGAATTCCCACGAAGAGCGAACTAAGTGAATTAATGAAATTTGTGCAGATGAATGGTTAACAATATTGGACCGTATTCTTTGGGGGGAAAGAATGTGTGATTTTTATTAAAACTTGTACAGGAAACTGGTTACACGAATAGCGTCGGGTTACAAGAAAGAGGTCGGGCCAAGATTCGGGTTAATTCAATAATTCGGTGGATCGGCTATTATCGGGCTAATTCGGCCGGGGCTGATCGATCATCGGCGTGCGCAGGTGGGCGCCTGCGCCGGCGCATCCTTGGGTATTATGAGACGTTATACTTACGGGAATGGGATATGGTCCCATAGATTTTAATTAAAAGGCAAACCACCTTGGAGCCTTTTGAAAATCAAGTCATTTTTGGGAGCCGACACCTTGAATGAGATATCTCAAAAGGGTTTTCAAAACAAATTTTTAGAAGACGTCAAGTCTTAAAAATTTTGCTGTTCAATTGAAATAAAGTGCTGGCAATCAGGAATTCCCAATTAAGATAATTTTAAGATAAAAAATATGATACAATCATTAATTTCAAAATATTACTTGATAGATAGAGATTAGATTTAAACATGAAAGTTTTATTTAAACAAATTGACTGAAATTTCTCATGGTTTCACCAGTTTAAATCTGGCTCTGGAGTGGGTCAGTCCAGCATCAGTATAATTAATCTTTGTTTAAAACTTAATGGGCCTGATTAATCACGGCAATACGTCTAGGAAGATGTAAGGTAATCGGTGAGTCAGCCAAAGATCTATCAGTCTAGTGATGCACCATGCCCGAAAAATATTATCGATGGTTTGTTTCAAGATTAAAAATAATGTTAGTGAGACGCTAAAAAGCAATGCCGATAGAGTTACCTGAGAAAAACTTTTTATTTTATTTTTTATAAACGCTCTAAAGAAATTTATGCATGTCGGCCTATAGGTCCTTGCAATTTTGTCCGAGCAGATATCAGATTTCCCATACAAAGTAAAATGCCGTTCATCTCTCAGAGAGTTGGGATTTAAAAAAAGTTGTCCATTTAAATCTTACCATAGAATATGGGACCATTTTTTTTAAATATCGCTCAAACTTTTCGGTTGGTAGTTGTTAAACAAGCGGACGTTCGATTGCGTGAATTTCAAAAACTTCAGTTTCATCTAATCGTCAATATGTATTATGTTATGTTCTTCTTAAATAAAAGCTAAGTACCTACCTAAGTTTATCATTGAAAAATTTCGCTAAATTCTGCTTAGTATTTTTTCGGTCAACATTTTAAATCACTATGAATATCGATGGTCTCTATCTAACATTACGAAAACAAATGCCCCGTTACTCGACTTGTCCTAATCTCTATTACCCACCATCAAACCAAAGGATTTTCATCTCTATTTAAATGAGATAAGGCTAATAACCGTTAATACAGATTACAGCGACAGGTGAATGCGGCGTTATTATGTATTATTCTTTTTAATTGGATGTAAGTTGAGTTATTAGTTTTTGGAGCTCAAAGCTCTATGAAGGTAGAGTAGAATCAGTAAGCTCACTCCGCTTTGGCGGGAGAAATAGTCCTTGCATTTGACAATGTTCGTTTTTTCAGGAAAACCTGATGAAAGCAAGATTTTTTTTGGCACATTAAAGTTCATATATTTAAAGAAACCGTTGTTTATATCGTAATTTTACTTTAATCGACCAACAGGTATTTTTGATATTACAGCTTAGGTTTTTATTTCTCTCAATTCAGTACATTAAAAATTAGCATCTGCGATCATGTAGCGTGGCTGTCACGTTTCGATTCTTTAAAGCTTGATTTCTGGTATTGATATACATATTTATTTTCAAATTTTAGTAAAAATAAAAGGTTCATACCGTCACTAGTCGATTTATAAATACGAAGCAACTCATTCTCAGTCACAGTGTCATAACTAAATTGAATTCTACCCTAATCCCTCATTTTATAAAGCATCTGTAGTATTCTGTAGTCTGCACATTTGGCGATGAATCATTATAAGCTTGCTCATTCATTTGAATGGTCATCTGAAATCACACACGGAAATCAATAAAAAAATAATCTTAAAAAAAAAACTACTGCTGCTTTCTGCGCCTAGTCTAAACTAGGCGCAGACCACCGATGTTTAGTTGACCGATAGTTGTGCCCAATTTTAAACTGTAGGAGCAATTGACCAAATCGAATCGGTGTTGTGTGCGCATTTCCATACATGCCCATACTGATCAACTGCCCGACTAAACTATCGGCCGACGAAAAATCGATGGTCTGCGCCTAGGCTTAGAGTATTGTAGAGTCTGTGTTGATATCTTCAGCTGTAAAAGACTTAACTAGCGTTACTGCTTACTACTTCGTTATGTGAAACCGAAGTTAAAGTGCCAGCCAGTTGGTTATTAAGTGTTATTTAATAGGCATTATAATATTAGACTGTGATAGAGACGAAATTGATACGTCTACTTGATCAAAGTCGATTGCGTTAACTTTGTATTTGTGTGTGCAATAGTTTTTTTGTTAATGACTATTGTCTGTATCTGTATGTCGTATCTAATTTTAACGCCAATGTGTCATATGTAGAATCAATGAAGTAGAGCATCAATCAGACCATTTAATAATAAAAATAAATATTTATTGGAACCATAGGTACATACTTTTCAGACAGTGATTTTAAGATATGATTTGAAAACTGTTTTCTTTAACCTGTAAGTATGGTTCTTGCTGTCTTTTTTTTTTCAAGTCTTGTCTGCAAGTACAGCAATCAAAATCGTAAAGTGCTACACCGAATTATGTATTTAAAATGGATTTCCATCGCGAGTCGAGAGTCTTGATTAAGATTTAGCCGTGCTGCACGTCCCTTACACACTTGATATCTTCGCTGACCGTCAAAACAAGGGTAACAATTAAGGCGCTGGCACACTGGCGACAATGCAGCAAATGACGCCACGCAAATGAAGAATATTGTCGCACCCCGTGAATGCTCCTTAATGACGCGCCAGAAGCACGCTGCCCGCTAGCTTCCCACACGCTTGTTGACTATTTCATAATTATTACAATCATTGTCGATTAGAGACCTTTAACCGTCTTATTTTTTTGTTTAATTCGTAAAAGCTCAATGCCAAATATTACTGAAAAGGCTTTACCATTGCAACACGAGAGCCTTGATTATGATTTACCGTGCACCTACTCACTAGGATGCTCGTACCTTCGCTGACCGTCGAAACAAGGGTAACAATTAAGGCGCTGGCACACTGCACCGGTACAGGCGACAATGCAGCAAATGACGCCACGCAAATGAAGAATATTGTCGCACGCCGTGAATGCTCCTTAATGACGCGCCAGACGCACCGCTGCCCGCTCCCACACGCCATTTGCGCGATTGTCGACTGTTTAATAATTGCAATCATTGTCGAAGTACGGAGTGAGTTGCAGCTTGAGGTGAGTTGTAAGTGGTAGGGTTTGTTTTATTTTAGTGTAGAGCTTTGAAAGTTCAATTGCAAAAGCCAAGCAAGAATTATGGTGTCTGACTGTTATGTATTTACTCTTATTTTGCTATGTTTCTTTAAGGTATTTATTATTTATCGTAATCATTGGCAAACATCTTAAGATACAATTTTAATTGAGCTCCGCAAAAGCTTCCGTTAAAAGCTTTTAATAAGCTTTTAGTTTGCTAATCATCGATTTTGAAAGTCTGCTAAGATTTAATGTTCAACAGATGCACCATTAATGAACAAAAGGAAAAATAAACCATAGAATATTATGGCTTGCCTACTCAACAACTCATTTTAAGTATCAATTTGCATTACGTTAAAATGAGACATAATTATTATGTGAATTGTATAACAATCCAGTGTTTATGAATCCATTCCGAATCTTTACGACCGCTCGAGCACTCTCATGAGAATGAAAACTATCATAAATTTTAGAAAAAAGTAAGTACATAATAGCATGTTGGTAACATTTCCAACATTTTCATCCACTTACATAACAATACGCATTGTAAAAGCTAAAACGGTTTTTACTTCAAACACGTATTAACATACAGTGGAGTGTACAGCGGCTGTAAAGTACGACAGACGTTTATTATAATATACAATATGAGGGCACTAAATGTCGAAGACGGTGATGTTTGCCAGCGAGGGTATGGAAAGTGCTAAAAGCTATTGCGAATTTCGCTGAGTTCAGTGAGGTTTTGTCTTATATAAAATGTAGAGTTTTTGTATTGATACTGGAAGGAGATTGAAGTGGTATAAATACTGTTATTTAAATACTTAATCTTGCATATGCATTTAGTATTTTAAGATGTATGCATTTAGTTAAGATTACGTTGATTGGTAGAGGGATATTATTGACCGTAAAAAAGTTCTTAGTCTCGTAATACAATTAATGAAATATTAATTTCACATACGTCTAAAGAACTCATATTTAAAGCGATCTCTAGTGATCTCATAGGTTTTCATCGCTAGGCATTATGTTAATGAATAAAATAATCTATACAAACCCAGTCTCAACTCGGAGATGTACCGTGGTATTTTCCAAATCGGCGCTCTTATGGGACTAGTGCCAAATGTCCTGAAAGTACACGCGTAACTTTCGGCCGCACCGACATTTTTCATATTTTAATTGACATCGGTCGACGGTATTTTAGATAACGTTACGTAAATGATATTTATGGATGCAATATCCATTTGACGAATAAGTTTACGTTTGATTAAGCATTATTTGTCCTAAATTCCGGATTGAGATAAAAAGTATTGTTTACACGGGCAATCTTGTAAATTATGACGTCAAGCCATTAAAACGTCAAACAAAGGAATTAAAATTATTGGGAACAAAATAATATTCAGTCATTATTTAAAATAAATATTTTATAAGCTGTACAAAACGTACGAAAAGTTACGTACCTATTATGTTGTATTCTTGACAACGTCATGTTTATTTATGAAACTATAATTAAATAAATAAGTTTAATTTCGTGTTTTGCACATGGTATCAATACCTACTTCAGCTCAGCTTAATGCCTTAACAAAATCAAATTGCACAAAAAACCCGTAGTATCATTACGATCGGCGTCAATTCGTCAACACGTCACAATTGCCCAATCAAGTTCGGTCAGTTTCGACAGCTGACGAAAACTCTGCCTTATACAGCTGTCGAGAGCTGCACCGTTCATTTGACCCGGACCTTTACTTTGGTTAATGACATTGTAATGATTATTATTTAAACTAGTGCTAATTGCGTTTTATAAATAAATAAATATTGTTTGTTAACAATCAAACTCATTACGTAGCACTAAAATAAATAGAGCTTGTAATTAAGCAACTGGTAATGGATAAGTAAACATATTTAAATAGATTCAAAAAATACACTTTAAATGTCCATAACTTCTAGTGAGTTTGTCATAAATAACTATTTTAATGTACAAGTGGCTTGCTGGCCTTGCTGCATAGCGAGAAAAAGTTTAATGCAAAACGATAGAGTCAACAGTTTGAAGTATTTCTGTGACCATAAGTCATTAATTTTAAAGTAATATCTGCAACACAGGTCTGTACTATGAAGTAGGTCTATTTTAACACAGATAGGATAAAATTATAACATTCTCATAACGTTAAAGTTTAAGTACCTAACTACAGCAAATTCAAAGAAATCAAAAACATGCGAACGATAAATATTAAGTCAATGAACGCAAGCGAAATACGTAACATCCATCTTCAATTAGTCAAAAATTTGGTTATTGCGATCCGGTTAAACCGGACTGGTTTTACCGGTTCTCCCGATCCTCTCGCCATTGTACAGTCAGCTCGAATTACTTGACCCAGACCTCGGGAGGCGACGACAGACGCATTCACAACTGTCCCAATAAATCAAAACTAAATGCCACGGTGTCTTGAATAGGCCCTATTGCGTACCAAAGAGTATCTGAGGAGAATATCAAAGAGCGTAAGTCTGAAATTCAATATCATGAAGTAATAACAAAATATCTAGTACCTTTGTCTAGTACCCATAGTACAAGCTTTGCTTAGTTTGGGACTAGAGGCGCAGTGTAAAATGTCCAAAGATTACCTATTTTTTTATTATTTTTTTATTTTATCTCTTATTTTATAACATTTTGAAAACAGTATTACACATTTTTCATAGTTAATGTTTGTCACTTTTAGTCAATTCCAAAAAGAAAACAAGAGATAGTCTTTCTTTCAGTCTTTTTTTCACTCTTCCCATTAAGTAGGTAACTTATGATTCATAACTGCAGACAAGAAGAAAATATTAGGTAAATGAATTATCTTCTGAATATCTTCACATCTTATTGCGAGCGGTATGAATAAGTAAACTAAAAGTTTATATTATACTTTTTATAACAAGTTGACAGAAGATTGCTTAATTTCCCTTGACTTGTGTCAACCCCTAGCTATTATTTGCCCCGGGGATGATAGACGTATGGCACGGTTGACCCCGACGCGAAGTCCCCATAACGGAGAAGCCAAAGGGGTCATGTTGAAGGTCATAATAATATTATAATCATGATCAATGTGCCTAAGTTTTAAAAGCAACCTTATTAGTTGGTTTACCACTTCATTTCATTTTTATAAGCACTAAGTTTAATATTTAAAATAAATTAATAAAAAGTTCATTTCTCTGCTCTCTTAGAGGTAATAATAATAATAACAGCTTTTTATCACGATAATTCAGACTGAAACAGAAGTTTGTTTTTAGTAGGTTCTTGAGTTTTAGTAGATAGTTATACTTAATTTACTAAGTTAAAATTACCACTGAAAGTGCAATGAAGGATAAAATATAAGAAAATTATCTCGGTACTTACTCTTAGGTAGATAAGAAGGCACTTAATGATTCTTATAAAATAAGTTCTAAAGGCTTGGAGTAGATATTCAAACAAGAAAAATAAGCAAAGCAGAGCCAATAAAGCATATTTTATGCATTCTTAAATGGATAACATTATGCAGAATGCATCATTATGAAGTTCTGAAAATCAAATAAAGTACCCCAGCCACGTGCATCGTTGGACCAATCGATACTAGGCCATTTCCAATGAAAAATTTATTCCATTTGGCAAATTGATGCCTACACATTGGGAATGCAATTAGATGCTGAGAGAAAGGTAGCCAGCATATAATATGCAATTAATTATACACATTTAAAAAAAATCTTATGAAGTAAAAGAGCTGCTTATAGATTATCAAATCTTGCAAAGGTCGGTAATGTCGTACAAGAATGGCAAGCAAACTATTCTTACAAATCAGTTCCTGCACTTGTTGGTCAGACAGATATATTTATTATTTGTTTCCATTACTTTGGCAAACATCCCAGGTAGTAACCCAAAAACAAGTTGCAAATCTCGATGACGAACTCAAGGCGCGGGCCATCGCCGCATCGCGCATTACGTTCGATTGTAGGGCCGGGGCCTAATTGCCGGCATTGTGACGGCATGCAGATGTGAATGGGCTTTGATTTGGGCCCGGCCGGGGCGCGGGGCCAGGGGACAAATCGCTCGTTACGGCTGCAGGTAAACTTTCATTGAGCGTCGGAAGGCGTCCGACGTGAGAGGCGGCCGACAAAATGCCCTCGTTATTTGCCGCCGAATCACTCGCTCATTGTGCTCGGGGAAACGGTAGACGCGGTCGCCGAACGAAAAAGACTTTAATGAGCCGTGAGAACGCTCTAAATGAACGATTGTGCAGAGGTCTCCGTTTAATGAACGATTGATATTAAAGTGGCTTTGATTAACGCTGCCAATGCGTCATTGTTTGAATGGGCTGTAATGGAAGAGGTAATTAAACGGAAATCCTATACAATACGATACTACGTTATGTTGCCCCCAATTGAACTAGTATTTAGAAACCTTAATGAGGATTAATCAGCTTCCAATAAGCGGTCAGTGCATGTAACAGCAATCATAAAATAAGACTGATATTGATTGTTTGTACCAGCACTTGCTGCTAACCCAATTTTTTTTTTACTACAAATTTACTTCATGAAAATTCCCACTTCATTGACAAGGTAAATTAATACAAGTTTTGAAAGATTTTGACGAATTTCGACATTTGCCAGACCACCTGTTGCTGGAGGGTGAGAGAAAAACTGAGGCTCACCTCACCCCCCTCCTGATCTCGACACCATGCCAATTAAAATCTGACTCTTGGCGTTTTGTCGTGTACTCGCTCTATGCACTTTGAAAGAAAAGTTGTGTAGATTGAAATTAGCCAAAAGGAACATGGGTGCCTTAATGATGATAAAATAATTTTGATTTAATGAACGGTGGCTGGCATTGGCAACTCATGAAGTACTTATTTCTGCAGGTCTGTCAGGTTTGGGTCAGAAGATAAACTTATAATTGTTTTTCTAGGAGATCCCACTGCTCTGAATTTAATTACCGGGCTGTACCAATTTTAGTCTTAATATAATGCTTTTAGTTCGTGATTCTAATAACGAAGTGTGATTCTGCAATCCATTGACTAGAAAAAGGAAGTCATTTAGGGAAAGCTAAGTATTTGTTCCACCCACAAGGTAGACCGACGACCTCATAAAGGTAGCAGGAAGGAAGGCGCTGGATGCATGCCGCTACCGACCAGGCGATGGGGAAATCCTTGGGGGAGGCTTAAGTTCAGCATCAACAGCCAGACGTCATGTGGCTGAAATGATGATGATGAAGTATTTTTTGAAAATGTATGCATACCATTTTTGGATAAAACTAAAAAGTTCTATTAGTAACTAGCTGACCCGGCGAACTTTGTTCCGCCTTAATGGCAATAAATAACGGGATAAAAACTCTAAACTACCTCCCTGACAATTTTCAGCTAAATCGGTTCAGCCGTTCTTGAGTTATAAGTGGAGTAACTAACACGACTTTCTTTTATATAATAGACTAGCGGCCGCCCGCGACTTCGTACGCGTGAATCCCGTTTTTCCCGCTAATTCACGTTCCCGTGGGAATTTCGGGAATTCCTTTCTTAGTGCACCTCTACTGTACCTAAGCTACGTCCCTTCCAAATTTCAAGTGCCTACGTATAGCCGTTTAGGCTGTGCGTTGATCTGTCAGTCAGTCAGTCAGTTTCTCCTTTTATATATTTAGATTTCAATTCTCTATAGTCTATAGCTTGAGTCTTCTACCATACGGAATCCCATTTATATTAAAGGTCTTGGTTCACTGGAAATCTTTTCCACCCACGTAGTCGCACTTACAGCTAACAAGAAAAGATAATGAAAACTTACCTAAAGCTGACAAGTACTTAGTTACAAACATGAATACATGAACGCACATCAGACTACACATTTTGGTTGCAATATCATCCTTATTACAACTACATAGAAGCTACAGTGCTTACCTTGATGTACCGTCATCTGTACATAGCACACTCCTGCGCAGTGTACACAGATAATAAATTGTGGCACCGGGCCAACACGTGCTAATTAATCAATGCTACGTTTACTTGCTTGCTTCCTATTTTTTCTTAACATGTCAGTACATTAAAAAAACTCGCATGTCGATGAGGCAGGTGTAGAGAGCGCCTGAGGCGACGGAACTGTGTCCTGCCAGACTACCACCTAGTATTTTTTGTAACGAAAATGATACGAAATTATTCAAATTTCGTAATAAACATAGAGCGATTCAATTAAAGGAATGTTTAACACATTTTTAATAAAAAATAGTTACAGGAAACATTGTACAGTTACTAATCTACGCGGTCCATGAATAGTTTTTAAAACCCGTTACAAAGGACTTGGTAATGTAGGAACAAGTTAATAAAGGTCTTTATTGAACAGTGGACATCCGCATAGCCCTTTCGGACCCGCGCTTAAACTAGAAAGAAATTTGTAATTTTGAACATGAATTTTAGGTAATTCGGGGCCGCAGATTACGAATCTGCTATAATTTTCCAGATTTTCCGCCGCCATCTTGGAAAATTCATATACCAACAATTATATCAAACTGGGCCCTTCACTTCCTACGTACAATTGTGAGGGTCAAAATTGTAAGGGTTTTGGAAATTTTATCAATGGCATGTATTCCGAAAAACGTATTTATAACCAGTAAGGAATAAACAGGTTTAATTTTTATACCAGTATTTGATATTTAATATTGATTTGTGGGCAAAACCAACTATTCCATGAGCTCAACAGTAAATATAGCGCTCGAAATATTCCTATGGAGTTTTAATATCTCCTGGATCATGAACAGCATCTCCTGGAAGATGTTGACGATTGAAGGGCTTCGTCTGCTATGCCGCTTGCATACTCAGAGGTATGTATTGTCATGAATGTCTGAGCCTTCATCAGAAGAAGAGAAGTAGTTCATCTGAAGTAGTCGAAACTAGCTTTTGTCGTTGTCATTGCTCTCATCCCCAGATGCATTGAGCATCTCTGCCATAGTAGCGTCGTTTAAAATCGGAAACATGGTGCGGAAACCATGAAAAATTNACATTCAATAAATACTTTACGAAATATGAGGGTGGTACAATTTACCCGGCGGTACAATATACCGAACTCTCCCCTATTTATTGCTGAACATTTGGTGCCTCCAGGTCAGTCGGTGAAAGGACAGGTGTCGGGTGCAACGGACCGGCCTGCCACTATTTATATGCAAATACAAAACTTAATTAACAGCAAAAATATAAACACTCCCCCCGAGTGCCACGGGCCATAAAACTAATAGGCACCTATTTAACAGTTCCGCCTTAGCTGTAATTTAGAATTAACAAATTTCTTCTATGCCGGCCATTGTAATTATGTTGTTACTCATCGGCCATGAGATAGTTGAAGGAAATGTTAGGGTGCTTTAAATATTCATGTAATATTGAGTTCCCGTGCTGTATTTCTATTAAAGTTTGTGCTTCGCCCGCGGCACCGACTAAAACGCTTCCTTTTGGGAATGCGTATATTTCTGAGAAAAAAAGAGCCGAAGTGTGTCGCTTGGGATTAGCGTAGTTTTCTAACGATGTTTTTTTCGTAATCGCATGTTGTAGAGATGTATTAACATACGTAATTATAGTAGAGAGCGAGTGGCGTCCGGCTGCGCTTGCGTCGATTTTGGTTTATCAATGAGACCTTTTCGATTCACTTCGCTGGGATTTTTTTTGGGATAAAGTAGTAATTTAGGATAGTAGGTATTGTCAATTTTACCATACCCATAGTAGGTAGTCAATAACTTCGCAAGACATTTTTGTTTCAATTGGAATAAGGTTGTGTTGTCAACTTTTTGGCCACTTTGGGTATCACGAATTATTTGACGCTGACTGTATGTAACATGGCAGTAGTACCAGTACCCATGTAAAACTAAAAATAACCACACAAATGTAGAGACATTTAATACTGTACGTTTCTAGAAAGAACAATAGTGCTGAGGTTAGTAATAATTTCCAGAGGTCACCAGTGGCGGATTAAGAGTATCCGAGGCCTTAAGCACAGAGCCTGTGTAGGCCCTTTATTGCTTAAATGGACATGGAAGGAATGCATTCCTTCCATGTCCATTTAAGCAATAGAGGGCAATGGTTTATTAATTTCTACCTTCCATTCGAATGGAATGGAAGGTAGAAAGTATAAAATGAAAGTTCATCAAAATAGAAATATTGTGGATGAATCTCGATAAAATCTATACTAATATTATAAAGCTGAAGAGTTCGTTTGTTTGTTACATTAAAAAAAAACATTTATAANAAAGAAAGAAGAAGAACCCTAAGTGTAGACCAGGTATGAAATGAAACTCCAGCAGAGGATGGAGGCCCCTGGAGAACAGGGGCCCCAAGCACGTGCTTGTAGTGCTTATACGTTAATCCGCCACTGGAGGTCACATTAACATTTCAAGCGTAGTGTCGTGTGACACCTGTCTGCCGTGACAGACTACCGGGTCACTGTGAACCAGAATCAGCGTCGTCTTGGAATTAGGGGTCAACAAGCAAAGAGGGAAACGATAACGGTAGTTAGTAAAAATGTACTGGCGTTGATACTGACAGGTTGTTAACAGTTTATGTGATAAGCAACACGATATTTTTTTTTATTTTATGGCCTCTACTCAAAATTGTATTTCATAAGACTTAGATTTTACTAGTGATGTCCATCCAAAGTGTACATCTTTTGTTAGACACATTTTGTTTGAAGTATAGTGATGGCTCTCTACAACAAAACAAAGCAGTAACATTGCTGTGATTGAGATCTATAAAAGCTTTCAAAGACTATATTAGAGGTCGGTTTCGATACTTTAGCTCATTGTAGCGTCATTTTGTCCTGCAGTGTAACGTGAAAGTGTCGTAGTAGATTACATAAAATTGGGTCGTAGCGATCTGTGGAAAAGCTCCAGGACACTCATATCAATGTGTAATAACAAAAAAAAAAAGATACAGAACCCATGGCCATCACTCTACCTAACGCTTTGTTTTTGTCTCATAAAAAGAGTGACATTGAACTTCACTTCACACATTATACGAGTATCTACTACGCAACTACGGTTAAAAAAAAATATTTTTATAATTTACTATTTAATCTTGAATCAAGGTACAATAATGTATTTTACAGATATAATACTCAATACTTTATTACTTATCATATGTGTAGTTAGTTATAATATACCTAATTCATAGCCCTTACAGAGCTTTTTAATAGCTCACAACTTGCATATAAATGGGACTAGCAGACTTCCAAAAAGATGTCACGTTACAAGCAATCAAATCAGTGAGACAATACACGGAGATTCAGCGCACGTGATTTCAATATTTCATCTCGAAGGGCGCATTCACAGTGCGGTCTCGGGCTCACGCGTACCACTCCTACAATTACGCGCTTGTGTCATATTTACAGCCCAGGTAATTGCCATTCAATTACGAAGCCGGCCTGCTGGGCGAGTGAGCGAGAGGTCCGACGGCCAGCGATCTTGCCTACTCCCTCCCACACGCCGTGCAGCCGGCCTGCCATCAATCATCGAACACCCCCCGCCGGGCGCCCGTAGGGATGGGAAACGTCACAAAGCGAGTGTCTCTGTTCAACAATGGTCGATAAGTAGGCAAACGCCACGCTAAATTGATTTTGAACAGTTCCGAATTTGAACGCTGTTTAGCATCTTCAACCTGTTTAATGGTGATTCGACCAAGTCAAATTATATTTCACATGAGTTAACAACCTTTAGTATTCAATTTACAGTTACTAAAGTCAAATTAGTCTCTAGAAAAGTTATCAAAACCACAATACAACCACAGTAGCATACAATCGTAGACGACTTCATGTTTGTATTTTTAATGGATAGAATTGGTCGATCCTGGAAGCTTTAGTTTAAGACTACGACATGTACAATGATGACAGGCTGAATTGGAAGATAAATCAACGTAGAGATATTTCATTGCTTTATAGGAATTCTAATGTTTACATGGTTAAAGATAGTAGTCTATCTAATCTACCCCTTATATGATTTCATTCATATCTACTATCATGCAAAAAGGTATTAAAATATTTTCACAGTGCAATTCCTTGTTACACTTTAGCGATATTGGCATGGAACATTTTTTATCGATAGCGCGCGTCAACCCCCAACCCTCGCGGTGCTGTCACAGGTATGCAATCTTGCTCTATAGCCGCTATACCTTTACCCTGTTGCACTTAGATTCCTGTTCGGTCCAGTATTTTGCTTCGTGCCGTAACTCAGAACGATTTAGGCTTTATCAATTTTGTCATCGATATTTTATGTCATGGTTCACCGACAAATCGCAATTCTACACGTGTAACCCTTATCACATTAAATCCTTGAGAATTTTTCTGTGCAAAAGTACAGGAAATCCAATTCGTTCTGGTTTCGTAATCTTATCTTTACTATTCGATATTTCAAGATATTGCCTAGAGAATAATCTTGGTGAATTATTAAGTGGCCATTAATGGATAATTATCCATCTAATTACTAGATAATGGCATCTAATTTTATGTTCAACAAGCAGAGGTTGAATATTTTTATCCAATATTTACATATTTATGGTAATAATATGTTTGTCCTTTTTCCCTATAAAATATTAAATGTACTAAGACAAGCCAACAAAAATGTAGAGCAAAACTAAGATTTAACGAAACAGCGACAGCGAAGCTTGAGTTAATAAACGAAATATTTTTCATAACCACCTCTTTACACGAAAGCTAACGGTTCAAGCGTGCTATTGTCGGACAGTTCCATTCCATTCCGAATCCATCCTTCGTTCACAAGCTTAAGGTTGACAATGCTTTGAATGACGTTGACAAGTGGTGTGTCGTTTGATGGGCGAGCCAGGCTCCAATCTGTGACAGTAAATAATGAATCCCTGCTTATACCACTTACGACGTCATTACTTACCATAATGAGCGGCTGTAGATAAGTAATGCTTTAATTGGAAGCCAATGCCGTGCTGACATAAGGTTCGGTGTGCACGGACTATCCATCAAATTGGAGAATTGAGGCATTAGTGCGAGTTCTTTGGGAGATTAAAATCTTACGAGTAGTTACCAATCTAGTTATAGTTACCTCAGTAATAGCAATGCTTGTTGTGAAGCGAGCAATGGCAGAAACTTTCTATAATTTAAAATGGGTACGTAAAACGTGATCTCGGTCATTAAAAGTGTCTAAATAAAAAAACCAAATCTATTAGCAGCTCAGTGGTAAGAACAGTCGCGAAGCAGATGGAAGCTCGTGGGTTCGAGTCCCACATAAAAAAAATCTAAATTTTGGCAGTAGGTAACTGTTGTCGCAATTTCACACGCGAGGATGCATGTCTATTGCAGTCATTCTGAAGCGTCCCGCGCAGTTGAGGAATCATGGTTTTCCCATAAAAACTTTCATATCTCGCTTCTTTATTTTTAACTTTTTTGCGACGAATGACCTAGCTCATTCCTACTCCAAGATCCAAAAGCGTGAAATCGTATTAGACAGACCTAATTTAACTGTGGTTCAAATATCAAAATTGATGTATAACAATAAGAAATAAAACTATAAGTATTCGTCTCAGCTCTATATAATCTTGTTTCATTAGCATCGATATAATAAAGAAATTTTACCAATAAATTAGAAGAAAAAATCATTATTTTTCTACTCATGGTCGTTAATTACCAATAATGTATTATTAACCCACTTACCAACAACAATTAGCCTTACCGTTACCAAATCATGTCAAAACGGGAAGGTAAGTAATCGTAAGCGAGTTTGGAAAGTAAACAAGAAACCGTAGAACATTGAGGGTGCAAGGTGAACGTTGTGATTCATTAGCAACCGGCTAATTAGGAGCAGAAGTCAACTCATTAAGCGTAATTGAAGTGAGCCCGCGTTTTCCGAGAAAAATTTCCAACTAATGATACCTATACACTTTTGGAGTTGAGTTTAAATAGCCTTGCTCGAACTTAGAAATGAGGATACTGGTATTAAATTAAAATGAGAATGAATTTTAAGTTTTATCTTAATTTTCATTTAGGTTCATTTTAAGTTTGAGTTTTTTGTGCGAAAGGAATATTATTGACCTAATTAATTAATGGTTCTAATGTATTTTAGTAGGCTCTATACTTACCTCAAAAAGATTAAGAATCTGTATGTCCGACTTTTTTGTCCTTCCGTCTAATAAGACGTCCTTTATAAGGATATGGAGGCATCAAAATAAGATACTAAGAACTAAAATCTAATTAAAATTTCACTACAGGGTACAGTACGGAACTTTCAGCACATATCTGACTCGCTCTTGGCCAGATTTATATTCTTAGCTTATTGGTTATACATATTGTTTGCGTCGCCAAGGTTGATAAATATCTTAGTATGGTAAGATTCTAATTGTGAATGCGCCGTTATTAACAAGTAATGTTTTTTTTTTTTGTAAATTCGAATGCTTTGCTGGATTATTCACTAGGGGATACAATATATTGCTTATTTTCAATTACCAATTAATCAATTCGTAAGTATCCTATCATATCTGTTTTTGTCATCTTACGTCTCAATATAGCGTTTATAAATATACATCATAAGTTGCAACTTGCTATGCATTAAACATGTATCTCAAAAATGAGATGTAAACTTTCCTTTTGCAGATTCGAAGGGCTACAAGAGAGGTAAACGAAGCAGACTCTTTCTCCCAGTTTCAAAAGAGCTTCAGGTGTTTTTTTCAATGTAGGTATTATTTAATTTAAATGTTACATAATATAAAATTATTTTATTGCCTTAGTAAGAAAAAAAAACTTGTAAAACTCTATACACTTCTAGTTACCTTTTGAGACTAGAAATGTATTGTATAGACTCTACCAGATGCATTAAAAATTTGTCATCATGGGTTTACGTATAATCAAATCACATTCACTCCTATGAAACAAAATATGGAAATAAAGTTCACAATCCCCCACTGATGGGGCGAGTCAATGGTGATAAGTGGAAAACCCATCATCGGGTTCGTGCGTTTCAGTCAAATGACGTCCACGCTAGACAGGCCTTCCCCAAGGGTAATCCCAACTAATATTATAAATGCGAAAGTAACTCTGTCTGTCTGTCTGTCTGTTACGCTTTCCCGCTTAAACCTCGCAACCGATTTTGATGAAATTTGGCATAGAGATAGTTTGAGTCCCGGGAAAGAACATAGGATAGTTTTTATCCCGGTTTTTGAAACAGGGACGCGCGCGATAAAGTTTTTCTGTGACAGACAAAATTCCACGCGGGCGAAGCCGCGGGCGGAAAGCTAGTTGCTCATAAATCGGCAGTTTGTATCTGTCAACGCGAAAGTGTGAACTCCGTCAGTTTATAATATAACGCGTGAGATTGTAAATTAACAGTGGGTTAGGTTAGGTTAGATTTTTTTATTTAAATTTAACTACGTCAGATTATAATCTGACGGAATACACAATATTACGGTGATATATCCAAGTTTGCAAGTGGACCTACTGACATTTCTATCTGTGGTACAATGATGAAGTTGTCCGCGACTCGTGCGCACCGTGACTCGCGACTATCGCGATGGTATCGCAAGATACGCGCTCTATCGGTATCTCATTATTCTACAGAATCCTATAAAGCATACCATGTTGAAACAACCTGTAATTTTGATTAATAATGGAGTAGGCTGAAGTGTTTGTCTTAAAGTAATAAACTATTAAGTTTAATCAGCCGCGAACGTTGTTGAAGATGTGAACAGCTAATGCTTTTTAAAATATTTTCTCATTATGTACCTACATAAACTGAAGAACAAACCGACGGAAACGAATTTGAACTTACTTAAGAAGATGGCCGATGGGTGTGAAAATTATAGTTTCATAATACTAATTCGTTGTTATTTATTTTAATATTTAGTTAACAAATCCTGCATAAAAACTAGAATTAAAATTCGCGTATCAAGTAGAAAAACTACGTAAAAGAATTTTGAAAAATTGAATTTTAGAATAAATAACTTTGTCCAGTAGTGGGTAAGGCGAACTTACCAACTTTTGTTGGCTTTTAACCAGGTTAAAATTAAAAGGTACAGAAAAAAACATAAAGTATCAAAGTAAGGAAGAAGATGGCCTTGTTGGTATTTATCGTTTCGAATAAGAAATATGTACGACCAAAGCGATAAACACTTGATGAAATTAATTAGCCCTTTAAAAGTACAAGAATTATGTACTCGAGCGGTATGTCAAACCTTAAATTATTCAGGACTGTATTACCTTCCAATTACATGCTAAGAAGGCACGTCGTCGTAAAACGATGTAATTACTGCCACTATCTTTCTATCCATTGTTCGTATCTTTAGTAGGGTAACCATCATTGAATTAAAGTTTAAACAAAATACGATCCAAAAAAGAAATTCTAATAAACCAACTCTAAACGAAATTAATAATTTTTAATTACGTCAGTTATTCTAATTATATAGTAAAGTAAATAATTACACAATTATAGCCTATCTATCAATAAGTTACCTATGTGTCATTATCCCCTATTTATCTTTTTAAGTAAGCTGTAATAACGAGTCTTCAGTTGTTTTACTGACTCTATTTCGAACACAGGCGTCTGAAATACTATGTTTTTAATTTTCATTTCTGCAGTCTCTTTGTGTCCTGTGATTTCAAAAATCTTGGTTAACAAACAAGTGTGTTGTAACCTCTCGTTAACCATGTTTTAGGCCTCTAAACTGGCCTTTATTAGTCATAAAATAGGGTCTAATATATTATGCGGGCATGACATATCTAAATTAATATTGATGAATTATAATTGATCATTGTTATGGGGCCATTATCTTATTGAGTTATCTGCGTTCCTTTGTTTCTCTTTTAATTTACTTTTAAATTCGAGACATGCTTTCATAGCAATGGCATTAGTATTCATGACTATTAGCTATGCGTGAAGTGTATGCAAGAAATTTACAAACAAAATGCACTGGCATAGTTGTAATAGTTGTATCGTTTTTACTGGCATAATTTAGTGCAATAGGGACGATTTTCATTTAGATAGGTATTTGATTATGACTGAGCTGTAAATAAGCAAGTAAAAGAAGTTCATAGTTAGAAGATCATAAGTGCTATAGTTAATGAATAACAAAAATATGAATAAAGATGATGTGTAGATATGTAAAACTGACGAGTCGCGCAGTAATTAACGCAGTTTGTGCCCTCCTCCGCGTATTAAACTAATTTAATATATTTGCATATTGAGCACCGTTTATCGGCAGATATTTCGAGCGATTCTAGTGTTTGGGCTCAGTAATTAAGTGTGAGCTTTTACTATGGTAATTGTATTCAATTAAAAGGCAATTGCGTAAAGTAACATGTTTGTTACGATCTATTTCTTCCGCTGATGAGAATATATTTGAATAATTTCGCGTTTGGCGACCAGTGATAATTTTAAAATGGTAACTATATTTTTTGTTGATAAACCTGCTCGGTCGTTTATCATGATTGGGTCATCGATTAGAATAGTTGTTAAATTAAATCGAATTTGAAATTTAACATATTTTTTATCCCACAATCAAGAAGCTCTTGGCTTGCATCTCACCTGATGGAAAGTGATGATGTGGCCGAAGGTGGAAGCGAGTTTTATACGTAAATCACAACTACAGAACTGGGTATCTTGTCTAACTTCCGAAATATACCAATGCTGTCAACATTGTTGTTATGGCGACAGACTTATGTAACATGGTAGTAGCTAACCACGCATAACATTTAGTTATTTTTAAATTCACAAAATATGCGGTCGTAATGCCTATAATAAGTGTTCGAGAATGCTTGTGTTAAATAGGTAATGAATTGTAGGTAGATAGAGAAATGGATGCGGGCAGCGCGGGACCGTTCATTGTGGAAAACCTTGAGGAAGGCCTTTGTCCAGCAGTGGACGTCATTTGGCTGAAACGAACGAACGTACGAGATACAGAAATAATCAATTTATTTTAATTAATGTAAAAAGTTATTAATCGACTTATTTACATGCTTATTATTAGACTGATTTGCACATGGAACGATAAAGCTCGATGTAACAATGAAATAAAAATATTTTCTCACATGTTCACTTTAAGTCTTTCAGTAATTAATCTGTCCAAAGATATTTATTCTCCATTGTTATGTTGTTGATTGGTGTTCATTCATAAACTCAATAAGGTATTGTTAATTAGATTTATGTGTATAGGAGACTTTAAAATTAACATTACACTTATTATTGACTTAATATTCCTAAGATAATATTAAGTCCCGATAGTCTATTCAGGTAAATACATAATTATATTCAGTCGTTAGTACATCTTCAAAACAATAAACCTTATCTATTAACATCATAACTAAGTTTTCCTTATACGGGCTAGGCGGTTCCGTTTAATCATATGCATTTATACATAAGGGTTATTTTTAAATTAAAATGTGTAGTTAAGTACTGCCTAGTAAGTTAAGTGAAATTCTAAAATATCGATGTCTATTTGACTTGGCTGACTTGAATTTAAAATAAATAACATTAATAGAGTTATGTACTTACAAAACACAATTTTTATAACTTGCTTGTATATTCAGTAAATTTTAATATTCCTGCAAGTTCTACCCATTTTCCTATCATGGATTTTCTAAAAACATTCCATTCCATTTTCTTAGACGCAAAGTGGGAGTTAAGTCAACCACCATCGATCGCTATCAGCCCCATCAAAACTCGAGCTCATTACTCAAAATCAATTAACGTTATTAGTGCGCGTCTTCGTTAGCCCGTGATGGAGGGTAATTTATTGGCATCTCTTAATTAGGGATAAGTCTAATTGGAGGCTTAGTCGTAACGAGGCCCTCGAAATCTGACGTCCCGGCGAACAAATTGGTCGGCCTCGCTACGCACTCTACCCTATTGCCAATGATATTTTGACGTGCGATTTGCGATGATTAAGCGCTAATTTGTGTGTTTTAAGAGGGTAATTTAACACTATTTTTCGTCTAAGAAGGCTTTAAGAGAATATTTTATCTGATATAAAGTTCGGACATAATAATATTAACTACTATTTTAGAACAGTCAGTGCAATATTTTATTAAGCATTCATTTATTATTATTTGAGATTATTTACGTATACAGCTGGGGCAGGAAAGTTCTTGAGTAGCGACTACGAGTCGGAAGACGTAGTGTGGTCAGGCCTCCCACTGGTGGACCAACGATCTGGTGAAGGTCGCGGGATGTGGCTGGATGCGAGCGGCGCAGGACCGGTCTTTAAGGAAATCCTTGGGGGAGGCCTTTGTCCAGCAGTGGGCGTCTTTCGGCTGAAACGACGACGAACGACGACGTATACAGCTAAGTTCAAGCAATCAAATTATCTTCGGATGACTTCACGTCTCGTAAATGTTAAAAATTGCTTGAGTAATCTTTCTCTGGATAATTTAAAATAGACATTGTGACAAAATGACTATATTTCTATGAGTCCGCCTGTTAAGTCCCATCTATCTTTACACCACGATCTATGTAGTCAGTGACTTATAATTATGATTAATATAAACACTTTTATGGCAAATTCCGTTACTATATTAATAGCTAATCGTCCCGGTCTGCGGTTTGCTTTAAGCGATGCGGTCAGTGCGGCCGCGGATCACGTCCCGATAAAAGTAAAGCAGGGGTCTACTCTTCAAAGCAATATCCGTATATTCGACTCTACCCATCTCTCCTACTCAGTCAAAGAGTGAAAGGGACCAACCAAGCTGATATATTACAAAAGAGTACAGGATAGACTCGCAGGTTTCGCACAAATCTGTACCCCCAGTGAAAANAAATAAAGGACAGAACGCGAACGAGCCGATCAAGTGCGCCGCGTGTAAAACGATACTGCGCCGTGCGGCTAAAATTAGAACTGGTTACCGTGATGGGACAGCCCTGAATATGCTGAAAGTGCTGCGTTTTTCTGCTTTTTTACGTATTATAGAAACATTTCTTTAAACTTAAAATGTGTTCAAAGATAGACGAAGAAGTTTTCTATCATTTTGATGGAAATAACCCTGATGTCAGACTTCTATATTTGGACCACAGGCTTGAATCTCTGTTCATGAATGTAGAGACTTAACTGTCATTTCATAACACTTACCTTGCATATGAAATGTCTCGAAGGACTTGTTGCAATCAAATCACTTAAAAATTATTTACATCGAAAAATCATTCTGTTGTTTTTCCTCTAGATTTCTCTAACTTGCATGGCGGTTCAGAGTAATACATGAAATTTTTCACTAGGTAAGTATGTAATTTTGTGCATCACCTAAGAATCGAATCCGTAACCAAGACTCCAACTCTCAAACCGCTAGACTATTGTCTGAACCGCAACATTTACATACGGCTTGTAGCTGCGATGAGAAATTATGGAGTCCGCACCTAAATGAGTCGATCAATCGTGCCGCTAGTAATGCGATACCGGTGGGATCGATATAAGATGGCGCCGAATCACCGCACTTCTTAGAAACTCTCTTCGGAGAAATAATCATGTCATACTAATTCAGTATCCAGTTTCCCTAATTTTGCCCCTTTCTCTCAAGAAAAAGTTCAAACATAATAAGAGGAGGTAGGACTAGATGGCATAGTGTAAGGATATTTATTTCGTACGCGTGGATCTCGTTTTATCCCCTTAGGAGTTAAATTTTGCAAAATCACATCTTAGTGAGCACCTACGTTTTAAAAGGAACCTCCATGCAAAATTTGTAGTTTCTGAGATTTCGTGATGATGAGTGACTTTTTATGGTGAACCTTTCGCTTTTATAGATATACATAGATAATATAATCACCTGCTCCAATTTTTCTGAAATTACATCTTTTTAATGCAAAACAAGGCAAGGTCAAGGTTGGACCGCAATCACACCTCATCAATAACATCGCAAACATGGATGATAAGTGAGATATGCAGTCTAGGATCTTAAGACATTTAGGCTGAGTTGTACTACCTAACTTTGACCGCAACTATAACATTAACGGGTGATTTATGTATGGACTTTGTGACGTTTGTCAAAGTTAAAGTAAGATGGTGTACTTAACCCAGCCTTAAATTACAGGTGAGTTAGGGGCTATAATTAGGCTGGGTTGCACCATCTTACTTAAACTTTAACAAACGTCAAAAATGTGTCAAACTCCATACAAAATACACCGGTTATAGTTACGGTCAAAGTTAGGTGGTGCAACTCAGCCTTAGAAACTTATAACTGAAGTAAAACATGGAGAAAAATAAACCTTTTTATATGTTATCGAACATTCACGAATTGGTAATGCTTCTTAATAGATAGGGTACCTAATAATGTAGAGTTCTTGGTATTAGGTAAGTTTAATATGAATCATATCAGGCAAAAATACGAGACAGTATTTAATTTTGTCGACATCTGTAAATCCCACGCCTACTTAAGCAATTATGAAATGAAACCTCAAACTGAATTGAAGTCTTTCACCGGTCAAAGCTCCCTCAGAGTTCAGTTAAAATTAGCATTCCATTTCAAAATACACTTTTTATATTCACTAGCTTTCTACCTACGAGAAAACCCCAAAAAAATGTTTAAATAGTAGCTTAGAAGCCAGAATGTAGGCTTCAATAGATTCCTTACTATTCATATAGAAACGTTTTCTTTTGGTCTTTTTTCGTATAAATCTGTAACAGAGCATTTTTTATACATATTATCAATTATAGTGTATGTTTTTTATATAAAGTTTAATTTGATCACAAACAATTTAACATTTAAATGCGATTGTTAAGCCAATATTATCAAAATAACATCAATGATTAGCCTACTATATTTAATTAATTTTCTTTGAATAATCATCGTCACGATCAGATCATCGACCAAAAAGCACAAAAAGCTCTCTCAAAATTAAACCATGATCAAGGAAAAAGTTGAATAAGGAAGGACGTGTGCTGTTCACGAAATGACTAATCTTTGTATATTTCTGCATGTTTTGACAAATAATTATTTATTGTTTGTAACTATTTTTTAACTAACTACTTATCGCGAATTTATAACCCTCTTTCCACAAAATTTTGCAGCTTCGGTCCAACCTGTAATACAGGCATTGGGTCTAATATTCGTAGAATAACTACGTATGAAATGAACGAAGAAAGAAGAAGTCGTATTCATTAGAATTATAGTCCATTAAGCATTGCTGGGACGCCGACTTAAGCTCTACCTTTAACATTATGGAAAGAACAATCCGCCATTTAAGCCGGCCGTAAAGATTGCCACGTTAATCCCGGGGCGGTCGAATAAAAGCACGTCGAGTGCGGCCATACATTACCTTTTCTCGGGACGTCTCGGCCAACTAATGCCTACAATGTGTATTGTACCATTTAATATAATAATAACGTAATGAAACGAATCGCGGGGCGCGGGCGCGGTCCGGACCGGTTTGCGGAGGTCATCGGCAGCGCCTTCCGCGACCAATGTTGCCAGGTTAGACACCACTGCCCATTTACGTAGTTTTTCGAATCGGCTAAGGCGAACTGGGACAGCAAAACATTTTACGCCATACAGAGCATGCTATTAGTCTTGCTAAATGTCTACGACAGGACACATTAGAAGTGTCGTGATAGATATGTTATTTGTAACTTAACGTAACGTTTTAGGGTTAATGTGTATTAAGCAACCAAATTACATAATATTATGTTACCTAGAAAGTTATAAGCTAACAAAAAGCTTTACTTACTTACTTATACCATAAAACAAGCAAGTTACCAGTTAGCTTAATGTAATTAGATCTATATCATTATGTACTTGTTCAGAGATCTACCTGTGGTAAGTATTAAATTATGTTTACATAACAGCTACTTGCCTTAAATAAGCAAAATTTACAAACTGAATAATAAACAAAAAGACCGCTTGATTTTCGAGTGGACTGTTCCGCCAGCATTTCGTCGAGCTTTCAACGAAAAAAACGGTGATTTAATTTGACAGAAATGGCGTGATTTTTTCGTCTGGCAACCCATTAACGGCTATGGTAATGCGTCGACGCCGCCCGCGCGTATGTTAATGCACCATTAAGATTATACTAATTGAAAGCCAATAAATACAACGGCTATGAATATTAATTTTATTTGAGTTCGCGCACCACCTGAGTACCAGTTTGGGATCGCGTGCGCCGAAGACCGTTTCCAATATTTCATTCGACAGCCGATACAAAGAGTTGACAGTCATTAGTGAAAGTTGTTTACCGCTAAACGTTTGATTTACTACCAGTTAAATGGTTAAACACAAATTGAGCTTAGACAACAGGCAATTTAACCTGGCACTAGTCAAGAGCTATTCATATTTTGACCACAAACTTAAAGCTCTTATCAAAGAAGTCTTAGGCTTTCATAAGTGAGTTATGAGTTCACTTTGCAGTTAACCTTCTGATTTTATAGTCGTCTGCGGTTCACGCAAAAGTCTTTAACGATGACTTTGCGTTTCGTAGCTATCGGAGAGGTTAACCACATCAACTTGGAACCTACTTAAATTATAGAACCTTGCTGCTTAAAACAACTTTGGTAACCTGTAATTGGGAGTGATTGAAATAATAAATACTAATCATTATCCATTAACCATCGCAGTTTACTTAAGTGCTCGTGTACAGGTGAAAACAAATACACACAGAACTTTTTCTGTACCTTTTACGTTTTTGTAAACGTGTTTCAAAAAGCAAAACAAAACACAACCAAGGTTCTAAGTAGATACATTATCCTGATTCTAAGTCCTTCGTAACCAAAACAGTTAATAAGCAGAACAAACAATTTCTGTCTGTACAAATATTCACCGAGAGCTAGCAGTGAGTGAGTCAACAATGCTAACAAGGATATGTTGCGGGCCGCCGACGTCATGGACGTCTCGATATTCCTGTCAATCCCGCTGACCGTCGATTACGCAGGACAAATCAATTACTGCGCGCATTCCACCGGCAGCCGACCGACGAATTCTCTGTCACGATCGTATCGCCAATGACGAGACCTCTCATCAAATATGCCACGTCGTCAAGCAAGGGAATGCACCACATTGCGTGCCTGCGTTCGCCCGAGCCACGAGATTGGCACTCAGCGCGCAATGGATGACGCGCTTCAATCAATCGCCTCAGATTCCTCGCATTCGGACCCTGTCGAGATGGAATCGAGCCTCAAGTACGGCTCAGCTCCACAACGCCAAGAATTCGTGTTCGATACCTGTACATACCGGAATGTTATCTGTGCGTTACATCGGCACTCGCCGGCCGACATGACGAACGATATTGTGGTAGATTGTAAACCACTATTTAAATTGGGTAAATTAATTGAAACGATGCTCTATGAAATATAAATGACACATAACTACATCCTGCGGTAATCAGCTAATTGGACATGAATTATTGATCCCGTAAGTGGTTGTAATCATCGGTTTACGGACGAACCGGATAGAAATCGCACAGAGTTGGCGTGTAGTGGTCGTCTTTTTTTTGTGCTCGGCAATCGGCAATTAGCCGCCGCTGAATGTAGGCACGTATGTTTTAAAAACGAGAAAAATTTACAAAACGATGTATTCCGCAACGTGGCAGCGTAGGCCGACCCGGGTCAATGTCGGTTCTTGTGCGGTTTTCCTTCGCTAAGCGAGTCGCGAGGTCGACTAACTGCTAATTATTTTTCGACCGATGTCATTGCAACATCGTTCGGCTTAATGACGACTGCCTAAACGCGGTTTAGCGGTCACGTAATGTTTTAGTCATTATGCTGGGCGCGAGCGCGGTCACGTGCAGAGCGAGGTTTTGACGGTATTGGGAGGAGACACGAGTTTCTGGTTAAGTGCCATATTATGGTAGATGCGCAGGAGTGCGCCCACACGGGGTTGCTGCGAGGGCCGCGTGGATTTTATGTTAATCGAAGAGCCATGTCTACGGTCACATTATACCTACATACCCAGTTAGGGCCCGCAGTCAGAAATACATTAAATGCGCCATTATCCACGCCGAGAACAATTTCACTTTTACGACTTTACACTGACAGCTCGTAAATAGAGTTTATATAGTTTCTATTGCATCCTTATTTGCGTAAAAGGTGAAACTTCCCAACGCTCGGAGGTCATGATGATTTAAATTACACATATTTTTCAAATGAGTCAATTATTAGATTAAAATGGTAGCTATTCCTTCCTCCGACAACCGAGAGGCGTAGTAGGTAGAGTTTTGATTAATTGAAAATATCATTTCCGAATGGAAAAGAAGTTAGAAAATTAACAAAGTAATAAAAATTAAAGCACAAGTTAATTATTTCCCCGTATACGATTAATAAACTAATTTTTACTCTAGGAAGCTAAAAATATCAGTTGTTTCCCGGATCTACAACGTGTACAAAAATAATTATGTATTTGAAAAATATTCATTTAGGTCTGTCCATTAGTGTCCGACCGAAACTGGTTTTACGACCGAAACCGAAACCGAAAACGAATTTCGGCAACGGTGTCTATTTCGGCCGAAACCGAAACCGAAACTTCCTTACAAGCCTCATATTTTGAGGGAAAAATAAAGAAAACGTTATTATAATCAGTCAGTCTATATTGTTTTCTCTTTAAATTGCATTAAAATTGAACTTATAAAGTGCCTTTTTACTCTAAAAGGTATCAAATTATGTATTAAAAAAGAAAAAGAAGGATTTATAGTCTAGATTTTTTTTAATTACTCGCATTTTTCAGGACATCTACATAACCCGTCCCATGGTCGGGTCTTTTACCTTAATAATTTCTCAAAACAAAATTGGTAGTACGTAAGTTAGTATCTGCTGTACTTACCACTTGGATACCTTGGTGATAATTACTAAAATGAACTTTGAAGCTCTGAATCCATAATATTATCACAATGAAATGCACTATAGTCATTACTTACTACTTAACTAATGTTTGTTTACGTATAGCATTTGCGAACCAAAAAAAAATTATAGGTTAAAGCCTGGTCCGTGAGCACGTAGAATTTTGTCCAATGACCCCTAGCTACCCATCCTTATCTTTATTAATTATATTGCTATCGCGACTGTGCGACGGGCGCACGCAGTGAGTGTGCGAGCGCGACAGCAACAGAATTACGGGCGAGCGATAAGGATGGGTAGATTGGGGTCATTGGACAAAATTCTACGTGCTCACGGACCAGGCTTTAGATTAAACTTGATTATACTTTTATCAGTCATATTGAATATTTTTTTTTATGTTTACACCCGCTCTTATGTTATATAACGACATAAAACGAGATAAAACTTACCAAATTCAAAATAAATCACTCGAAATCTCGCCACCACAACAAAACAAAACTAACAGCAAACAAACAAGCGAGCGAATCACGACAATGGCTCTGATCGGATTCATTCACTCATTCAACGCGCCGAACATGACCGATAACAGCGCGGAAACTCCCGAATGCACATTCGGTTTCGGTCGTAGTTTCGGCAAGTTTGCCGCCGAAAACGAAACTAAACCGAAACTCGTGTTTTTACCGAAACTCAACCGAAAACGAAACCGAAACCGAACATTCGGTCGGACACTACTGTCCATAATAGGCATTACTTTTATTTCAAAGCAGTAGAAACGTTAAAATTTTTGA